>NW_022631000.1:12674287-12997044 GCF_010015895.1 Lontra canadensis
TTTGAATTTTTCCTAACTTTTTGGTTAATGTTACAGGCATACTTAGGATGGTTTCTGCCATACAAGGATTGTTTGATGTACAACTTGGTTCACAAGCTCTCCAGTCTACAAAATCTAAACCCTTAGAATCTTCTTGCCTACTTCCTTTTTATAGCCAAAGTTACAGTTTGGTTGTGACACTCTCTGTCCTTTGTCCTGATAAAAATGACTATATTGAGGAAGAAGGCAAAGGACGATACAACCATGTTGTGCTGTATGAGAAGAACCAAACAGGTTGAAAAAAAACGATGAGGACCAAAAGATCGAACAAGACGGCATCAAACCTGAAGATAAAGCCCATAAGGCCACGACCAAAATTCAGGCTAACTTCCGTGGACACATAACAAGGAAAAAGCTCAAAGGAGAGAAGAAGGGGGATGCCCAAGCTGCTGAGGTGGAAGCGAATGAGAAGGAGGAAGCCCCCGTGGCCGATGGCGTGGAGAAGAAGGAGGGAGAAGGTCCCACTCCCACTGACGCAGTCCCTGCCTCCGGCCCCAAGCCTGAGGAATCCGGCAAGGCAGGAGAAACTCCTTCGGAGGAGAAGAAGGGGGAGGGCGCCCCTGATGCTGCCACAGAGCAGGCAGCCCCCCCAGGCTCCTTCCCACTCAGAGGAGAAGGCCAGCTCTGCTGAGACAGAAAGTGCCACTAAAGCTTTCACTGACAACTCACGGTCCTCCAAGGCCAAAGACGCCCCAGCCAAGGAGGAGCCTAAACAAGCCAATGTGCCTGCTGCTGTCACTGCTGCTGCTGCTGCCACCACCCCTGCTGCAGAGGATGCCGCTGCCAAGGCAACAGCCCAGCCTCCTACGGATTCTGTGGAGAGCAGCCAAGCCAAGGAGAAGATAGAAGCTGTAGATTAAACCAAACCCAAGGAAAGTGCCCGGCAGGATGAGGGTAAAGGAGAAGAACGTGAGGCGGACCAAGAACATGCCTGAACTTTAAGAAATGGCTTTCCACATCCCCACCCTCCCCTCTCCTGAGCCCTGTCTCTCCCCACCCTCTTCTCAACTCCACTCTGAAGTTTCCCTTCCTGTCCTGCTCACATCCGTGAGTCTGTCCTCTCCTACCCACTAGCCCTCTTTCTCTCTGTGTGGCAAACATTAAAAAAAAAAAAAAAAAGGCAGGAAAGATCCCAAGTCAAACAGTGTGGCTTAAACATTTTTTGTTTCTTGGTGTTGTTATGGCGAGTTTTTGGTAATGATGATCCAATCATTTTGGGAAATTCTTGCACTGTATCCAAGTTTTTTGATCTGGTG
Organism: Lontra canadensis; assembly: GCF_010015895.1. Lineage (NCBI taxonomy): Eukaryota > Metazoa > Chordata > Mammalia > Carnivora > Mustelidae > Lontra > Lontra canadensis. The sequence goes on from NW_022631000.1 coordinate 12,675,583, forward strand.
CGTGTGGCCCTGTGGGAATCCACTTTCCTCTCTATCTCTCTCTATCTCTCTCTGTTCCAAGTGTGTGTGCAATGTTCCGTTCATCTGAGGAGTCCAAACTATCGAGTGAATTCAAAACCATTTTTCTTTTCCTCCTTTAAATGTGATGGAATGAACAAAAAAGAAAAAATCAAAACCCAGTTTGTTTTGAAAATAAATAAATAAACAAATAAATAAATAAAGCAAATGTGCCGATTAGCATAACTTGTGGCTCTAAGGCTCCTTTTTCAATCTGAATATTAATAAATCATGAGAGTAAGCAAAAAAAAAATGATTATATTTCAGATAATAGAATTGTTTACAGCTAGCTTAATCAAAAAAGGATTCATTTCAAATTTCTTGAAGCACCAGAAGACCAACTTAGGTGTTATGTAGTGAGAAGAAATACCAAAAAGACGTATTTATCCAATAGGGTTGTCATAACAAAATCACACTGCTGCCCCTGTAGTCAGTACCTGTGAAGCCAGAGACAGGATCCTTCCCACTACTGTTCTAGAAACAAAATAAAACAAATACATCCATGATGGTGCTTGTCAGAAAAGTCAGATGCCCGCTGCTTTGTGATGTTCACTTCCCTGTTCCAAGTGTGACACACAGAATCCTAACTATAAGAGGGTCTGGGGAATGTTGCCCTCAGCTTGCCTGTCTCCAGAGTACTGGAAGGCAAGATACAAAGGAGTTGGATTTATATAGAGGAATGGTTCTCACCAAGGATTAATTTTGACTCTTCAGGATATCTGACAATGTCTGGATACTTTTTTGGTTGTCACAACTGGGGTGGGGGTAATAGTAGCATCTAGTGGATAGAGTCCAGAGATGCTGTTCAGCATCCTACAATGCATGGGACAGAACTCACAACAAAGAATTATCTAGGCCAAAATGTCAATGGTGCTAAGGTTGAAAAACTCTGGTGCAGAATGAACCAATCTGCAGTATCTGCCTCAAACTTCCTCCTCCGATTCATATTCTTGTGGGCAATGGAGGACCTAGAAATCAGATCTGGAGACTTAGAATGCAGGGTTTTACACTAAGTACCCAGGAACCACACAATGATCATGTCCAAAAAACAAAACAAAAACAAAAACAAAAATCTCTGTAACAAAGACAGGGACTATGCTTTGTGACCATCTGAGGAGTTTCAGGCTTTCACCCCACTTCCCAAGGAAATGAGGAAAATTTGTGATAAATAAAAAAATTCTCTTCTCCTTTGATTCAAACTTGAAGAATTTGAACAAGTACCTATATCAGTCTCTCACCAAAACCATTTCAAGTTCCATTTTAGATTGGGTTCCCCCTGAAGCAAAACCCAATTTGAGGACTCAGGCACAAACAGTTTATTTGGAGGTGTTCCCAATATAGGGGAGTGAAGAAGACAGGAAAAAGGAGGAAACTAATAAGTGGTTTGTTTTCTAGCAAGTTACTGCTGTGAATAATGTAGTTAATCCTCACCTCTGGGAACCCTGAAAGTCAATACTGAAAGATGCCTCAGGGTCATCCCACTCAAGGACTGAAGAAGTTGGGGGCATTTAACCATCTTATTAGATTCCTGTTGCTCCTATAAAAAACCTGGTGGCTTAAAATAACACAAATTTATTATTTTACAGTTCCAAAGGTCAGAAGTGCAAAATGGGTCATACATAGTAGGCCGAAATCAGGATGACAGCAGGGTTGCACCTGGAGACTCCAGAGGAGAACCATTTCAGCTTCTAGACATCAGTTGCATCCCTTGGCTGGGGTCCCCTTCCTCCATTTTAAAGCCATCTTCAAATTGCTCTCTGACTGTGACTTCCTTCTTTTAGTTTTAAGGACTCATAAGACTGCACCCACATGGATAATCCAAGATAATCTTCCTTCTAAAGATCATGAACTTAGTAACACCTACAGAATAACTTTTGCCAGGTAAGGTAACATATTTGTAGATTAGGGGATTGAGATGTGGACATCTTTGAGTGGGTCATTTTTCTATTATATACATCTGCTCTCATCAGTCGTTAGTTGAAGACTGCTCCCAAGATGGGCACTGGCATTTCTAGCTTCCTGCTCAGGTAAACCAAGCACACTCTGATGGTCAGGGAAAGCCTGTAAGCAAAGGAGTATAGGTGCCAGCAATTGGAAGTTGGGCAGTATTCACCAAAGCAGTGAGGGTAAGGGATATAAGTGAAGCTCAGACACCATCTGCTGCAATTCTTCTTGGATATAAGTCAATAACTAGAAAGCACAATCGTTTTACTAGTTTTTGTTTTGGTTTAAGAGGGAGAGAAAGGAAGGCAGAAATGGAGGAAGAGAGGATAAAAACCAGAGGATATCTATGTAAAGATAATGTTTATGTATAAGAAAATATTCGCATAAAGATGGAGGAAAGACACAGAATTCAAAAACAAGTCACTATTTTTTAAACATAATTTAAAAAAAGGAGATAACTGAAAAATCAAAGGAACCTCCTCCTTTTGGATGAGATTTATTAAGAGAAACAAAAAATTTTGGAAAATTTTATGTTCTTAAGGTGATTCAGGAGTTCATAGTTCATTTTGGGAAGTTGAGCATGGCAGCAGCATATTTTTGAATGCTTCCAAATTCCCACACCAAAACAAATAGTTCAACTATATAGCAAAACCAAAAATTTATAAATAACATTTACCAAAACATATGCATACATGCACACACAAAACAAATACATAAATAAAACCCCAGATAATAAACTTTTCCATAGACCACAGAGGAAGACAAACTACCAACAGGCATAAATCTACATGATATCAACCCTGTCCTGGAGTACTAAGAGGGATGCAATAGGCATCTCTCAGATATGAGAATAAGAGAACCCACACATAGCTAACAGAACTGAATCACTAGAGCATATGCAGTCCAAATGGAAAACAGCAGCTGAAACTGGGTTGGCTGTATCCACTCCATCAGCAGGTAACCACAGGAGCCCAGTTGTTAGAGGATACAGAAGTTGAGTCCCCATGAACTCTCAAAATAGTGCCCCATGCTCTCTCCTACAATAGGGCCCTATGCTGAGTAGTAGCTATTAGGAGTGACATCAGAGCAGAGTAGGATGGAAATGATGAAGATGAAGAAAAAAAAAAAAGCTCATATAAAGATGGGGAAAGGAAATAGAGTTCAAAAAAGCAAGCCACAATATTTTTTACTTTTATAAAAAAGAGAAAGAAAATAGAGCATTCTGAAGTTAGAAAAGCTGTACTGAATCATTCTTCTTTTTAAAAATTTGGAAAAACTAATTAAGAAACAGAAAAGTACTGAGGTCAAATCCCATTTTTATATAACCCAAAATTATAAGAAAAGAGACTTCCCCACAAACAATGAAAGCGTTGCATAACAAAAAGACATGTTTGCAAAAGAGATTCAAAAAGAGCCAAAAGAAATTATATAAGACATGAAAGAACAACATAATTCAGATCAGAAAAACTCAAATGAAGTGACAATTCAAAAAGTAATTAGAAATAAAATAACAAAACATATTTCAAAAACAAAGACCTAACAAGAACACAAGAGGCAATTAGCACAACAGAATGCCTTGATGAAAAAGAAGGTGAAGCTGAGACAAGTTTTTAAATTCAAAAGAAATCAATAGGTAAAAAGATTTGTGAGAAAATAACACAACTGAAAGTAGGCAAAGAAGATCCAATATGTAGCAGAGAACTACGAGTACAACCATAAAACCAGTAACAAAATGGCAACAAATACACATCTATCAATAATTACTTTGAAGGTAAATGGACTAAATGCTCCAATCAAAAGTCATAAGGTGACAGAATATGTATAAAAAACAGGACCCTTTCATATGCTGCCTACAAGAGACTCCTTTCAGATCTAAAGACCTGCAGATTGAAAGTGAAGGGATAAACATTTCTCATGCAAATCGGTGTGAAAAAAAAGCCAGAGGTAGCAATACTTATATTGAACAAAATAGACTTCATTCATTCATTCATTCCCTTATTTAAGTTGAGCTCCAATGTGGGGTTTGAACTCACAACCCTGAGATCAAGACCTGAGCTGAGATCAAGAGGTGGATGCTTAACCAACTGAGCCACTCAGGTGCCCCCCAAATAGGCTTTAAGACAAAGACTATAGCAAGAGACAAAGGAATGCAAACCAGTGCAGCAACTGTGGAAGACAGTACGGAGGTTCCTCAAAAATTTAAAAATATAACTACCATATGCTCTAGTAATCACATTACTGGGTATTTACCCAAATATGAGAACCCTAATTTGATATGGTATACGTATCTCTATGTTTATTGCAGCATTATTTACAACAGCCAAATTATGGAAGAAGCCTGTGTCCAATAAATGAATGGATAAAGAAGATGGGTATATATATGCGAATATGTGGGTGTGTATGTGTGTGTGTATATATATATATATATATATGTGTGTGTGTGTGTGTGTGTGTATGTGTGTGTGTGTATGAAATAATATTACTCAGCCATGAATGAAATCTTGCCATTTTTAACAACCTGGATCTAGAAAGTATAATGCTAAGCAAAATAAGTGGGTCATGGGGTGCCTGGGTGGCTCAGTGGGTGAAAGCCTCCGCTTTCAGCTCAGGTCATGATCCCAGAGTCCTGGGATCGAGCCCCACATTGGGGGGGGCGGAGGTTGCCTCTCTTGCCTACTTGTAATCTCTGTCTGTCAAATAAATAAATAAAATCTTAAAAAAAAATAAGTGGGTCAGAGAAAAACAAATACCGTATGGTTTCACTCATATGTGGAATTTAAGAGACAAAAGAAACAGAAGGGGAAAAAAAAAGACAAACAGAAAAACAGACTCTTTATTATAGAGAACAAACTGATGGTTACCAGAAAGGAGGTGGGTAGGGGGATGGGTGAAATAAGTGAAGGACATTTAGAGCACACTTACCACGATGAGCACTGAGTAATGTATAGAATTGTTGAATCATTATATTGCACATCTGAAACTAATATATCACTGTATGTTAACTACACTAGAATTAAAATAAAAAACCCCAAAACAAAACAAAAAAAGATCTAATTCCTTGGTGAAGAAAAAAACAAAGCAAGAGAAAAAATACTTAAAAACATAAAGAGTTTTCCTGAAATAAACAAAATACTGTCATCTAAGCCTATTATGTGTGTAATATAGGATAAAGTAAATATGTATTTATAGGATAATCTAATTCTACCAATTCCTAGGTCTCTGAGAATCATGAGTCTTTGTGAAAGAAGGGAGATACAGGTGTAATGTGGAGGTCAAAGTCTCTGTAGCATTCCTAAATGTTGGGTGGAGGTATTAAATATTTTATCTTAGTGTGTGTGTGCGTGTGTGCGCGTGTATCTGTGTGTGTGTGTGTGTGTGTGTACGCACGTGCGTGCACAGAGCTAGGAGATAGTTGTCTAAAAAAAAGAAAAAAGGAAAGGCAGGGGGGTGGGGAGAAGGAGGAGGAGAAGAAAAGACAGAAGGGAGAAAAGGAAGGAGGGAGATCTTTCTAAACTCTATCCACCCAAGAAGCCTAAAATCTGTGACCAACCCTGTAGCAATGAATATCTCTAATACCGGAATTCCACTTAAAAACAAAACAAAGCAAACAAAAACAACAACTCAAAACCAGGGCCTGTTGGAGAAACAGCTGATTCAGGGTCTGGGGCAGGAAATGTACAAAATAAATCTAAAACATCTTGTCAGAAAGAGAGCAAGGGAGCTATAAAAGATTACTAAGTTATATCAGAAAGATTTGGAACAAACTTGAAGAGACTCCTAATGGCCAAAGGCAGGACAATTGATCATTTAAATAGGTAACTGCAATTTATTAAAATCTCTCAAGCATGAGCAAAGAAGTGAACAGGGAGAGAATAGAAAGACGGGTGCCCATTCTAGCAAGACCAGGAGAGAAAACTTCATGTCAATTCGAGGGTTTAGTTTTCTACAGTAGATCGAGCTTAGTGCTATGAATAGTGACTGTTTGCAAACATGATTCTAGGACAATCTATTAACCAAGAAAGATCAGAACAGCCATGAGTATGCCGAAACCTTTACCCAGTGTCAGGGCAGGCTTATTGCTACTAAATGAAGTTTGAAGGAATGGTGAAGAATAAAAATAATCCATGTGATTTGTTTATTCAGAGTACCAGTTACATGCAAAAACAGAACCCTGCCCCCATGGAATGTATAATCTAGGAAAGATTTTACATGTATACAAAGAACTATAATGTAAAATGGTAAGAAATTAAGTACCACAATGGAGATACAATCAAAATTCTATAGTTTTGTAGACAGGAATATCATGTCTGGCAACGGTGAGAGAAAAGAGTAGCATCTGAGCTGGTCTTTAAAGGATAAGTGGCATGTGATGGGCAGAGATGAGGGAGAATCATGCTAGCCTGAGGAAGCAGCTGGAACAGGAACGCAGCATAGGAAAGTACAGGGACTGTCTTAAATCATAATGGGAAATTCCAGTTGTCTGGAGGGGAAGGAATGTGATGGAGGAGTGAGAGACAAGTCTGGGCAGATGGATTGGGACCAGGCAACCGGACAGGCTTTCATCATCAGTGTAAAGGTTTGGAATTTATTTTATTAAGAGAGTCATTGGGGGCACCTGGGTGGCTCAATGGGTTAAAGCCTCTGCCTTCAGCTCAGGTCATGATCTCAGGGTCCTTGGCTCGAGCCCCACATCGGGCTCTCTGCTCAGTGGGGAGCCTGCTTCCTCCTCTCTCTCTCTGCCTGCTTCTCTGCCTACTTGTGATCTCTGTCTGCCAAATAAATAAAATCCTTAAAAAAAAAAAGAGAGTCACTGAAAGTTTTTAAGTGGGATAAAGTCCTACCAGCTAAAGAGCATTTTACAGTACATGAAAGATATGTTCAAAGAAAAAGCATGCAGAAGCAGAGACCAGTGAGGAGGCCATCGTAGTCGTTGAAGAACTGAGCTGCCATGGTGGCAGTGAGGATGGAAAGGAAGACAGAGGTGCCAGAAATATTGTGAATGAAAACTCAGAATAGATTTTGGATGAATGATTAGATAAGGAGTTGAGGAACTTGAAGCAGGTAAGGATAACTGAATCTATGTGACTGGAAAGGCTATGATTGGAGAAGAGAGAAATATGTGCTTCCTAAACTTGAAGTATGTTGACTGGGAGGGGCAGGACAATTGAAATGAGAAACTGGAATCAGCAAGGTGCTGGGGAGGAAACAGTTTTCTGAGACAGGCTCATAATGCAACTCCGGGGGGGGGATAAATGAGAACTCAAGGGGAGTATAGAGGAAGAAAAGAAGGGAATCAGTGACAGGCCCTAAGGAGAGGCTGACATTTGGTGAGGGCAAGAGGAATCAATGGAGGGTAGGGCAGAGACCTAGTGCAAATTTTCTGGCACATGCCAGTCTCCCAGAGCTTGGGCTGCCCCCCAGTGTAGGTTATATCAACCTACCCTTTCCACCAGGCACTACTTGAGAGATGGCACGCTGCAGAGCAGCACTTCACAACCTGTGATGAAAGACCAGTTTTTTCTTTCCAATTTGTCAGAACCAATACTTCTGTAAAATTAGTATGAGTTAATCACAAAAAAAAAAAAAAATGATCAAGAGCTTGGATGTTTGGCAGTGTCAACCTTCTGTGAAATTTTCTGAAAGCTTACTTTCAATTTCTGTACTTACATTGTGGTAAATATAAATACCAACATATCTGAGGAACTGACACCAAGACAGGATGCTATTTCCAGTGCTGTTATTAGCACTGTGACGATAGGCAAGCCTCTTAACTTCTCTGGGCTTACATACCCTTGGTTGTAGAGTAAGACGATTACATTTACCCTACAAAGTCTAGATTGTATGGTGTTTAAATGTTCATTGACACTGAAATGGCCTAAATTATCGTTCTGCCATACTCACTTCCATGCCTAAGTGGGAAGGAGCTATTTTCATCTGGGCGCCTTCCCCACCTCCTAATGTTTTGAAGTGTATTGCTGTGTTTTGAGGCTGGAAGGCTGGACAGGAAGGACTTCAGGGAGCCAGATTTTCTGCAAAACTATTCTGAGCTAATCTCTAGTTGTTTCTAATCATGCCACATCAAAACCACAGGAAGCCTAAAACAAAACCTTAACCTGAACCACGGGCCCAGTTTACATAACAGGATTCATGATTCACCAGCTCGGGATTCCAGGCTACAGTGTGCGCACTTCCACATGCCCCAGTCATCTTGAGATGGTCAGTGACGTTTATCATATCCTGTTCATCTTATATGCTAATGCCAAACATAGTGCTAGGCATACAGTAGGTACCCAACAACTCTTTCCCAAGTAAACAGATGAATGTGAATGCCTCACATCCTTCAAAAGCCTTCCACACCCCAGACTGACACTAACTTCTGCTTTATTGTGTCCCCTAGCACTTATTCCGTGAAGAAATTACCTGTTTCCTGTCATTTGCTGAAGGAATTGTGAGTTACATCTCTAAAAAATGCCTATTTGGACTGAACTGTGTCCTTCCTCCTCCCAATTCATATGTTAAAGCCCTAACTCCCAATGTGACTATATTTGGAGACAGGACTTATACAGATGTTTTCAATAAAGGTTAAGAAAAGAAGTAACAATGAGGCCTTAATCTAATAGGGCTGACACCCTTAAATGAAGAGGAAGACATTTCTCAATCTTTCTCTCTCTCTCATTCTTCCTGCACACCACAAAGGAAAGGCCATATGAAGACACAGCAAGAAGATAGCTATCTATAAACCATTAAAAGACTCCACACGAAACAGAATTTGCCAGTTATCTTGATCATGAACTGCGAGAAACTAAATTGTTGCCTAAGACACCCAGTGTGCTATGTTTTGTTATGGCAGCCCAAGTAGACTAATACAATGACCTTCCCTGATTTTTCTCATGTACGCATTCGATGATGGAATGAAACTAGGTCAGTAACAGCAAGAAAACAGGAATATTCACAAACACATGAAAACTAAGCAACTCTTGAACAACTATTCAATCAAAAAGGAAATCAGAAAAAAATTTAAAAACATCTCAAGACAAACGAAAATGAAAACAAAACATAGCAAAACCTATGGGATGCAGGAAAAGCAGTAATAAGACGGATGTTTATAGTGATACAAGGCTGCATTAAAGAAGGAAGATCACAAATAGATAATAACTTTACACTAGAACTAGAAAAAGAACTAGAAAAAGAATAAACTAGGCTCAATGTTGGCAAAAGGAAGGCAAAATAAAGGTCAGAGCAGGAAAAGAAATAGAGACTAGAAAGACAATTATAAAGCTCAATGAAACCAAGAGGATAAACAAAATAGAAAAATCTTTAGATACACTAAGAAAAAAAAACAGGGAAAACTCAAAATTACAAATGAGAGGAGACATTATAACTGATAACACAGAAATACTAAGGATTATAGGAAACTACTATGACCAATTATGTGCTAACAAATTAGATCAACTAGAAAAAATGAAATAAACTACTGGAAACATATAATTTACCAAGACTGAATCCTGAAGAAATAGAAAATGTGAATAGACTAATGATGAATAAGGAAATGAAATCAGTAACCAAACATCTCCCAATAAAGAAAGTTCAGGAACTACCTGGCTTCACTGGTAAGTTCTACCAAACATTTGAAGAGTTAATACCAATCCTCACATTCTTCTAAAAAATAAAAAAAAGAGGGATTACTTCCAAACTCATTTTCCAAGACCAACAATATCCTGATATCAAAGCCAAACAAAGACACCAGAAGAAAGTTACAGGTCAATATCTCTGATAAGCATAAGTGCAAAAATCTTCAATAAAATATTAACAAACCAAATTTAATAGTACATTGAAGGAATCATACACCATGATCAAGTGAGAGTTATTGATGAATAGTTCAACAAATGTAAATCAACAAATATGTTACAACCCATTAATAAAATGAAGGATAAAACACCCCACTGTATGGAGAAAAAGCATTGGACAGAATTCAACACCCTTTTATGATAAAAACTCTCAACAAATTGGGTGCAGATGGACTGCATCTCAGCATAATAAAGGTCATCTCTGACAAACCCACAGCTAACATTACACTCAATGGCGAAAAGCTGAAAGTTTTTCCTCTAAGAGCAGGAACAAGTCAAGAAGGCCCACTGGCACCACTTCTATTCAACATAGTAGTAGAAGTCTTGGCCAAAGTAATCAGGCAAGAAAAAGAAAAAAGCCATGGGAATAGTAAAGGAAGAAGTAAATTTCCTCTGTCTGAAGATATATTATTATATATGGAAAACCTTAGACTCTGTCAGAAAACTATTAGACTAATAAAGAAATTTAGTAAAGTTTCTGGATATACAATTAATACACAAAAACTAGTTGTGCTTCTATACACTAACAGTGTACTATCCAAAACAGAAATCAATAAAACAATCCCATTTATAATAGCATCAAAACCAATAAAGTATTTAGGAATCAATTTAACTGAGGGGGTAAAAGATCTGTACCCACAAAAACTATAAAATATTGATGAAAGAAATTGAAGATGACACAAATAAATGGAAAGATATTCTATTTTTATGGATTGATAGAATACTGTTAAAGTGTCCATACTACCAAAGGCAATCCACATTTTCAATACACTCCTTATAAAAATTCCAACAGTCTTTTTCACAGAAATAGAAAAAAACAATTCTGAAATTCATATGGAAGTACAAAAACACCTTGAATAGCCAAAGCAATCTTGAGCAAGAACAAAACTGGAGACATCACATTGCCTACTTTCAAACTGTATTGTAAAACTATAGTAATCAAAATAGTATGGTATTGGCATAAAATCAAACACACAGACCAATGGAATAGAATCAAGAGCCCAGAAATAAACCCACACATACATGGTCCATTAATTTTCAACAAAGCTGTCAAGAATAAACAATGTGGAAAGAGTTGCTTCAATAAATGATATTGGGGAAACTGGATAGACACATGCAAAAGAATGAAATTGGGACCCCTACCTTATATCATACACAAAAGTCAACTAAAATATATTAAAGACTTGTAATAAGACCTGAAACCAACTCCTAGAGGAAAACACAGTAGGTAATGTCCTTGAAATTGGTCTGGCAATGTTTTTTTGGATTTGACACCAAAAGCTAAGGCAACGAAAGCAAAAATAAGCAAGTGGGACTATGTCAAACTAAAAACTTTCTGTACAGCAAAGAAAACCATGAGGAAAAGGAAAAGGCAACCTGTGAAATAGGAGAAAATATTTATAAATCGCATTCCAATAAAGAGTTAATATCCAAATTATATGAGGAACTTCTATGATTCAATAGCAAAAAGACCTCATATATCCCAATTTTTAAAATGGGCAAAGGACTTGAAAAGACATTTTTTTTTTCCCCAAATAAGACATCCAAGTGGTTAGCAGGTACATGAAAAGATGCTCGACATCACTAATCATTAGGGAAATGCAAATCAAAACCATAATAAAATATCATCTTATACCTGTTATGACAGTTACTACAAAAAGAGATAACAAATATTGATCAGGATGTGGAGATAAGGAACCTTGTGCACCGTTGGTAGGAATGTAAACTGGTACAGGTTTACATTCAACATGGAGGTTCCTCAAGAAATTAAAAACAGAACTACCATATGATCCATATATCTCATTTCTGGGTATATTCTAAAGGAAACATCATGATCTCAAGGAGATATCTATACTGTCATGGTCATTGCAGCATTATTTTTCATAGTCAAGATATTGAAACAACCTGTCCTTTGAAGGAGGGATGGATGAAGAAAATATAAGAGACACACACACACACACACACACACACACACACACGGAATATTATTCAGCCTTCAAAAAGAAGGAAATCTTGTTATTTGGAACAACATGGATGACTCTGGAGGGCATTTCACCAAGTGAAATAAGCCAGATAGAAGACAACACATGTCATTACTTATATGTGGAATCTTAAAAAAAAAAAAAAATCAAACTCATAGAACTTGAGTAGATTGGTGGTTGCCAGAGGCTGGGGAAATAGGGAGAGATTGGGAAAAGGCATATTAACTTTCAGTTATAAGGTAAATAACGTATCAAGATGTACTGTATGGTAACTATAATTGCTAATACTTTATTGTATAATTGAAATTTAGGTAAGAGAGTCGATTTTAAGTGTTCTCATCACCTTCCACAAAGGGAAATATGTAGCGTGATGCATGTATTAATTGTGAGAATCCATTTACAATTTGTTTATATATCAAATCATCACTCTGTATACTTTTAAAAAAAGATTTGAGAGCGCAAGCGAGCATATAAGTATGGGTAGGGGCAGAGGGAGAGGAAAGAGAGAATCCCAAACAGATTCCTTTGGGCACAGAGCCAGATGCAGCCTGATTCCACCACCTAGAGATGAAGCCACCTGAGCCGAAATCAACAGTTGGACACTCAACTAAGTGACCCAGGTGCCCCCACTTTGTATACTTTAAATACATCATTTGATCAATTATACCTTGATAAGACAAAAATAATTTTAGTCCATTTCCCTCATTATAGAAAGATAGACATGAAGGACAAGAGAGGTGTTAGGAGATTGAAACTCCAAATAATTTCAAAAACAAAACCCAAAATATTTGTAAACCGCACAGCCGATAAAGGGTTAATAACCAAAATAAACTGGATGCATTGCTGTTCTTCAGTAAATGGAGGGATGAGAATCTCAAACATATTGAAGGTTCACCAACATCATTCATTTCCTTCCTCCATTACAACAAAAAATAGAGGGAGAAGTGATTTTTTGTAACTGGCATCTCCAGTATGCTTTAGTACTTAAATCTGCTATTCTACTGCCCTCTGCTGGATCTGTGATACCTGTAACCTCAAAGCTAGCTTTAGAGTGGCACCAACAGTCATCATTATTACACTAGCAGAGGCATTAAAAGTCAACCATGAGAGACTATGGACTCTGAAAAACAATCTGAGGGTTTTGAAGGGGCGGGGGGTGGGAGGTTGGGGGAACCAGGTGGTGGGTATTGGAGAGGGCACGGATTGCATGGAGCACTGGCTGTGGTACAAAAACAATGAATACCGTCACGCTGAAAATAATTTAAAAATTTTAAAAAAAAGAGATTAATGACAGTAATAAAAGAGAGCAATTACAACAATAAAAAAGTCAAGCACTGTGCTAAGTGCTTTACATGTACTATCTTATTCAATCCTCTTAATAACCCTATGGCTAGAAAATGTTATTCTTATAGGTGAGGAGCCTGGAAGTTCAAAGGCAAGCAAACTAAATTTTTACACAACTAAAGTAAGAGTTCTGGGAATTAAATACTAACTCTAGAGCCCAGATCCTAGTTATCTCCTGTTTACTAAATATAAACTTTCATGCTACCAACTGTATTGGAGATAAATCTGGAAAGGTATTATCATTTGAGACCTGCTGATTCACTAATAATGGAATCAAGAAAATGACTTTTATTCTAAAAAGCACAAATAAATATCTTCCAATTTTTCCCTCTCGAGCCCTAAAATTATTCCAAAAAGGAAAATTTTACTCAATTAAGAGGACAAAGTATTTCTTAGGGCTTCCCGAAGTGTGATCCGTGAATCTCCTGCATTAGAATCATGTGAGTTGCTGGTTCAATATGAAGAATCCCAGGAACCAGGCTGTACTGTAGAGGTAGAGAGGACAGGACCTGTTACTGAGACACGGCATGTGTTGCTATGTAGGGGTGGACAGAAAGAAGAAGAAAGATGATTCCTAGGATTTTCCGCTTAGTAGCTGGATTGGTAGTCATGACATTAACTGAAATGGAAGATTGTTAGAAGGTAATGGGTTTTTATTGGCAGCAGCTCAGTTGTGGTAGCTGGTGTTCGGTAGTGGATATAAATCTGGGAGTTTTGGTTTAGACATGTTAAGTTTGTAATGTCTAATAGGTAGCCAAATAAAATGGAAAACAACAGAAACTACAAAGGAAATAATTGAGACCCAATTTTTTGATTCAGAACTGTATTTAAGAACCATGTTGGATCATGTTTATCTAATTGCAGTATAGTACCTTGAAACCCTACCAATGAAAATGGCCAGATCACTTCCAACTCCTGTTACTACAAACAATACAGCAAAGGCATCCTCTCAACTGTCCCCTACAAAATAATAATAATAGATTGGTCCTTGCCCTCAGTTCTTGACAACAGGGATCCTAAAACTCCTAGAAATTCGTAAGTGATAAGAACACTAAGAGCATCTTTTGTTCTACTGAGGTGATTCTGGGTGGGTTCCTGGTTGGCTGCTGGTCACCAGAAAGACCAAGCCATGATTAGAAGTTTGGAATTTTCAGTACCATACCTCATCCTCCAGGAAAGGGAGAGACAAGAAATAGAGTTGATTGATCATGGCTATGTGCGCACATCTTCACAAAATCTCAATAGTAAAGGATTCAGAGAGCTTTGAATTGGCCAAACACATTCACACTGGGAGGGTGAGCCACCCCAACTCAAGGACAAAAGCTCCTGCGCTCAGGACCCTCCCAGACCCTGCCCTATGTATCTCTTCATCTGCTGTTCATCTGTTCCTTTAATAAACCAGTAAGCGTGTTTCTCTGAGTTCTGTGAACCTTCTTGCAAATTAATTTAATATGAGGAGGACATCATGGGAACCTTTAATTTTGTAACCAAATCAGATGTTAAGTTATAACCTGGGGACCAATCACTTGATATTGGGATCTGAAGTATGGTGGGCACAGGTTTGTGGGACCGAGCTCTTAACCTTTGGGTCAGTACTATCTCCAAGTAGTGAGAATGGAGTTAAATTGCAGGATACTGAACTGTTACCACAGAAAACGGCTTGGTGTGGGTAAAAATCTCTTCACATTTGGTGACTTGAAGTGTTCTACATAAGAAACACAGGTGGAAAGCTGAGTTTGTCTAATACAACCCTATTAGGTCTTTTGCATCCATTCCTTTGATTATACACTCAGGAGTGAGACATTCTTTTTTTGTTTTGTTTTTTAAAGATTTCATTTATTTATTTGACAGAGAGAGATCACAAGCAGACAGAGAGGCAGGCGGAGAGAGAGGAGGGAGCAGGCTCCCCGCCGAGCAGAGAGCCCGACGCGGGACTCGATCCCAGGACATTCTTAATTAGATGAGGTACTACCAGATTCTTTCCTAAAATGGCTATATCGGTCTATACTCCAGCAGTCACAGGGTTGGTTCCAATATCTTCACATGTCTTTGAATGCCTGTCAATAACCAACCAAATGTTTGCCAACTAAATGGGTATAATGAAGCACCTTGTTTTAACATCTCTCTGGTAAGTTTACCTCAGATATACTTCTTAGCTTTGGGGGGGGGTTTCTCCTATAAATTGCCTATTCATACATATTTTATCTTTTTAAAAAAATTAGAATTCCTGGCTGTGGACTTAGTCAATCTACAAGATGACTCACAATGATTCTTGCCTCACAGCATTCACATCTTTGTGTAGGATAGGGCTGGGTAGGGCGGATCTGTGTAACTGACTAGATATTAAGGAAATTACGGTGTATAAATTCTCAGAGTAGGTCATAAAAGATACTGTGGTTTCTGCTTTATTCTCTTAGATGACTTCCTCCAGGAGAAACCTGCTGTCATGTCAAAACATTCAAGGAAACTTATGGAGAGGTCACAAGGTGAGAAAATAGCTACCAGTTAGCACAACTTCCTGGTCTTCTGGCGAGTGAGTGAGTTGTTTTAGAAGTGGATCCTCCAGGAGCTGAAGTCAAGCCTTCAAATATCTGCAGCCATGGCCAACATGCTGACTGCAACATCATGAGACCCTGACCCATAACAGGGCTAAGTCACTTCTAAATTTCTAACCTACAGACTGTAAGAGATAATAAGTGCTTATTATTAAGTCACTACATTTTGGGGTAATCTATTATACAAAAGATTAACTGACATCCTGATTGTTCTCTGTCGTTGATTTGTAGGACTTCCCTGCATAGTCTAAAAAGATGAGTCCCCTGTCAGTTTTACACTTTATAAATATCCTTGTCCAAACTACCATGTCTATTATATTTGTCTGCATTATCTCTTTTAAATAAATCCATAATTTTGATATAGTAAAATTCATCTATTTTCTGCATTCTGGTTCTCGCTGGATAGGGGTAAGGGCTGGTGTTTAAGACTTCTACATCCTAGGTCACAATATAGTTCCTACATTTTCTTCTACAAAGTTTTCAATTTCACCTTCTATAGGTATTTTGTCCTACTTCTATACTCTCATCAGACCAGGTTTACCTCAATTCAGGTATATATAATTTTTTACTGCAAGAATATGCTCCCTTGTTTGGACATAGAAAGAGTATAAATAACAAACACAAAGCATTTTCCATCCAGTAGCTTAACAAGTAATAAGCTTTACCTATGAATCAACTTACTAGAATTCCTTCTAGCAAGCCTATTTTTCTTATTTACCTAATACTTTAGGAGAATCTAGGCTTAAGTTGCTTGGTTGTCTCTCCTTACTGCAAACAGAAGTCCAAATCCTACAAAATAAAGTACATTCTCTAGACAACTGAATTTTGCAGAGTGCTTTGGGAGCTCTTAAAGTCATCTTCACACTATCATGTATTTTCAGGTTAAATCATTTATGTGCAAAGGTCAGAATAAACATTCCACCACTTGGCTTAACTGAATATATCTTGAAATTGGTGTTTTAAAAAACATAAAGACTTTTGCCTCAAGATGTAGAGACCTGTAAAAAGTATTTCTTTTATCCCTGCAGCAAAAAAAGAACAAAACTAGCTTCAAATTTAAGACTTTATGTGATTCCATAGGAGACCTAAGTTTGCAAAGTAAACAACTGA
This sequence comes from Lontra canadensis, assembly GCF_010015895.1. Classification (NCBI taxonomy): domain Eukaryota; kingdom Metazoa; phylum Chordata; class Mammalia; order Carnivora; family Mustelidae; genus Lontra; species Lontra canadensis. Next base: position 12,692,422 of record NW_022631000.1, read on the forward strand.
TACTAAGTCTTCCCTTCAGGAAAAAGGAGAGGCGACACAAGCCCACATGAGGTAGTACAGTTAATATAGCTGGCAAACGTGAAGGCAGACTCCAGAATGGCAGAATACTGTGAACCCTTGGGGCCAAAGATACTGGGGGGAGTCCACATTGTCTCACAGGCTCTTCTTCCATGAATTCTACCTGGTACTCACAGAAAGATCAGGAGCCCTAAGAAGTACCCTCTGTGGTGCAGACCAGGGTAGGGGAACAACAGCTCTGCACAAGGGGCAGAAATACCACCAACACCTTTCCCTTCTATCTCCACTGTAGAACAAAATTCCTTCAAGAATACAAGCTATCAAACTCAAGGATAATTAGTAAGTATAAAGAAAGTAACTGAATCTGTATTTAAAATTTTCTAAAAACTCTCAACCCCAGATGGTTTCACAGAAAAATTCTAATTCTATACCGTATCTTCAAGAAAATGGAGAAGGAACACTTCTCAACTCATATTGAGGCTAACATTACTGTAAAACCAAAATCAAAGACATAAGAAGAAAACCACTTGACAATATACCTCATACACAAGATGTAAAATTCATCAATAAAATTTCAGCAAATTGAATCCAGCAGTATATAAAAATAATACATGGTTAATCTGAGGAATGCAAGGCTCTCTTAATAATCAATGTAACCTCTGTAACAGACATAACACAAAATACTGTATGATTGTTTCAACAGATAGACAAATTTGACCAAATCGAAGATTTATAATAAAAACACAGCAAATGGGGCACCTGGGTGGTTCAGTGGGTTAAAGCCTTTGCCTTCGGCTCGGGTCATGATCCCGGGTTCTTGGGATCGAGCCCCACATTGGGCTCTCCCCTCAGCAGGAACCCTGCTTCCTCCTCTCTCTGCCTACTTGTGATCTCTGTCAAATAAATAAAATCTTTGAAAAAAAAAAAAAAAAAACCACAGCAAACTAGAGACAGAAGTGAGATGCCTTAACCCTTTAATATGGTTAAGGTTAATATGGGTTTAATAAGGTTTAATACGGTTAAGGTTTAATATGGTTAAAAGGTTAATATGCCTTAGCCTTTTAATAAAGGGCATATACAACTAATATCCTACTTAATGGTGAGAAACTGAGTGCTTTCTCCCAAAGATCAGTAATAGGTAAGAGTGCCCACTCACATTATTCCTAATCAACACTGAACTGGAAATCCTACCCAGATGAATGAGATAAGAAAAATATAAGATACATAGATTGGAAAGAAAGGTGTAAAACTATAATTGCAGAAGATAGGACTATCTATGTAGAAAATCTAAAAGGACTTGCAACAAACATTATTAAATGTTGTTTATTATTAACATTTATTATCAACATTAAATGTTGAATTAAAAATGAATTTGGGGGCGCCTGGGTGGCTCCGTGGATTAAGCCGCTGCCTTCGGCTCAGGTCATGATCTCGGGGTCCTGGATCGAGCCCCGCAACTGCCTCAGCAACCCTGCTGAGTGGAGAGCCTGCTTCCCCCTCTCTCTCTGGCTGACTCTCTGCCTACTTGTGATCTCTCTCTGTCAAATAAATAAATAAAATCTTTTTAAAAAAAAAATGAATTTGGCGGGCGCCTGTGTGGCTCAGTGGGTTGCGCCTTTGCCTTCGGCTCAGGTCATGATCTCAGGGTCCTGGGATCAAGTCCAGCATCAGGCTCTCTGCTCAGCAGGAAGCCTGCTTCCTCTCTCTCTCTCTCTCTCTCTCTCTGCCTGCCTCTCTGCCTACTTGTGATCTCTGTCAAATAAATAAAATCTTTGGAAAAAAATATAATCTATAAAAAAATAAATTTGGCAAGGATGAAGAACACATCATTATATGAAAGTCAGTTGTATTCTTATTATGAGCAATAAACAACTGGAATTTGAAAATAAGAAACCTAGCAGACACCACCTTAACCAACTGCTTCTGGTGGTATTCTTCCCCAATTTTTTTTGAAGATTTTATTTGTCAGAGAGAAAGAGAGAATGTGTGCGCAAGCAGGAGGAAGAGCAGGCAGAGGGAAAAGCAAGCTCCCGTAAGCAAGAAGCCCAATGTGGGACTTGATACTAGGACGCCGGGATCGTGACCTGAGCTGGAGGCAGATGCTTACCCGACTGAGCCACCCAGGCATCCCTTTCCTCAAAATTTTAACCTTAGTCCAATCATGAGAAAACATCAGGTAAATCCAAATTGGGGGACACTGTACAAAATTTCTGGCCATTACTCTTCAAAAGTATCAAGGTCATGAAAGACAAAGACAGAAACTGTCCAGAACAGAAAAAACACATTAAGTGGGAAAACTGAGGGAATGTGAATATGCAGTTTGGTTAATAGTATGGTATCAATGTTAATTTCTTAGTTTTTTTAAAAAAGATTTTATTTATTTATTTGACAGAGAGATATGAGAGGCAGGCAGAGAGAGAGAGGGGGAAGCAGGCTCCCTGCTGAGCAGAGAGCCCGTTCCGGGGCTCGATCCCAGGACCCTGGGATCATGACCTGAGCGGAAGACAGAGGTTTAACACACTGAGCCACGCAGGCACCCCAATTTCAATAGTTTTGATAAACATATCATGGTTATGTAAAATATTAACATTAGAGGAAGCTGAAGGAAGGGTATACAGGACTTATGATACTTCTGTAAATACACAATTATTTCAAAAGAAAAAGTTAAAAAGAGGAAAAAGACTATTACCATTTGCTACTATTTATACAAATCAGACAATAAAGAATACCATGAAGTTAATATAAAAAGTAAACTGGCTGCAAAAGCTTGTAAGATTGTCATCCATAATCTAATTTCAATTTCATCAAAACTACTCACTGTTGTCATAAAACTCCTATGAACTTATAAAAACACATTTATATCCTTAACAAATCCATTTTTGTTGTACATATTAAAGATCCCTACAATGATTTCAATTGGAAAAAACATGAAACTAACAAGGTCTGACCACCAAAATTTTTATACTACCCAGTAATGACTGAGATAAATATGACTGATAACTTAAAAAGATTTGAGGTTATCTGTACTTTTGATAAGTTAGCTTTGACTGGGAAAAAATGTGGACAATGTGATAATATCTAATAATGGATATCATTTAGACTGAAGGTATTAAAAAATATATCACTAAAATTAGTTTGGAAGACTAAATTAAAGAAAGGAAAAGAGCTTGCTGGCTTTATGAGCAAGCAGGATACCTGAAGGATATTAGAGGATGATGCCCATGTTTGTATCTCCATATTACACCGTATCAGACAGCACCTTAACACTACCAAGTCATTATTTCTACTATGGAGACATCCTTGCAACACAAGAACTGAGTGACAATTGGAAAAAGGAGAAAAGTAAAGGGGCACTGAAAGTAAGGAGAGTATTCTTGAATGACGAGAAGAGAAGAAAAAAAAAAACTAAGGTTCCTTAAAGGCAAGGTTAGCCACTCCATTATGTACAGATTGGAAAGAACAGGGACAAGAGGCAATGAATAAAGAGAATGTCCTAATGGGCATTCTGGCCCTACTCCTTGGCTGTTCCACAACAGAATGCATTTGGCCTTTCTGAACTCCTACACCCAAATCTACACATTGATGCGATACAACAGAGATCCATTTAAAGGCTAATAGTCTACCATGCAATCACAATAGGAAAAATATTCCTGAATCTTTAATATAAAGTAATTTTGGTGGTATCAACTTACTAATAAAACAATCAGGAAACAAGGTAAGTATTAGCACATTTCCTGCCACACAGTGAGTGCTTCATAAGTATTAGCTATTAGCAGGTAGGAGACTTGGGGAAGAAGGGAGGAGACGGAAAATAAAAAGAACAAAGAGGAAGAGAAAGGGAAGGTATGTCTAGCGTGCAGTATTTTTTAGTCCTGGTTCGCACTATCACAACATATTTAATGCCCTCCTCATATATGTGAACCAAAAACACTCTTATCCTGTAGGAGATGCTTCTTCATTTCCAGAGTTCTTATTTAAAGAAAATACTGTTACCACCTTTTGATAAGAAGAAAGAAAAACAGTCTCTTTACACTCATTTTTATTAAACAAATAAGTCTGGTAGTGGAACTCTTTTTATTTAATGCATAAACATATAAGTCCCTTTGTTAGAGAAATTGTACATATTGGTGAGTATGGTCAATGGTCACATCTATGGGTTAATTGTTTAAAAATCAGAAACAATAATTAGGATAGATTCTATGCTCTCTCCGTTACATTGTGAAGTGTCTTGTGTAGTCATATTCTATTGTTGGAATGACAGCTTGTACAAACTTCAAGAAAATTAGAAGATACCTAAAGGTCTTTAGCTAAGGAAAACAGATTGGTAAATGGTACTATGATTTAAACTAACATTGTAGTTATCCTATTTCTCAGAAAAAATATGTAAGATAAAACCTTAAATCAAGTATATTAAAAAAATTCACTCATGCAAGTTTGTGTCTATTCAACATGAGGTTCTCTATAACTTTAAGACTGCTTGACCCACTCCCATTTAACATTTGAATGTGAAACTTCCTAATGAGTTCACAGGAGCCCAATTATTTTGATATAAAAATAAGGACAGGGGTGTTCATATTTAAGTGAGTGGGAAATGGTTCCTTTACTGTTAGTCTGCTAGGTTATGTTAGAAACAAGGCAACTTTTGCATTATTAGCACTACATTCTAAACAATGAATCTTGGAACACTGAAAAAATAAAGTAAAATTTTTTAAAAAATTTAAAAAAAGAAAGAAAAAAAGGCAGGGTAAAGAATATAAAAGCACTGAAGCAAAAGAGAAAAAAATAAAGTGGAAACCATCTGTAAGGACTGATTCTAAGTCAGTTTATGTAAATAACTTGGAAGACTCTGTGTTTAATAATGACTCATCAATGCCCCCAATAAACATTAAACTCTTAATATTTCCAAGTACTGTGGAACACGGAAAAAAAATCAGGATTTTATTTGAAAGAGTCCATTGTAGCTACAGTATCTTCCAAGTTGCTACCTAGCCTCCAATACAGAAATGAATGCTCAAGTTATGCATCACACAGTTTCAGGAGTAAATCTGGTTTGGACCAAAAGTTCCTGGTTTCTTTCAATGTCAAATATGTCCTCTGAGGAATACCCTTTATTAGCAATTTAGTTTATCTGTAATTCCAAGAGAGGGGTGACCCCTCACAGTCTACATCTAACACTGAGTGGCATGAACAATCAAATGTAACATCAATCTAGCACCAAATTAATTCAAATTATTTGGCATCTAAATCACCGATTTTGGTTGCTTTTGATGAATCCATGCTATAGGTATATGTACTTCGGTATCCAACAGTTGACTTAGTTTCCTCTTGTCAACCACAGAGAAAGTAGGAAAATCATAGGAAGATGTGCGAAGGGTGCTTTTATCTGGAGAAAACTGTATTTTAAGAATATCTGAAATACACTTTGTGTGTTTTACTTTTTAATTAACCTATCTGTTAAACTGAATTCTTTGCTTCAGAGACCTTAGAATGACACAACCTAAGTTTACTTTTACCTGAGGGAAGCACATTTTTTGTTAACAGTTAAATTGGAAATATACTTAGGGAAAAGATACTCATGTGTTATCTTCTAAATTAGTAGGTTACTCTTCTTTCATCAATAAATTATGCCCACTGAGTTTCTTTTCCATCAAGAGCAAAGGTTTTATATTCAAATGCTCTTAGCCAGTGTCTCTTGGACAAACAAAAGAACTGGCAAGCTGCTGCCTAGAAAAGCACATACTGACCTGAGGCTCTGTAACAAGGCAGAGCTGACTGGTGCACACAGGGACATGTGCTAACCAACTAACAAAGCAGAACTATCACAATGTAACATTTCCCAAATAAAGACTTGTACTAAGACTTCCATTACAAGGGGCTAAAACAAGTTATAGGTACTGTGGCACTAACACTGTACCAGTATTTCCCAAAGAGGAAAAAAAAATCCTAGGAACCAAATATAGGTAAGGATACATATGAACACCAAGTTCTCCTCCTCCTTCTGCAACAGTCTCAATGATTTTCTTCATCACCTCAGCATGCCTAAAAGCAAAAGAACAAATAAATATTATTAGCATAGATCAATTAGATCAAAATAGGAAAAGCAAGTTTTTGTTTGTGAAGAAATCTACCTTATTAGTGTCAGTGATTTAATTTTAACATAATAGTTATATTATAAAATATTTTTCTCCCAACAAGTCAGGTTGTTGAGAGTCATATACAATGTTTTATTGGAACACAGGCTAAATTTTTAAAGTCTAATCATAGTCAAAACACAACAGCACTGGTTTTCCTATAACAGGAGTGGGAGGAGTGGGGGGAAGGGGTAGCACAGCAGAAAACCAGAGAAAGAGAAATCATGCCAGGGTATAATTGCAGAGCAAGGACTGTCTGCTCTAAGAAACAAACAAGAATCAGACCAGGAAAATTCAAAAAAGCTACATGGTGACAGCTAATCAATAAAACAAGGACATACTTAAAATGCTATCATTTTGACTATTCAAATATTTAGCAGAGAATAAGCCAAAATTGGGTTTTAAAAAATTTAACTTGGTTAGAGTTAAGAAGTTCATATATTTTGTCTTTGTCTTAACGCATATTATAAAATTTATCTGATTTTCTTTTCCTTTTTTTTTTTTTAATTTGAGACAAAGAGCGCACGAAAAGCACGGGGTGGAGCAGTGAAGGAGATGAAAAGCAGTTTCCCAATGAGCAGGGAGCCTAACACAGGGTTTGATCCCAGGACCCCGAGATCATGACCTGAGACGAAGGTAGACCTGACCCGAAGGTAGACGCTTAACCGACTGAGCCACCCAGGCACCATCTGATTCTATTTAGAAATAATTTCTTGGCTTTATAAAAAGAAATATGTTTATCTGAAGTTTTTGCCCAATCCACAAATCTCTTCACAGTCAACCAGTGTCTTTCCTTTGCTACAGAAAAATGATATATCAAAGTAATTGCCTAAGTATATCAACTGAGAAAAAGGCAGTGCACAAAAGAATGATCTTTTAGATATAGTCTGGCTTAAATAATGCTGCTTCAACTTTTATGAGTATAAACTTCATGACAGAGGCAGGCAACTTAGAAGATGAGAGTAAATGTATCAGCTCCAAGAATCCAAAAACATAATCTGATGGCAAGGCCTAAAATGTACTTGAAATCTCACCTTACAGACCCCCAGCTTTTTGGCCCTATTGCATTACATTGCATAACACAGTCATTTATTAACATGTTTAATATTAATTACCAGTTAAACCTCTTCTTTCTTTTCTGGACTAAAATTTACACCTGAGAGAGACATGCCTCATTTTGAGGCATGCCCTAAAACCTCAAACCACTAAAGGAGCAGGTAGAGTAAAATAAAAACCTTCTAGATAATAAAAAACTAAAACTAATGACTCTTGAATTACTTTTCAGTTAGCAATATTAACAACTCTTGACATAAAAAAAGCTAGAAAAATGAACAAGGCTTTCTATATGATAAAATTTGAGAATCAAGAAGCTGCAAAAAATGAGAAAATATTAAAGAATTTTTAAAAACTAGAATGTTGCATCAAATTAGTCAACGGAATACCAAATTTTTCATCTCAAAAATATTGTTACCAGAATTTCTCAATGTTTTGCAAAAGCTACCCATTAGAAATAACTGAACAAATCATGGATACAGACTCCATTTACTCATTTGGCCCTGAAAAAACACAATGATAAAAAGAAAATCCCAAATTATAAAATGCACTTGACTTAGTAGGGCTGAACATCTCTCAACTGAAGAGTAAAGGAAAAGAGAACTCTGCATACATCTCCCTTCGCTAACCAATAAAGAGATAAATAGGTCATGGAGAAAAACACAAAGATAACTTCATACTCCACATTCATAGGTGGCTACATCACAATAGGGCAAACCAAGTCTAAATGATGGGTATTTTTTAATCTAAAAAACATCTTCTAAATTATTTTCAGAGCTAAAAATAGTAGTAAAATCACAAAGATCTAAACTATAATTAAACACAGAGAGAGCAAAAAAAATTCTTAATGAATTTAACTTAAATTGGTGACTTTTTCCTTTTTCTTTTATGTTTTAGCATAAGAACATTTCTACAAAAGACAAAAGAGAACTATACTTGCTTATTACATTTCTTCTGTCAGGGCACTTTGGATTCCCAGGTAATAAATCCATGAAGTACACACAACACACAACACACATACACACCTGCATGGGTGAACTGAACACATAGGAGGTGGTGGGAGATGAGGGTGATTTTCAATGGTCACTGTTTTCTTCACATGATCTTGACTGATGTCTTCATACATGTGTTCAACTGTTAAAGGCTGCCTTTGCTGAAACAATAAAAAAATGCTTTGAAATCACTGTTTAAAAAATTTTAGACCTAGACTTCCATGTTTAAAATATATTTATCTCCACCTCACCTGTAATACAGAATTCCAGACTATTTAGAACTACCAGACTTTTGGGGGGAGAGTTTATAATACATTTAGACCAGTGAAAGGAGGAGAGTGGAGGGATCTGTACATCAACGCTATGTGACTTCAGCCACCACCTAATGCAATAAAGATCCCACAAAAAAACAAGTTCATGGCTGTCAAACATTTTATAACTTTCTATTTCATCTTTTGGGTGTATTTCGCTTTACTTTTTTGCTTCTCATTCATAGTCGTAAGAATGACGGTTAAAGCAAGTTAATTTTATTTCAGTTATCCTTTAATTCAATTAATAGATTAGTTAAAAAACGGTTTTCTGTCTTAAAGAAAAAAAACACATGCCAATATGATCATTCTGTAAATGCTTTATACATCCATCAAATTTAATACCCAACAAATTTAATATAATAAATTAAGTTCAATTTCCCTTATATTTTGAAGGAGTAACCCTCAGGGACCAAGCAATAAACACTTAACAGATTATTTCTGTTTGATTCTTAGTAGTGTTATTGTCACACAGAATAATTCACAGTTTCTTCAAAGTAAGAATCAAATTCAATATTAATCATGAAACTGTAAAACAAATGACTTCTAAAATTTAAAAGGCAACAATATATACCCACAGACCTAATGATAAAGAAATTAAATCCAACAATTTGAAACATTTACATTAAAATATATTTTCTGTTTTTACCTCATCATAGCCAAACAACCATAATCGTGGTGTCTGGTAATATTTATCATAAGTGATATAAAGGTCATAAGTTCTTGTTTGCAAAATAGCATCTTCACCTCCAGCATCAGTTTTAGTTTTACAAGCTTCTACTATTTTCCTTGTGTCTAGGGTAGCCTGGCAATATAGGAAGAAATTTAAACCCATTAAAATCAGTATGAATGTGATAATTAAGAAAATATTTTTCCCACCCTATATATTTTTTTCAAAAACAAACAGAAAATAAAGCCAAAGCTAAAACATTATATACTATAACCAATACAAACATATAAATAAAAGTTTATTAGAAAGATCAAGATACTATTAGGAATACTAATTCCCAAGCTTATTCACTAAATGTTAACTAAAAACTCAATTTACAAACCTCATCTGTTTCCAACAATCCACTTTCTTCATATTCTGTTTAAAAAGCAACAAAAGATTAATCAAGTTCAAGAAAATTTCCTAAACCAAGCTATATATTACTTCAGAGTATCATTCAAAATCTGGGCTTTTGCTTTTGTTTTTAACTGAAGGTATCGAAAAGGTATGAGGGACCTGATTTTACACTTCCAAAGCAGCAGATTCTTTAACTGACACAGCCAGAGAAAGTTAGCTTGCCAACGCCTGATCCAAGCTACAGCCTATTAGCAATACCGAACAGCATCCTGATACTGCAGACACTCAGTGACTCCATCGCATACACAAGGCTATTTACATAATTGCATAAAATGTGCTGATTAAAATCATCATAGGCTTCCATGTTGCTGAATCCAGGGGTAAATTCTCAGTTTTCATCTTAACTGATGTCTCACAGGGCCATCTGGATGATTTTGTCCCACCTTCTTTGACACTTTCCTTGGATGTTAAAATATTATATTTTCTGGCTGTGTCTCTCACCTCACAGGCTTCTTCTCCTTTACTATCTTCTATGCTCGGTTCTTCCTTAGCTCAACTTTTTAAAACTCTACAGTAGCCAAGGGCTCAGTTTCTGGACCTTGTCTTTTCTCTATCCACTTACTCCTTTGATGATTTCATCTAGTCTCAATGGCTTTAAATGCTAGTAATTCCCAAATTTATCACTGGCTACACACTTGGATATTTATTTACTTAGAGCTCTACTGGAATGACTAACATATGTCGCAAATAGCACATATCCAAAACTGAACTCCCAAACTCTCCATCCAAAGCTATTCTAGCCCTATAATTTTCCTTATCTCAGTTAAGACACCTTTCCAGACACTGTCACATATCCTTAGAGTCAGACTTGACTACTCTGTCTCTCTCATGTTACTCCCCCTCAGCAGCAAATCCTTTTGAATCTATCCTCAAAATATGTCCAGAATTTTGTTTCTCATCACTTTCAAAATTACCACTTGAGCCTAAGTTATCATTTCTTGCCTAGATTATCAAAACAGCCTAACTATTGTCCCTAAACCTCTTCAATCTGTTCTCAATACAGCATTCACCGTGATTCTGTTAAAATGTTGTATGGCATTCTAAGTTCCTTTTCTACTTAGAAAAACCCTCTAATGGCTTCTCATTTCACTTCATTAAAGCCAGGGCCCAAGGTTATCTCACTGACTCCATGCCTTACTTCTCTGCTTCTGCCCTTGCTCCTCTCTGAACACAGCATATTTATTTTTTTAAAGTAAGTTCTACACCCAATGTGGGGCCTGAAATCATGACCCTGAGATCAAGAGTCACACACTCTACAGACTGAAACAGTCAGATGCTCCTGCTTATGGTATTTTGTATACACCACACAAGCTCCTACCTCAGGGCCTTTGCGTAATTCCTTAGATATCCAAATAGCCTGTTTACTCACTTCTTGCCAGGCTTTACTTAAAACTCATGTTCTCAATTGGGTTCTTCTTGACCAACCTATTAAAATAACACTCATCCTTTCCCAAGTCTTTCTGTCCCATTCCCCTCCTTCATTTTTCTCCCTAACTCTTATAACCATCTAATATAGCATCTGCATTGCTTATCTATTATTTTTTCTATGTCTCCCATAACTAGAATATAATCTCCATAAGATCACATCTACTGTTTTATTTCTAGCACCAAGAACAGTACCTGATATATAGATAACTATCCTGCCCAGTGTTTATTGAACAGGGAATGAAAACTGCCTGTTATAGTAATTGTTGTTATATCACCTGCTATACCATCAACACTGTTTTTTAAACAATATCCCATATAAAGCAATTTTTTTCTTTAGCTCTGTCCAAGAGAAATGTAACAAAACACACTAAAAGGCTGTCAGGTATTTAAGGCAGTCCCATAGCTTGTACTCTAAAAAGAATGCTTTACTCATAGTATTCTGCCTACCCTTCACCCCAGCTCAGATAACTGTACACAATTCAGACTGATGGAACCCAGAAACTATTTGTATAAGAAGGTGGTGCTGACAATTATAAGACATTCAGGTGCAAGTGAAAATAAAAACATGTACATTTGAAGTTCAGGAGATCTGGACTGGAGGCTTAGATATGAAGCTGATCATAGAGATGGTATGTGAGGTTGCTGTGAGCAATTTGGGTTACAAGTAATTCGTTTTATTTCTTCAAAGGATGGGGAGTTTACCATAAAAATAAGGACAAAACTCTTACTAGAATTCAGGAACAGATCTACACCTAGGTTTCATGAGAACTTAAAAGTAATTTAAGAAACAAAACTTAAAAGTACTTTAAGGTGCACCTAGGTGGCTCAGTTGGTTGAGTGTCTGCCTTTGGCTCTGGTCATGATCCCGGGCTTCTAGGATATGATTGAGCCCGGAGTCCCAGTCAGGCTCCCTGCTCAGCTGGGAGCCTGCTTCTCCCTTTCCCTCAGCCTCTCCCCCTTGCTTGTATTCTCTCTCCCTCTCTAACAAACAAACACACAAACAGAAGAAAAGGTACTTTGAGTCAAGGCTACTCTGGCAATTTGGCTATGTGTCACCTCCTCATCCACAAACACTACTTGCTGTTTTGGTGCTTCAACTATACTTGGCACCATCTTCCACTTCTGCATGCTAGAGAACATTTCTATCTCACCATAAATTCTATGTATTTGGTTAAAAAAAAAAAGGAAAAAAAGAAAAAGAAAAAAGAAAATAAAATACACAATAAATGAGCAAACTTTGTTCTGCTCTGAAATAGTTTTTAAGAATTAGCTTAAGAATCTGCATCTTCAAACTTTTAACTGCATTAAAGATTTATGCCTACGATGTATCCCACTGGAAAGAATGCTTTCAAGGCTATGTCCTAGGTAAAGTACAACAGTCCAAGACTGCTCCGCACTAACTAAATTTAAACTAAAGAAAATTCTCTCTCTGTTTAATGTTAAAATCTAGAACTCAATGGAGTACAATTCTTGTCCACTTCAATTATAAATATTCCAAAATCAACATTCTAGTGTGATTAAAGAAAATCTAGAACATAAATACCTTCCATATCTGCAGCTTCTCCTTCATCTTCTTCTTCCTCCTCCTCACATATTGCTGTGCAATCTTGAAGTTTTATACTGTCCTTTGAAATAAATTATATTTAAAGTCACTTAAGTATGTCCATTAGTTCAAACACCAAACACTCATGTGTCACCACGTGTAAACCACTGAGAAAATAAGAGTGGTAAAGACAGTTCTTATCGTCAAGAAACTCCTATTCCAGTGGAGATGACAAACCCATAAACCAAATATGAAAAGTGATGTGCTAAGTGCTGTCACTAAAAAATATAAAAAATATCATAGAAGCACCAAGAATCACCTAAGCTAACAATTTAACGATTTTTGCACTTCCAAAAAATAGTATTTTTGTTTAACCAATTCATTAATATTTGGAAACTGGTTCAGAGTTATAATTTACATACATAATTTATTTAAAGGAGAAAAAAGATACATATTTGTAAATCACAATACATTTGTAAGTTAAACTTACAAATTATTAGTAAATAGTTAAACTATTATAAGTGAAACATATGCTAATTTGTGAACAATATTTTAGGCTGAATTAAGTAAAACTATCAGACTTTAGTTATTATAACATGTAAGATTTCAGTTGATTTTTTAAACTATATTTGCACTACAATAAAAGAATAATACCAAAGACAAGCCTAATACATAATTATCATTTCACAAAATCAATTATTCTAAAAATCTGAAGTCAATGTAGTAAAGTAAAAAAATTGCACATTAGTTTCACCTAATGTACAATTTTACTTAGAGAAGACTCCATTTGCCAATAGAAACTTAAGTTGTCTGTTATCATTACCACACCCAAAATGTGAAACCATAGATGATAGTATCTGGATAATTATTAGATGAGCCAGTATCTAACAAACTAATCACTTAGGGAAATTTTAATCATGTTGATGTTATGGTGATCACACTTGAAACAGAAGAATACAGTAGAAACCAACAAGAAAGATTAATACTTGGGTCTGAACAAGTATCTTAAGAAATTATAAAAAATAATGTAAATTTTATATTAAATAGGAAATGACAGGAAAGACATTCAAATTGTACATTATTCTAAGCAGTCAGCCTTTAGTATGATATATGAATGTTAAGTGGGATACCAAGTACCATATTAACCATTATTGCATTTTTAAGAAGTTCTTGAATTACCATAAACCTATCAACAAATGCTATCCACACTACTCTGCCATTTATCATTCCCAAAGTCTGAAGTATATACAATTAATGGCTGGAGTAAATAAGATTTTCTGAAGGAGCAAGAGCCATTTTGGTGATTTCTCTTTAGTTGTTCAAATTCTCCAAAAAGAAGAATTTCAGAAAGATGAATTTTCAGGCCAATGAACTGAAACTTAATCCCTAGCAAGCATAAAATTGTACATTGAAAAAAATGAAAAACACCTGTTTTAGTTTCTAACACTTCCTGTTAGGACCCAGTTATGAATCCCAAAAGTTCCAAATGACAAAAACACACAAAAGAGAGTATCTAAAACTAGTAACTCTTGTAGTAAATGTTTCATAAGGACAAAAGAAAGTCAATTACTCTGTCCAAATATTCTATCCTCAAAGAGATCTGTTAACAAAATAATTAAGCAAAGATAAGGGTAAAGGCATTTTGTATTATTTTCAAATCACTTCAAACAAATATAAATATATAAAAACAACTGCAATCATTTTCTAGTATGAATAGAAAATTTTCAAGGAGAAAAATTTCACCCAGTTACAGATTTTTACTCCCCTCCCCGTAATAAACCATACAATAAAACCTAACTGATTTAGCTTTCACTCAGTCAAAACACATTATTTTTTGGATGATGTTAAAGATTTACCTTAAAATTTTCAAAAACAGAATCATCCATTCAAAATAGCAGTAAATTAAGAAACCGTAGTACGTAAACCTCAAAAGCCTCCATTTACAGAACATTTGGTACTTGTAATTAAAAATAAAAAGCTATTTCTTTTAAACTAGCCTAGGAGCCTTCCCAATTGGTGAAAATTAGTAGTTTTTACCAGTTACAATCTCAAAAAAATTTTTTTAATCAAACAACAGACTAAAAAAATAAGCGCTGGGAAACAGCAGTTTTGATATAGGAAAGTGAGAGAAGAAAAAAACAACTGGAATTTTAAAAAGCTTGAAAATAATCAGTTTGAATAAGAATATATATATATATATATATATATATACACAAATAATTATGTCACTGAATTTACAAATGTAACTAATTAACCAGTACCTTGCTTTCCAATGTAATCTCCTTAACTGCTTCGGTTATTCCTGCAATACCTGTTTAAAATTCAAAAAAACTGAAATAAAATTGTAAACATCTTTCATTTACCAGATTCGAGAAATATATAAGTGCTTAAAATTACCTAAATTCTCACAACTGCTCTGAAAAGAGGAGGCAATGTTAGTAGCATTTTATAAATGAACTCTAAAAGGAGTAAAACCAAAAGCACTTTTTAAATTGAAATAAAAAAACAGCAATGTGATATTTTACTATGAATTATATTCTACTCTATCACTCATTTATTATTCCTCATTTACTTTCCCAGTATGAGTCTCTATCCAATACATATTCATTCTCAAAGTGAACACATTAGACTATAGGACTCATATTTATTTTTATTCAAAAACACATCAAAATTTTCTCAAGGAGATACTAATGTAATTTGTTTCAGAAATCTAGGACATCCAGAAGTAATAATATCATATCACATTTATATGGGGTTTTCTATTTTACTGTTTCCATAGCTTATTTCAGCCTTACAAACACTATCTTTTGAGGTAATTAGTCAATCATTTCTCCCTGTGAAGAAACGAAGTCTCCAGAGAGGAAATAACTTACTTGAGTCTCATAGTTAGTGAAGAACTCAGGATTCAAATCCACATGTGCTAACTTTTAGTTCAATATTCTGTTCACTGCTCCTCATTAAGCAACCACCTTGAACCTACTTGTGTCAATGAAGGTGGCACTAAGCAGATGGGGGCACCACAACTCAGCTAAATAATATTTCTAACTCAAAATACATGTCGCTGTTTTTAATTCGAAAATTCAACAGGATGAAGTACATTAATGAGAAAAAAAAAAACCCTACATACAAAATAAGCTTTGCCCCTTTGTTAATCTTCTAAAACCTTTATATATCTGTTCAAAATCTCCAACCTGAAGAATAACTCACTTTCACTAATAGAAAATGTCAAAATCCACAGCTCTAACATAAAGCTTTTACTTCACAGTTTTTCTATAAATTACTACATAATAGATCTGATTATTTCGTAACAATAAAACCCAAATCTTAGCACAATGAATTGGTATTACAAATGATTCACTGAATCTAGTACATAGATAAAAAAAAAAATAAACCTCTTTAATCCATCCAAATATAATAATGTAATAGTATCCGACTAAACCAGACTCTTCTAAGAGTAGGAGGACATATTGGCAAAGGAAAAATAAGCTCAAATGACTCTAATGAGAGTAACATTCTCAAGTACGGTGATGATTAATTTTATGTCACCTTGGCTAGGTTATCCTGTCCCAATGCTTGGTTAAATGCCAGTCAGGATGTAGCTGTCAGGGTGTTTTTTAGATTTTAACATTTAAATTCATAGACTTTCAATAAAGTAGATTACGCTCTATAACATGGGTGGGCCTCATCCAATCAGCTGAAGGCCTTATAAGGAAACACTGAGGTGCTCAGGAAAAAGAAAGAATTCTGCTTTCAGACTGTCTTCAGACTTGAGTTGAAACAATCAATCCTCACCTGGATCTTCAGCCTGCTGGTCAGTTCATCCTGTGAACTGCATTCTTGCTAACTCCCACAATCATGTAAGCCAATTTCTCAAAATAAATCTATCTATATCTACATACCTATATCTATATACACATCCAATTTTTCTGTGTCTCTAGAGAACCATGACCAATACAAGGGCTAAGAGAAATGAAAGAAACCTATGAAAAGCAAGGATGAAGCAAAAAGAACTGAGGTGAATAAGGAACCAGGCACATGACCTTCTAAGTTAATCGGAAGCAGTGTTTTAATCAAATCACAATATAGTTTAAACTAAAATTCTAAGGATAGCTCTCCAGCAGGGCAAACATTTTTCAATTCTTGAATTTCTGTAATAGATTTTCATCAATCCAATCACACTGACGCCTACTTATTTCTGTAATGAATGCCTTTGTAAATATGCACCTAGATTTTGAGCTAGTGATTAAGAAATAGAATACAACCAGACATCAGAATAAGTCATTTACTTGACACTAGAAACACAGTGCTATAACTGAGGGCTCTAGTTAGTTAGTCCACTGCCCACATCTTCCACCACAGGAAAACTAAAGCAGAGCAGCTGAACAATTCTGGAAAGGTCAAAAGATAAAAAGTCCATCTACCAGTCTCTCAGTGGCGGCAATAGGATGATTTTTTGAAATCATTTTAAAAAATTGTTCAATCTACTATTTTCTCAAAGCCTTGACATTAACACTAACCATCAAGAAAAAAACAAGTTTCAAATCAAGAAGCCCAAGCCCTGAATCTGTGCCTGTATCATCACAAACACATGATAGTGTCCTTTTTTAAAAGTAGAGGAAAAACTGACCTCAGAAGGTAGTTTTTCCTGAGCAGATTACTTAGCCCTCTGACTACTGCAGTGCGTCTCAACTGATGGCAGCAATTTTGCCCTTCATGGGATATCTGGCACTGTCTGAGGGATTCCGCGTTATCACAACTGGGTGGATACTACTGGTATCTGGTGGGCAGAGCCCAGAGACGCTGCTAATCATTCTGCAATGTACAGAAAATGCTACATCGAAGAATCACGTGGCCCAAAATGTTAGTAGGGCTAAGGCTGAGAAACCTTGTTCTAGCACTACTTCTGGTATACTTTCTAGGACTTCGAGGGAGAAAACTTACTTTTTAGTATTCTCAATTTAAACTCAGGACACGTTTTCCCTCATTAAAACTAAGTCATAATGGCATTTATATAACTATGGAAATTAACTATTAACTTATACTTAACTATGAACTAACATTAACTCATAGTACTTTATATAATATATTTATATAACTATGTAAATGCAGATTAATATATGCTGCTAAGTTAGTATAGCTAAGTTAGTATGGCTAAGTTAGTATAGCCATAGCAGCATATGCTAATGTACATTTACATAGTTATATAAACATAGTGGCAAACTAGGTTTTTAGGACTTGAAATAAAAATTCATCTTCAGACTTACAAACAAATTCTGCAAACATACACTTACAAAAGGTTTGAATTTAGTCAATTGTTTTAACACAAATTTACTGAACAACTTCTGTACCAGATACTGTGATAGATATTGAGGATAGAACAGTGACTCTCTATCTAAGGAGTGTGGTCCTTACAATCCTCTTACAGTCATTCAACAAATAATTATTAACTACTTTAAAATGTCAGGTCTCTGAGTAAAATAAACACATATAGTTCCTGTCCTAAAGCTCATCATCCAGCAATGGAATGACATGTAAATAAGAATTCTAAAGCAAGCTGTATGCATACTCAGCAATTCTGTCCTTCTTATTTTAGAAATAAAGAAAATGATACAGGTATTTTCAAATTGCTACTAAAGTAGCAGTACTAGAGAAATTTGGTATACTCCAAGGGCATTTTTTCTTTTTTTCCAATTTGTCTTCCGGCTTCTTTTCAGGTAAAAAAAAAAAGTCTATTGGGACAACTATGCCTTATGTATCCTTTGTTTTTGTTGTTTTTAAATCAATACTGTAATAAAAGATTAGAAAATGTTTAAAACAATTTAAACTAATTATGTATTCTATTCTCCTCTTACCTGTGTTATGATAAGTATCTACCCATCCCCCATCACCATCATCTTCTTCAATGATAGCTTCCAATTCATCTGAATATTCCATCTGTTTGCACCGCTTGTAGCATGGCACTACAAAAAAAAAAGACAAGTACAGTTACTAGCACATAATTTACTTCATATAAATCTATTAGAAAAAAGATAATTTATTCCATTTTAAGGAAATATTATATTTCACTTCTAATAAAAGTGATTAAAAAGTTGTATTTAGCCCACAGACATATTAATGATCAGGTTTATCTTTCCCTAAATAGCTTTGTCAGAACACATGTAGAAAGGAAATTTTCTATGTATTCTTTACCCTGATGGTTTCTGAACAACAGCAGGCTACAGCCAGAGATGATACTGTTCAACTTCAGGCTAATGAATAATAAAACCTTATTTTAATAGCTTCACTCTCAAAACAGGAAGGGACTACCTGTCATTCTCAGGGGTGGTAGAGGTGACCTCCAGTTTGCAATGTTATAGTAAGTTTTAATATGTATTTCATAATTCATTTAAGTTTCAGGCATTTATAATGGATAAGCCAATGTAAAAATTCACTAAACTGCTACATTTTACCATCTTATACAATACTGGAGCCAAGTTTTTCATATATATACGTCAATTAACAGGTATTATTCATATAAGTCTAAAACTGAACAATTATAATGTAAAACCATGATAAGGTAGAGCCCAGAAATGGCTATTAACCTCTTGACTTTTTTAAAAAACAAGAAGGATATAAATGATCAATTCTAATAAGACATATGCTGTAGGAAAGAAAACTTATGTGTTATACATATTTTCCCTTTCTGTAATAGATTAGAAAAAAAATCAATGCACTTTATGTGATCTGATAGGGACTATAACAACCTTCTCAAGCTATTTTCAAATTAACTTCATAAATGAGAAACTAGTAGTTTAAAAAACATTTTTTGTTCCTAAAGACAATCTTTCAAAGACACAATGGATAATAAATCCTTAGCTTGGAACTTTTAGCTGTCAAAGATAGTATCAGTTTCATTTTTCATGACAAATGTTTACGTCTAAAGAAGATCAAAATCAAATAGCTAAAAAAGTTTATAATTATAAAGTCAACTTTTAAAAAAAGGCAACTGCAATTCCAAATTCCAAATTTGCTGGGGTCCATTCCTTCCACATCTTAAAACTAGACCTTTTTTGGCAAAAAGTAGCAAAAAAGGAAGGAGGTAAAAATGAATTAAGGAAAAATATACTCTAGCAATAGAACCCAGAGTTTCATCAAATTTCCAAATTTCTCTACGGCTTTAATCATAAGTTAAGATCAGTAAATACTAAGGTTTTGGGTGCCTGAGTGGCTCAGCTGGTTAAGCATCCAACTCTCGGTTTCAGCTCAGGTCATGATCTCAGGGTCCTGGGATTGGGCCCCACATCAGGCTCCCCGCTCAGCAGGAGTCTGCTGGAGATTCTCTCTTGTTTCTTTTGTTCTCTCTCCCTCTCTGTCTCTCTCAAATAAATCTTTAAAAAAAAAAAAAGCTAACTTTCTTCTGTTATTTTTTAAAAATATAACTCTGTGTAAAATTTACTAATATATGCAATATAATTCTTACCATTTTTGGTGACCAAAAATTGTTTGCCTGTTGGTAGGTATGCCTTCACTTTCAATTCTTCCCCGGTAGCCCTTTAAAAAGAGCAAAAAGCACCAAAATACAAGAACTATTTTAAAAAGCAAAGACAGAAGATATCACATGTAAATATCAAAACTACACAATCCACACTCTTGAGAAAACTGTTTTAGGACTAGTTTCAGAAGGATGTCGTTAAGTGATGTATGTCAGGGTATGGAAGAGCATAGCACTGTAAGTGAAATGTACTAAGAGACTCAGAGAGACTTAGAATTTAGATTAAATATCAAACAAAAAAGGCAGAATAATATAGAACTATTAAGCAATTATTATGTTTGCCTCTAAACAAAAAGAAAACATTGTTCCCTAGGGAGTATAATCTCAGACTTTTAATTCTCAAGTACTGCTCATCTTCAGATCAAGAGGAGGCAGAAAAATATCTGTAGGACATTACATAACAAAGTAGGTGGCTGGCAAAATCCCTGTTCCTGCCACTCGATTAAAACTGGAACAAAGAGAAAAAAGATGCTTTGAATCACAACATGATAATATTAAAAAATATGACTGAAAACAGAAAAAAAAAAACCCACCTTTCACTGAGTGTTTTTTAAGTATACGACTTAGAACTCTAACATGCATTATTATTTACTTCTCAGAAACCTAAGAGATAATATTAACGTCCCCATTTTAGCTGAAAAAAGTCAGACTGCTCAAGGTCAGAAAACCAGAATATAGAAGAGCAAGTGAATCCACGGCTCCTGCTCTTACACTACAGTCTCTGTGTGTCAGAAGCAGCTACACCATTTCTGATTTTTCATAACTACTCTAGATTATCTTACTAAGAATTTGTTCAAAGATTTGTTCAGAAGACTGCAGGTAACCTAATGGAACTGGCCAGAGACGGAGGGGCATGTGTTATCTGTCACAAACTTCTGAATAAAAATCTGCCTTATCAAAGCTTCAGTCTAAAGTTGAAACCATAGATCTGAGCACAAGATAAAGCCAGAAAAACACCTACTATCTTAGTAGCCTTCTAGACTTCTTTAGACCATTCTCAAGTGTCAAAATCAATAATGACATGGCGATGCCTGAAGTTCTGAGTGAAGAACATACAATAAGGTCATGATGACACTTGTAGACATGAAACTATAACATGGAAATAACCTGTTACTAGCACAGGTTTAAAATGAAATGTTCCTTTGGCCCCTACATTTTAGCCAGAAGTGTGGACACTGGAGTAGGGTATAGGTGAGTTCTAAATATTATCTCAACTATCACAATTCATAAAGTGAAACTATCCTGTCCATATAACATATTTCTGTAACAATACTATAAATTGTATGTCTGAACTAATCAAATAAGGACTATCACAAAGAAATCTGAATAAAATGTTTATTATATTGAAGAAAATCCCAAATTAGTTCCTTTTATTAAATAGGTATTATTTTTAATTTTATATACCTATTTGACATGAAACACATAAAAATTATAGACTAGAATGAAGCCAAATATAATTTTAATAATTTATAATCCAAAAAAATCAATCACCCTTACTAAATCATCAGAGAGCTGCTATGATATTAACTCAATTTTAAATATGAAATAGAAACGCACGTAAGGAAGACAAGGGCATAAAAATAAATGAAACTGACATTTTGGTCTTTTCTTGTTACATTAAGAAACAGTGTTCTGAAAGATAAAGAACAACTGATAAAAAGCAGTAAAACTATTTTGGGTTATAAGTCAAATACAAAAACTGAGAACAGAATAGGCCACAGATAAAAGAGAGTTCCAACTTTGGCTTAAAATAGTTTTAACTACTTAAGCTCTTTGAATATGAAGGAAAACATTATCAGTTCTAACTTCATTAAGTTTAGAACCTCTGTTCCCAAATTAAAACTATACCTTTCAACAACTGAAAAAGTGTCATTAAGGGAATTATAATGAAAAGAAAAAAGAATATAACAAGTTGAACTATTTATATCCAAACAAGATATAATTCCAAAACAATTCTAGCCTAATTAAAATAGCTCTGCCAGTACTAGGATCACTTTCTCAGCCATAGTCAGGTGGTTTTACCCTAAGTTCTTGAACGTAATGAAACAGCATTTGTTTTAAAACATCCTCTTATTATTCAGAATACTTAAAATATGTCATAAGATCTGGTAAGTTGCTTAAATTACTTTTTTTAATGTTACTTTTACAATTAAAAAAGTTAGTGAAAAAACAAAAAAATGTAAAAAATCTATTACCAAGCAGATTTCCAGTTACAAACTTTAATAAGTATCATGAACCTTCCTTTTCAGCCAATTCCTAAAATGGGAGCATACTTTGAACCTAATAGAAAGTCTTATGATTAAAAAAACTAAGGCTCTGCAAAATATCTGGATTTATTAATGTTATAAAAATATTCAGCAGACATCTTAATTTGAAAAAAATGAGCTGGTCTTAAAACATTATTTTTTAAAGATCCACCACAAAATCAGACCTAGACACTATAGAGAAAGAGAATACTAATAAAGGAAGTAAAGGCATTTATCTTAAAAATGTCTATCTTTTACTCTAACAGAGCAAATCAAAATAGGTATAACAGCCAATATGTCAGTCAGCCTTTATTTTATTTTAAGTATGCCTTTATTTTATTTTAAGTACGCCTTTATTTTAAGTATCACGGTCACACTGCTTAACAGAAAAATCTACTAGAACAGAGTTAAATTGGTCATTCTAAAGTTCATGCCCTAATCCATTTTGCAAACTGCTGCAATTATAATGTCATACATTTTACTAATTTATATTCCTGACTCAAGATTACTTACCATTGCCATGTTGGACAGTGGTGGACTAAGTGATCTCCAGCTGCCACAAACTATTCAGGATTTAAAAGGATATAAAAGAAAAAGGAAAAAGAAAAATTGAACATCACTGAATATAAGATGATAAAATACCGAAGTGATCATCCCATGTAAGCTTGATACCCAATTATCATATAAATGCAAACAGCACCAAACCTGCTCTACCACTCTGATGGCCCTTGATTATTATTAAAACTGCAAAATTTTTTACATCTATAAAATTTAAATTTTGGAAGAAAAAAAACATTGAGTGCTATTGATTTTAAATTCAATTTTTAAATTGGATTAAATAAGGCCAAAAGGATACAACATCATGAAATGAATAAAAGTAACACTGCAGGACTTAAAATTTCAAAAAAACCATTTTATGGATAAATAAGATGAAGACAGATTCCTGATAGGGGCTGAAAACTCAATGGAGATCTTTGAGAAAATGATACAGGCCTATGATGTCATAAGTTTATGACATCATAGAGCACATTTCTCTTTTTTTTTTTTAAGTTCAGATAAAGCCCATTTTGTAAGCTTTTTCACATTAACAAGAGTGACAAATGTAATGCCAAACAATGGGAAAAGTTAGAAGCAAACTGAATCCTCTAAGACTTTCTGGGCAGGTTGAACACCGCACAAGTTTTTGTTTTTCTTCAGGAATCAAAAACAAACACCTTAGACTTTCTGGGCAGGTTGAACACCGCACAAGTTTTTGTTTTTCTTCAGGAATCAAAAACAAACTCAGGAAGAAAGAGTTTAACCTTCTGAGAATTTCCACTATACATGATATACATTATATTTCTGTACGACAGAAATCCTGCTTATTCTTGAGAGCAGAAAATGAAAGAAAGTCTCTTAAGGGTAAGGGCAGTGTCCCAATTCGGGCAATACACATACATACTTTCCCAATTACTTCTATTTTATAATAGCTCTAACTTAAATTCATGTATTGTTCGTGGTTAATTACACAGCAAAAAAAAAAAAAATACAGTATTTTTAATCTTCCAATGTTTGTCTCAGAAAAGAATGTCTATATATAATACTCTATTTTCATTTGACAGTAAAATTTTATAAAGTAAGTTTTCTAAGAGTAATTTCTTTCAAGAGGATACATTAACAAGATCTAGCAGCATATTCTCAACAGCAACTTTTCGAATGTTTCTGTTCCTTTATTTCAAAGAATCTTATTATTATTTAAACTAGTTAGGTAAAGACAAAAACCCAAGTGAAAACGATACTCCCTAAGTTTTAAGCACTTTAGGTCACTGTAACCAGATGCTACCTTCAACTCTGTGGTTACCAAGAACTATTAGTCACCACCAAAAAAGGAGAATTTAATTCAACAAAATGCAAGCAAAACAAAGAGTTAAAAATTTAAAAATTCTTTAACGATACTGCCATGTCACAAGACTCTAATATTTTATTCCCTAATACCCCCAGGAACATCTATTAAAAAAATAATAGGGGCACCTGGCTAGCTTAGATAGCAGAGCATCTAACTCATATCTTGGGGTTGTGAATTTCAGTCCCATGCTGGGTGTAGAGATTATTTAAAAAATAAATTTAAATTCCTTAAAAATAACAAAACACCAGAAGGTAAGAAAAACTCTAAAGAACATAAAATTGCACAGATAATTAGTACATGTGTACATCTGCCCTCATTAGCAATGTTCATTATTGCAGGTTTCACATGCTCAAATGAAACAAAACATAAGGCAGACTCAAATTTCTCAATTCTCAGTATCACTTGCAGCAGCTTTCTCTTGGTGATTAAATACCATACAATACTGAATAACTCCAAGATAAAACCAGTTATAACATTTTGGTCAGCAACTTTACCCTTCAAGCTATTCTACTACTAATACTCTACCTAAGTCATACATATGTATATTAAAGTAATTTTAGTCAGGCAATTCTGTATTTGATAATGCCTACACCTTTTTAAACACAGTACTTCCAAAGAAAAGAGAGAGAGCTGGAGGATAATGGTCAGAAGCCCAGAAACAGTAAGAGAAAACAAATAAATAGATCAACTCTATCTGTTATCAGAAGCAAATTATCTCTTGTTTTCCTTCCTCTGGACTCATTCTAACTCAATGCGGTAACTGTACTCTATCTCAAGCCAGCATATGGGGTGGGTACCCAGCTGACCTAGTTTTGCCTTGCATTTTTTTTTTAAAAGAAGGAAATTCATAAACTACTTAATGATACACATTAAGTGTTATTCATTCTATGGTTAGTAGCTGTTTTAAAACAGCATAAATCTATCCAATGACCACAGACTTGCATCTCTAAGGTCAACCATCTATTTACCAATTAGTCATCCTCCCATAGATAAAGCCAAAGAGTGCAAGAAGAAAAGCATACTTCCATCCCTGCTCCTGATTACAGATAGTTTTAAGAGCCAAATCTAAATTACACCTCTGTTTGGCAAGAAAAGTTAACAATATCAAAACTTAGTTTTAGGGGCGCCTGGGTGGCTCAGTGGGTTAAAGCCTCTGCCTTCGGTTCAGGTCATGATCCCAGGGTCCTGGGATCGAGCCCCGCATTGGGCTCTCTGCTCGCTGGGGAACCTGCTTCCTCCTCTCTCTCTGCCTGGCTCTCTGCCTACTTGTGATCTCTCTGTGTCAAATAAATAAAATCTTTAAAAAAGAAAAAAAAAACAACTTAGTTTTATGTGGCATTCCAGGTATTAAACTCATTGTGCCTAAGGCAGAATAGGTCCTTTAGACAATGCCTAGACGAAACCCCTCATTTTACAGACAAACGTGAGGCTTGTGTCACAGCTTAGCTTTGCCCAAATCAGAAAAGAAGAAATTAAGAGAAATAGGTCTAGAAAGCAGATCTCCTATGTTCTTTCTATACCACCACGTGTCTTCACTAAAAATAAAGATATTTTTAGGTAACAGATTAATTCAGCACGCCATTCTCAGAATTCACAAAGATTTGGGACTCAAGAGATTCCATCACTATTGAAAACTGAAAGATCCATTAATTTTTAGGCTTGAGCTCTTAGAATTTACAGCAACAGTCAGATCGTAAAATGTGCCCCAATTCAAAATATTTCTTTCAAACAGTAAGTAAAGTTCTATTGCCAATGAGTGGTATTTTTAATGAAAGTTAAAGGTGATACTTAAATAAATTCTTTGCTATTTATTAAGACTAAAATATAAGTCTGATGCAGCCATAACTATTGAGGAAACTAGAATGTAAAAAGATGTTTAGAACAGTATTTATTTCTTGAGGGATAACAGAACAAACTACTTAAAGGAAAAAGAAAGCTTTTATTATATAGATTTGGTGAACAAGTGAAATGATTCCTCAAAACAAAGTTCTATGTTAAAAGTTCAATAAAACACAACTCGCCTATAAAATAGACATCAGTTTCAGCATTAAGCAGATTCAACATTACTTGGTTAGTAGAAACAGTAAAAGAATTGTGAGAAAAAAATCAGCATTAAGTATGTAGCAATAAAATATTTAAGCTAAATACTGAAAGAAAATTTAATACCCAAGCAATGAGCCAAAGTTCACAAATGAAAACCACAAAAACTCACGTTTGATGTAAACAGAGGAAAGACAACAGCAAAGACCAGAGCCCATTGTATAGCCTCAATATAACACAAATATGAGTGAAGGGTAAATGACCATCAGAATCTTTTCCATTCCCTCTCCCACCTCCATTTCTAAATAAAGAGGAACTACAGAGAAATATGAGAAGTGGCAAACTGAGAGGGAAGTTACATCCTCTTATGGGAAGTAGAAATCCCTTTTAAATTGCTAATAAAGCCAAAAGAATCAAGATTAAAGTTTAAGATGTTTTCTTATAAAGAAGAAAAACCTCCCAGGAAAATATAATTATAAAATATAATAGCTTCAGAAAATCTTTAACACTTACCTCTTCTGGGGTGATAACACCTGTTTCCTTAAACTTTGATTCCTAAAGAAAACAAAAAGAACAACATATTATATTCTTTCACTTTCAAATTAAAAATGTTTGTGGACAAGTATTTGCCTGGCACCCTTCCAGGCAAAAGAGCACATACAAAAAAAGAATCTATCACTGGTACCTAACCCCAAATAATATACAAGTCTAACGAAAGAAACTGACATTAAAATAATTACAATTTGATCATCGCTTTAACAGAGCAAAGCTCTTTGGAAAAACATTAAGCCATACAATGATTTTGTGAAGTGACCAAATATCTTTATTTTACAGAACAGTAAAGTTTTAAAAATGTTTAGGGACATCTTACTATTCAGCCAACATCTTCAACATCTCATTTCAATTGAGTAACATTAGAAACCAAATCTAGAAGTCATAAATCCTTTCCCAAAATTATCTCCAAGATACTGAGACAATATTCTCTCCTCTAAAGCAAAGATGCTATTTACCAGATGTTTCTAATTTTTTAAATTAAATGTAAGATTTTGTAGTAGAGGCTACAAAAATGGAAGGATTCATTGATGATTATTCATTCAACAAGTATTTACAATAACCATTATATACCAGACACTATTTGAAGTAATGGGGATATAGGAGCAGATAAAACAGACCAAACTCTTCCTTGTCCTCATAAGGAGTTTAAACTCTAGTGGTGTGAGGAAAGCCAAATGGTAATGAAAACCACAAGGAAAAAAAATGAGGCAGCAAGGAAACTAGTCATGGGTGGAGGAGAGAGATGGCTATTTAAATTAGGACGGGCGCCTGGGTGGCTTGTTGGTTAGGTGGTCAGCTCTTGCTTTCTGCTCAGGTCATGATCTCAGGGTCCTGGGATGGAGCCCCAAGGCATGGCAGGCTCCATGCTCAAGGGGGGGGGGGGGGGGGGGGGGGGGGGGAGTCTGCTTAAGGATTCTCTGTATTCTTCTCCTTCTGCTCCCCTTCTTCACACATACAGGCACTATCTCTCTAAAATAAATAATCTTAAAAAAAAAATAGGGGTGCCTGGGTGACTCAGTCGGTTAAGCGTCTAACTCTTGGTTTCAGCTCAGGTCTGATCTCAGGATCATGAAATCAAGACCTGCCTTGGGCTTCACGTTGGGTGTGGAATCTGCTTGAGTTTCTTTCTCCCTCCCTCCTCCCACCTCTCTAAAACTAAAAAAAGCAAAACAAAAAAAACCTAAACAAATAAATAAATAGGCTGGTTAAGAAAACAAAGGTTTCACTGATAGGTGACCTTAAAATGAGTAAGCCAGAAGGCTGTAAAAGAGCATTTTAGGCAGATGGTACAGCGAATACAAAAACCTGAGGCAACAGAGTATTTAATGGAGTAAAAAAGAGGTCAGACTGGCTCAAGCAAAAGTGAGCAAGGAATGAAGTAGCAGTTGAGATAAGGACCTCTACCAATGAAGTAGAGGCTTGAAGATCATGTAAGGACTTTGGTTTTTACTTTGCCATGACTTTTCTTAAATTTCTACTTGCTAAGATAAGTCATTGTTTCTTTCCAAAGGATTTAGTTTTTCCTCCTTGCTTCTTACGTCTAGTAGGAAACTACAAGGATTCTCTCTCTAAACAGGGATGGGCAAGGAAAGGGTCAATAATTCTGCTTTCCTTATTTATGAAAATACATACTGATAAGTATATACTGACAAGCTAACACATTTCAGTTTGGAAAGTAAGTAAAATGATTACTCAAAACATAATCCTGTTATAAGTTCAATAAAATACAGCTGGCTAGTAAAACAGAAGTTTGTTTGTTTTTAAAGATTTTATTTATTTATTTGACACAGACACACACACACACACACACACACACAGTGCGTGCGCGCGTGTGCAAAAGCAGGGGGGAGCAGCAGGCAGAGGGAGAGGAAGAAGCAGACTCCCTGCTGAGCAGAGAGACAGACATGGGGCTCCATCCCAGGACCCAGGGATCATGACCTGAGGGGAAGGCAGACACTTAACTGACTGAGCCACTCATGCGCACCTAAAACATTAGCTTAATATTTAATTTGGGAACTTTTTTTTACTCTTCTCTCTGAAACTAAAGTTTAACAATCATGTATTATTTGAATGCTGAATATCTAGGTAGACATGTTTCTGAAAAATGACATGCAAAAGAATCATTTGATTCAAACATCAAAATTATTTTCAATTTCAAAGTTGACTAATATTAATCACAAGGAATTTCACAGTAAAAAATATATAAGCATAGCAAGAATTGGAATTTTCATTTATAAACTTTTCTTTTTTTGTTTTAAACTTGGCCCAACAAGGTATCATTTTATCAGTCTTAGAAATAAATATAAAAAAGTACACGACTAATTATTTCCCTTTGTCATGGAAAGGGAGCAAAGTAAAACTATTCACTATTCTTAGCATACTAAAATACTTCTTATAAATAAGACCAACCATATCCAAGGATATTTCCCCACAGTTAAGATCTGTAAAATTTTCATTGAAAGCTGAAAAAACAAATAAAAGCACTTAAGCAAGAACTCCTTATTCATGTATTCTCATTGCTCACTTATCAGAAAGGAAAAAGTTACAATGACTAAAAACTTGAATGTACTTCTAGAAGTTTATCTCTGAAAATTAAAGTCACCGTTAAAACAGCTAATCTATTACAACTTTTACTTTAAAAACGCTGTATGATTGACAAAGCAAAAAAAAAAAAAACCGAGTAAATATATCTAGGATAACACTGCTTATTATCTATGAAGTCCAGGATTTACTAATAGTTTTTCGACTATTTTAAAAACTCGGAAAGGGAAGCTTTGCTGTTAGCTGGGTTCAACCATACTGACAGAGATAATGTTGCCATTCACCTTGTTCCTCTGAAATCTAAGAGGGGACCTCAGCCACAACTTACTATTTCAAACTCCTAATTATTATAATATTATAATTATTTTTATGAAATTTGAAAGAAAATAGTGACATGTCATTTTAGTACCAAATTCTGATTTCGTTTTTAAAAAGGTAAGCAAAACCCTCGTTTAAAAAGTTTAAAAGACTTTCCAATGTTAAGATTTAACGTTCTGAAATCCACTTAGCGGCCGACCACCTTCCAACTTGATGTACCCAGATGCGCCGGGTTCTGACGAGTGGCGACAGCAATGCGCACACGTCGCTCCAAGTTTACCTGAGGAGCCCGAAAACCTAGAGAACAGCTGAGTAAGACCTCAGTGGGGCTGCACCCTTTTCTGTGTCCCTCCCTTACCACCTTCCTACACTTTTCCCCGCCGGAAAACACGGTGTCCCTCCCGGCGCCGGGTCCTTAATCCCTGCGGAGTTGAGCGTGTACCTGACAGCCCCTGGCAAGCCCGGCCTGGCTTACCTTGAGGACCGGGGTCAGGTACTCAGCCACTTCCAGTGCTTTTCCCTTCACCGTGTTAATCACATTCTGCATCCTGGGGCCGGAGAAGCGGCCGGCCCCGCGACGGGGCGGGACGGGCAGCCAGGGAAGGGACCAGGAGTCAGAAAAAAGCCCCGCTGCAGCCGACGCGCATCGGCACCCGGCCGGCGGCACCCAAAGGGACTGGACGCGACGGGATGGACTGGACGAGGGGGAGGGGCGGCCGGCGCCAATCGCGAGGGCAGGGCGCGCGCTGCTAGCCACCCAGGCAGTGGGCAGCGGACCGGGCCTAGGTGTCACCTGGCCGTAAGAGAGGACAGCAGGGACCAGGCGAGAGTTAGCGGGGGGAGAGGCGGGCGCACGCGCACCCCTCTCCTTCTCGGGAGCTGTCTTCTCCCCAAAGCTTCACTCGCGCCCCTTCCGGCTTCCCCTTCTCTCTCTCGCCGTACCACCGCCGCCACCTGGGCCTCACGTGACTCAGGACTCTCCCGACACGTGACGCGAGAAAGGGCGCGCTGGGGCGGGCTTAGGCAGCTCCTTCCCTCCTTCCGGAAGCGTAACACTGACCGCGCCTGCGCAATGGGTACGAGGTCCGCTCTTTCCCAGTCGGGACGTTATTGGGCTTTTGGTTCCGGAATAGGAGGCTTGGGGGCAGAGGCTTTTTCTCCTCTCTTTCCTTCCTATAGCTTCCCCAACTATGGACCCTAAAAGCTGCTGCTTCTGCGGAGCTACACATTTACTGCCTCAGCTCTAGGATGTGCGCTCCTCAACTAAAAACCCTTCGAACGGACGGAGGTAACCTCGCCCACCTGGCAAACAAGTGCGCGTGCGTATGAGGGGAGGGCGCGCGCCGCTCGAGATTCCTACTGCGCATGTGTTACAAGGAGGGTTTCCCCCCACCCCCACCCCGCCACCCCTCTTCCCCGACTGTAGAGGGAAACCTGCCTTCCTTGTGTAGGGGAGGTACCTCTTTGACCTCTACGGTTGCGCGCAGGTGGGCTGTCGGTGTTGACGTCTCAAGCCTGCCTGTCCCCAATGTCCTAGGCCCTGTGCACCATCCCTGGGTGGGAGGCTTTGAAGAAGTTACCCAGCCTAGAGTTTAGTTTCCTCGACAAATCAAAAGACGACCTTAGAGGCATTGATTTCTAAGTTCTTTTACCTTTTAGCACTGGTTCAAGTACAAATTCACAGCACTGTTTCGAATATTTCCACTTGGCTCATTATTGTAAAACGAAATATTTCTCAGCAAGCCCTTTCCCCACTTTGTAGAGAAGAGCTGCTTACTGAGGAGAACAATAGAAATCTGAAGTTCTCTTCTTCTAGAACAAAGTTGCTAATAGGAATGGAAGTTAAATTGCTTTTTGCAAAATTCTGCAGTCCCAAAATGTCAGTTGCTTTTGGCAGCATTTATAATAATTTATAATCCGGCACTACCTTTTTTTTTTTTTAAGGTTTTATTTATTTATTTAACAGAGAGAGAGAGAGAGAAAGACAGTGAGAGAGGGAACACAAGCAAGAGGAGTGGGAGAGGGAGAAGCAGGCTTCCCGCTGAGCGGGGAGCCTGTTGCGGAACTGGATCCCAGGACTCTGGGATCATGACCTGAGCCGAAGGCAGATGCTTAAGGACTGCACCCAGGCGCCCCTGTCTTTTCTGTCTTCTAGAATTTCCCCTCCTATCAATTTCTGACTCTTTCATTTTTTCCGCATAGTTTCTCTTCTTCTCAGTTTTCTTGGTTTTGATATAACCGTAGCCAGACATCTACCTAATTTCTGTTCTTCACTAATCAGTGGTATTTGTGCTATGCTTTATCTGCCTGCAGCGTTGCTCACGAATATATTCTTTTCTTTAAGGCAATTAAAAAACAGCGGAATGGAAAGCAAGTGCTGTGGTCATCCCATGTTCTGCTCCTTGTCAACCATGTATACATTCCTGCTAGGCACCATATTCGTCGCTTTAAGCTCAAGTCGAATCCTGCTGGTAAAATATTCAGCCAATGAAGGTAAGTTAAGACTCGGAATATATGGAGCACTTGGAGCTAATTACACATTACATCTCCTGTGTTTGGTCTCCTTGTGTGTAAAATAGAGATCATATACTTTCAAGTATTCTGCTTCATGTAAACGATAAAGTATGTTTAAATTTGATTCTGTAACCTTTCATTCCTTAGCAAGAAAAATGTTTGATGCTGAGTGAAATTTGGATTAATCAAGTATAGCGTTGAACCCTTTAGAGAACAGATCATAACATCTGACTGTAGCTTTAATCAACAGATATCTGAGTCTGTAGCGGTATGTGTAATTATAACTTAGTTCGAAATAGGAGCATATATTTGGTCACTTCGCATTTGTGAGGTACTGTCTTAATTACTATACCAGTGTGGTAGTAGAGATTATTAGCTTTGAAATTTTTAGCTCAAGAAGTCTTCTGGGTTTTTTTGTTTTGTTTTGTTTTTTTGTGGGGTTTTTTGTTTGTTTGGTGTTTTTGTTTTTTTTTTTTGAGAGAGAGCTTGTATGTGCACAGTGTAGGGGAGGAGGCAGAGAGGGGGGAAAGAGACTCTTAAGTGGTCTCCATGTGTGGTGCAGAGCCCAATGCAGGGCTTGATCTCAAGACCCCGAGATCATGAGCTGAGCTGAAATGAAGAGTCAGACACTTAACCAACTGAACCGCCCAGGTGCCCCTTCTGTTTGTTTGTTTAATGTAGTAATTTGTATTTATATACACAATTTAATTCTACAAAGCTATATTGACAATCTTTCACTAGTTATTGAGGATGCATAAAGTCATGACATCACGACTCTTAATGGTTTGCTTGTGGAGTCTGATGTGTATGTAAGTCTTTGCTTTGGTTAACATTTATCTCTTGGGCACTTAGGCCAAGTATTAAGTAGCGGTGTTCAAAGTGTGTAAAACATAGACATTCTCAAAAACTGGGTTTATTAGGAGAGCTGTCCATGTGCAAGATCATGACAGTACGGTAGGATATGTGCAGTTCTATATCAAAGATGCAGGGATAGTTTAGATTAGGAAGTGATATATTCTCTCTGGGAGAGGATCATACGGAGTGCAGAGGGATCAGGGAGCACTCCCCGATAAGGTGAACTTAATCCATAAGAGGACTGGTGGACACGGGTGTTTAAAACAGAAGCAGCAATCCATAAAAATGAATAGACACATTAAAAAAAAAAGGCAGGATGAATTGTGAGAACACGTACTTCAGAATTACTGAGCAAAAAGTTTAAGGACTTGGAGGAGGGGGCAAGGGGTGCTTAACCAAAGGGGAATGTTATGATCAGATACTTAAGGACTTCATATGCCATGCTAAGGAGCTGGGACTTTGACTTTGTTCTCTAGGTCCGAGGGTCTGGAGGATAGGGAATGCCTGAGGAATTATAAACAAAAGGAGAGAGACTGTTACGGTAGCTGGATAGAGGATGGACTTGGGAAGAGACTGGAAGCAGAGTAGCCAGTTGGGATTATTGCAAATTCGAGCCATAGATGAAGTCTAACCAATACTTTGGAGGTAATAATAAAGAGAGGATAGATTGAAAAAATATTCTAAACATAGAAAAGACAGGGCTCAGAGAATGTACTGAATGTGGAGACTAAAGAACATGAAATACTGTATAGCTCAGAGGTTTCTGGTTTGGGATGCCAAATAGGTTGATGGTGTGTATCATAGTGATCAGTGCAAAGTATCGTTAGCAGATAGTAGAGTGTGATTTCAGCCTTTAAGCTCAGAAAAGGGAGAAGTTTTCATTAGGCTTTGAAGGATTGAGAAAGTTTAACAGGCAAGTACTAAATTCAGGTGAACATTTATTAAGTGCAGAATACCTGCTAGTTATATGAAGATGACTAACGTGGGCCCTTTCTCATAAGAAGTTTACATTCTAAGGTAAGACTTAACAAAGAAGAGGTAACTATAATACTGTGAAACAAGTACTGTTATGAGGGTTTATAGGTAGTGCAGCAGGATCCGAGATGAACAAAGAATTGACTATGGTTAGGTTGAGTCAAGGGAAACCACAGAAAAAAGCAAAAAGGTGTTTTGGATAGGAAGAATGTTGAGCTGGCATTTTTCTTCTGTACTTGGCCAGTTTTGGTTTTTCATATAATGACCAAGGCAAACAAGCAAATGTTTCAAAAGGGGGGAAAATTCAGTCCTTAAAATATTACCTAATAAAGTTTATGTTTGTCCTTGGCAAAATTGTACATCAAGTTGTTTGTCAGCATTTGGAATAGAGGTAACAGCTAAGACCAAGGCATACTGACCTAACCTCATTTCCTAATTAAATTGACTTAGAAGTTAAGATACATCTTCCCAACTCATCAGTGGGTTTGGATTATGTTAGATACTTCCTTCCAGCCCTAGAGGTAGCCAGAGCCCTGGGCAGTTGCCTCTTGGCTCTAATAGCTTCCTTCTTTTACCCCAATGTACTGTTTATCCCAGAGTGGCAAACAAATACTGTTTTCTGTATGTGCCATGATGCGAAACAGAGGGGAATGCTGTAAGGGATTATCACAGACAGTGTACCTTGATTCTAGCAGACAAGTTACACAAGAGGAACCATAGATGGATCCTAATTCAGCCAGATCAATCTATAGCTTTTGATGACTCAAGCCCTGAGTGCTAATTAGCGGTCAGTTTAGAAGCCCATCTTTAATGCCGTATCCTGAAGCCACCTTTGCCAATAGCCTTAAACATATTTATCAGCAATTTGGATGAAAACATCAGAAGGCTGTTTATCAGACTCAAGAATAATAAAACACTGAGTGCAGTAGGGATAGCTAATAACATTAGGTGAACAGATTGAAAAATCCAAGAGAGAACAAAGCCAACTGGATGAAGTTTAATACAACCAGTATTAAAATCCAACTTTTAAGTTTAAAAATAGCTGTAAATTATTAACTGTATATAACCATTATGTAGAACAAAATTTGTAGTTAAAAAAATGTCCGTTACATTTCAGAAAACAAGTATGATTATCTTCCAACTACCGTGAACGTGTGCTCAGAGTTGGTGAAGCTAGTTTTCTGTGTGCTTGTGTCATTCTGGGTTGTAAAGAAAGGTGAGTCTTGAAGTGGTACTCTATACTTGTTAAAAATCACAGAATCAAAACACTTCAGAACCAGAAGGAACATTTGATGTCATTTAGTCTAGCCCACTAATTTTATATATGAGGACACTAATACACAAACTTAAGTATGATTACCCATGTTTTGCAAGTGAAGAAACAGGCCCAAGGAGAAAACGTTATGCGTGGTAGGTGGGAGGGGGCAGGGCCAGGACTCCAGCCCATGTTTGCCTTGTGTCTTGGCCATCACTCTGCCTTGTTACTTGTTCCTTTGTTGGGTCACACAGTGAGTTAGTTTTTATTGAAATTCAGGGTTTTCTAAATCACTGCTGTCTGATTTGGTACAAAGTATATTGCCAAAACAGTCCCCATTTTCTACAGGGGAGGTGGTATAGTGGATTGAGTCAGAGAAACTATATTCTGGGTCAGATTATTTTAACTTCTCTGACTTCCAGTTTCATCAATTATCGAGCAGAGATATTCATCCCTTCCTCACATCTGAAGCAACTGGCCTTCTGTGGCTCTTTGTATGTATTAGGTGTTAATTCTCCACCTTAGTTCCCCAGTTCTTGAGCATTATGACTCTGTTCTTTGATCTGCCATGACATGTGAGGTAAACATAGAATTTAAAGTATTAAAGGTCTTTTCCAGGAAGATTTCTTTTTATTCTTAAAAGTTTCCATTTGTGCAGAGTTTCTAGTTGTTGGAATACATTTCTTAATCTCATGAAATTTATGCGTTATTTACAGGGCTTATACTTAAATTGTTTTCTATTTTTGCATGTTATTTTACATTCTCTTGTTATGGTACCTTCCTAATAAGTTTTTGGAGATCTGGCGATGGGATCATTACTCATATAAGGATTAGTAAAATTTAATTTTCTGTACTCCCCTATTATAAGTTTTCACCTAGTGTCTTTTTTTTCTGATTCCCCCCGGGGGAAAAATAATCCCAGCATAAATGCTAGATTTTTTTTTCTCTGTATTCTCACATCTTGCTCTCTCTCGACTTTAGGTCTCATAATAGTCAGAGGAACCTTAAGTATCCTGAGATGTTTCAAGTTAACAGGAATTAGGTATTCCTAAGGGTGTTGCTGATTGTCAGTGATGAGGCATGGTGGTTGGTGGGTTGAAGAAAGAGAGACAATGCTGAAATCCTATATTGCCTTTGATTTCTTAAGGCTAATAGTCACTGATGAAAGCAAGTTCATAAAGCCTCTTTCAAATAATTGTATCAGTAATCAAATACAACTTACTTTGTCTAAAAATATAGGAATTCTCATCAAGATCCTTTGTTTATTACTGTCTTTCTTTCTTTTGAAGACCATCAAAGTAGAAACTTGAGATGTGCTCCCTGGAAGGAATTCTCTAATTTCATGAAGTGGTCCATTCCTGCCTTTCTTTATTTCCTGGATAATTTGATCGTCTTCTATGTCATTTCCTACCTTCAGCCTGTAAGTAAATATAATAGAAAATAGCGTTGGAAAAATACAGAGAAATGAATCCCAGAACTAATATTTTTTATCATTTTCATTGTCAGTGTTAGTTTCTCTTTGCCCCCAGTGGTTTTCCTGAGATTGGACCCAAATCATCTGAATATGGAATTACCAATCTGCCTGCCACATTCTCTCACTCTTAAAGATTGCTGTAGAAAGCTGTGCTGACTAGCAGGAGTTGCTCCCTGGCCAGTGAATGTGGAGCCATCTCTCTGTATGTAACCTTAGTCTGCCTGTTTGCTGAGCCATCCTGTGGTCACCAACCTCTGTTAACTTCAGCATTCACTATCTCCAAACACATTTCTGTTACTGACTCAGAAAATCGTATACTCAGCCCTATTCTTTCCTATACCTGCTTTAATGTACTATATGCATTGTTTTTATGATCTTTTTTTTTTTCCATATTAGTCCTATCATTTAACCAACAAGTTCTTTAAGGGTAGAAAATACATTCTCCCAGCTATAAATGCTATCTACAACTAATCATACGAGGGATGTTTCTCATCTCTCTTGGCATCCTCCTTCCCAACTGAGAAATCCATTTGTAATTGGGATTAAAATTTGGTCTTCTGCTTTTACTTTTACAAAACAACTTTGGGACATGTGTATATTTTCGCATAATATCTTATAAAATGAAGATTTCTATTGCCATTGTTGCCAAAATGTGTTTTAAGTTTCTTTAAATAAAATATTCAGGCATTTTGATGATAAATAGGATTTTTATTGGCACTGGTTCTCTGTGTAAAGCCTCTTAAATATAGCCAAATCAGTTTGAGAGTGGGACAAGGAGAGATCAGTAGAGCACTAAGTAGAAAACAGGAATTTGATTCTTTTGCACAATTTAGAAGCTGTTTAATTAGGCAACCCCCAGCTACTGTGTCAGTTGCCCATCTGTGAAATAGAGTAACGTTACCATACTAACTCTAAGGTTGGCAGGAACCTGGGCCAGGTAATCCCCTGAAATTCCTTTCAGCTCCATCATCCGTGTCATTAGCAAGTGTTTTGAATGCTAGAATGTGTTCTGTCTTACATTCTTCCAGTTTGTTTTTCAGATCTAAGAATTCTCATACCCAGCAACATAATTATTTGCATCAATGAGTACATAGTATTGTATTTTATTGAGCTTAGCTTCAAACTTATATCCCTTTTCTCTGTCCTCAGTATGAAAGCAAGATTGCAGCTTCCTTGTTCTTCTAGTTTATTGCTTTGCTCTTCCTTCCTGATTGTGCACAACCACAAATATTACAAAATCAGTCACATGGCATATTCTGTATATTGCTGTGCCCCAAGTCTAGTTGGAAAGAATTAAATAGAGATACGTGGAAGCTTTGGGGCAAAGAGCTCTGGTGTTTTGTTTATTCTGTGCTCTTGCATGGAAAGCAGTTTCAGAATTCATCAGGGCAGCCAGGTGCTTGGCTAGGGATCTGCACCATAACTGTAATTAATCAGAGCCACTGCCTATTCCCTCTTACCAGCCACTCACTTTCCTCAGCAGCTCTTACTCTTCTCCTACCAGGGGCTCATAAACGTTCGTCTCCAGAGGACACTGAGAAATCCTTAAAACAGCGCTTCCCCCAAAAATATTCAGTAGAAAAATAACAATATTGTATTTTTGCATTTGTTTTATTAGATTTTTAAAGTTAATTTTTTATTGGTTTTTATTGCATTTATTCTTATTTCTTTAATTCACCTACATGTTAGCTGTGTTTGCTGGTTATATAAGACTACTGGAAAATACTCCTTGGAGTTCAGTCTTCCTAAACTGACAGCAAGGAAAAAAGCAGAGTGAAGTAAACAAGTAAGATTTGTTTTTAAAAGTCGTTAATACGGTGAGATCCAGTCATGGGGAGCAATGATGAAATTTCATACTTTCTGAGCCAAATATATACGTGTTCAGATTAATATTCTTGTCTGTGAATATGACTGAATTCATGAGAAGAGACTTTTATGAAATCTGGCTAACACATTTCTAAGTGTTGAGAACAATGTGAATAAATGAAAGGACTGTCAAATACGAGTTTGATATTGAATCGCTGGTCCTGAGTCACTGCAGTTCAGCCGGGAGAACTGATTGAATTCTTAGAATAGTAAAGATGCTTAAAAACCTATACTTCAATTTTTTTACTGTATAAAGGGGCCTAACAGTACATGCCTTCCCTCCACCCCTGGAAATAGTGTGGAAGGTCTCTAAAGCATTTGAAGAGCTTGAAAAAATATGCTTCATAGGCAAGGTAGCTGTTATTTCTAGACCTGAACATTTAGAGTTTTTAAGCATTTCCAGATCTGCATATACGGATTGTTTACAGAGGCATTTGCTGAATTTAAGCATGTTTTCAAAGCCTATACAATAATTTGGTCATATCTGCATACATTTAACAACCAATAAAAATGGAATTTAATCCTCTCGTGAAATAGCTGCCCTAATAACCCCTCAGGTTTTTGACCAAAAAGCTTTTTTTGTCAGGTGAACCAGTGAGCTGGGAGATTTCTGAGGTCACTACTTTGTTTGGATTGTAACTCTATCTTCTCCTTCTTTCTAGGCCATGGCTGTTATCTTCTCAAATTTTAGCATTATAACAACAGCTCTTCTATTCAGGATAGTGCTAAAGTAAGTAACTTGCTCTGAAAGCATATATCATACCTTAAAATGGCACAGCCTTATTTCAGATGATATAACTCAGAGCACTGAGCCCTCTGAGTCCCAGGGCCAGGATTTTATTCCTAACTGGCTTTGTGTTTTGGACAAATTGTTTAACCCATCCAAAAAGCAGCTCCAGTACTGCTGGCCCATCTAAATCTTTGCAACTAGATATATGAAAAGTTTTTTCTTAGCATCTCAAAAAAAAAAGATAATTGACCAGCTTATTTTAATTTTTAGTGCCAAATTAAAGAATTCATGAGCTTTTTTTTTTCCCCCAGAATCTCTGTACTTTACTAGGGAACCAAGAAGTTCCTAAATATTGTTAATGCATTGGTTATTTGTAGTTTCGAGAGGATGAAGAGTGGCAAATTCCTTATTAAACTGCTTGAAACGAGTACATGATTTAAGCTCTGATTGGCAGAGGATTTGCATGTGGAATCTAGTCAAAATTACAATTAATAAGAATGATTTTTAAATTTTGAAAAATGCTGTCACCAGGGTTTCCTTTCTCCAGGAAGATCTTTGAATAAAATAAACATTTGTAAGTAAACAGGCTCTGCCACCAAGCAAAGGCCAGACTGTTCTAAGGTGTAATGGGATCTGGGTATTAACTCCAGTTTGTTACTTGATGATGATAAAAATAAAATTAACTTCTTATTATATTTGTTGTGATTTTCTTTTTTATTTTGCATTCACTTCCCCTTTTAATTTCTTATTTCTCAATGTGCCATGTCATAGTATGTGCTTTCATAATTTACGTGTACAACAGGGTGAGTGGCTTAGTACATAGGCACTCAGTAAATATTTGTTGAATCCATGCTGGGTTCAGTACATTAA
This sequence comes from Lontra canadensis, assembly GCF_010015895.1. Lineage (NCBI taxonomy): Eukaryota > Metazoa > Chordata > Mammalia > Carnivora > Mustelidae > Lontra > Lontra canadensis. The sequence continues at coordinate 12,732,676 of NW_022631000.1, forward strand.
TCATATGGAGTTCTTGAAAGACTTTCTATTACCCTGAGGAAAGCATTCAATTTAACAGTTCATGTGAGAGATGAGGAAAAAGAACATGAACATTACATTTCGTCCAGGTTAAAAGTTAGAGTGCACTGAAATTTGCTTTTGTATCAGGTTCTTCATTTTGTTTATGAATTGTGACAATAATTTAACTAGCAAGTTAAAGAATGCTAATTCCAAAAATGTTTTGAAGTCTTTAAAATCAACATAAAAGTTACTTTATAGGATAAAAAATTGACTTCTGAGAAATTATATATAAACAGTAATCTTTATATTGATTTCTGGGTAAAATTGGAGGTGCATGTCCACAGAGGAATAAAATTGTCCCTGCCACATAATAAAAGGTTCATTATTTGATAAGGGAGTCTCACAAAGGGTCTCAAAAACACGTTTTTTATTTAAGTAAAAGTTTTTTTTCCTGTGAAATGACATTTATGGGTACACATGGTATTATACTTACATAATACAATACATAGGTATTGTGTCAAAATTACATCAAGTTAAAATTGAATTTGCCAACACAAAAATGTATAAAATATATATTGCCAGGCTTGGAATTGGCCCATAGCTCTAGTTGTGCCCTTAACTGTGTATAGTATTTTTTTTATTTTTGTTTGTTCATCTGTTTTAATTTACTCCAAAGCATGAGCTGTGGCGCAGAGGTCGAGCTGAGGGACCACTCAGAAAGGCCATATCCAGGACTGGCCTGACGGGTTTGTAGGCAACAGGGCGAGTAGGCTTTCAGCTGGACAGTGAGAAGATAACCCAGTAAGGACTCCTTAGGGCCAAGGGCTGGTCCAAGAGCCAAGCTGAGGGCCTTTCCCCTATCTAGGCTTACCCCCACAACAACCCCAGGAGGCAGGAGTTACTGTCCCTCTTCATCAGTAGAGTCATCCCAAGCTGAGTCTGAGCCCACAGCAGAGAGCTACCAGGCATTTTACAGCATTTAGGTGGCTTTGACCAGAGGGGAGGGAGCATGTGGGGCAGCAGGGTTAGAGGCAGAGAGACCAACCCAAGGTGAACTGCCCGTGTCAGGGGTGGAGAGAGAGCTAGCATGTGGGCAGAGATGGCCCTCTTAAAAGTTTTAAACACTTTACTATTTGTATTAAGAAAGTTAGCTCTTAGTATAACCAAATCTAAACCTAATTACACTGTAAACATAAAATGTTTACTTTTGATACTATTAATTATAACATTATGCTGTTGCTAGTTTTAATAATAACTAATGTTATGAACTAAAGTTCCAAAAAACTTTTTCACTAATTTTACCTCTTAATATTCAGAGCAGTAATATTCTTAGACATGTATTTGCTTTGTTGTTAGTATCCCTCTGTTTTGAATCCTTCAAGGTTAATTAAGCAGACAATGAAATCACTGTGCTTGTATTACTTTTGCAGGCACTAACTTAGCTCCTGGAGGGGCTTTTAATTTGACTGATTCACAAATCAGCACTGAAGCTACTCTTAATATTGCTAAAAGAATATATCTACTACTGTCTTTATGAGAATGTCTTCCAAGTACTGTATTATTACATTTTTCTTTTTTTAAATTGTGTATTATTTATTACATTTTAAGTCAATTTTGTTCTATTTTGATCTTTTTGTCATTGGTGGCATATGTTGTTTCATTTAACGTATTCAGTCTACTCTTTGTGTACCATTTAATGTCCTTTTGCCGTCGTTAGCAATAAAATTTTGACCCAGGAGTAGCAGCTTGAGTCTTACTACATATTCTTAATGTGTTTGCCATAAATAACTCATTTTACATTAGAATTTTTAAAATTTAAATTCAGTTAATTAACCATATAGTGCATTATTAGTTTCAGAGGTAGAGTTCAAGTTGTATATAACACCCAGTACTCATTATATCATGTACTCTCCTTAATGTCCATTACCCTGTTAGGCCATCCCCCCAGCCCCCTACATTTAGAATATTAAAACTGTTGTCTTATACTTGACTCTAGCAGAGCCATCAAATACCTTTCTCATACAGATAAAGAGTATAAAGCTACACAGGTAGGAAAAAAAGTCCAGTGACTAATGCAAGAATTAGTTGGAAGTATTTGAAAGTGGTAAAAAGAAAATAGCACCAATCAAATGCCTTACTGGATGTTCTAGAGAAACCCTGTGTGAATGTGTACATTGGTTTTTCGAAGTGTAGCCACTGGTCCACAGTGGAAACTGGTGGCAGACATTATGCCTCAGAACCTTACTGGTTTGCTCTTAAGGCTTGGCAAATTTGTATTGTCTTGTTTAATTAGATTTTAGGAAATAGTAGTCTCAACCTGAACATAGAGATCTGGGGGCAAAAGATAACCAAACAAGCACTTTTATCTAAAAAATGTATATAAATTTCTCTGATATCTTCGAAAGGAAGCTGTTGAGAAAAAAACAATCAGTGAAAAACATTTTTGACACATGAGGGAGTCTTAGAAGAAAAAAAGTGCCCCTCACTGGTACAAGCATTTCTTCAAAATCATTCACTTGATAATTCTTTTTTATAATTTTCTGTTATAAATATGCCACTGGTCACTTTCTGTGTAACTAAGAATGTTTTATGTACAATTTTTTTTAAAGTCCTGTGACTCTTTCCACTTAATTTTATTTTCATGTTCTGCTCTGTTTTACTACCACAAGGTAAGGTAGAGATGCTCTTACCTGACGCAATTTGGACTTCGTTTTTACTAGGAAAACTCAAAGTGGTGAATCATTAAAAAAAAAACAAACCCATACTTTAAACAGCTTAAGATGTGTAAATGTCCATTCACAGTGTTTTGAAGAGCTCAGGCCTTTCCTTTGAAATGTGTGGGATTTGCTGATGAGAACTTTTTTTTGGCTTTGTTCTTGAAGCTACATTCAATATGCATCACTCTTGCTTTCTGATTTTAGTTTCTTAAAGTAGAGTTAGTTCTTAAAAATACTTTTAAAGTAGATTATTATAGATTTTTGTTATTTATTTCCTAATCTTATAATTAGCTCCTCTGTACCCAGTTTGAGTAATTTGCTTTTAATTAATCTTCCAGAGCTTTCAACTTTTCATAAAAAAGCAACCCTTTTCTTTTGCTCATAATTTGTCATTTATGTAATCATTAAATATCTAATTACAATAATGAAGTCATCTGGCAAAAACACAGTTAGGAACAGAGATTCTTTGTGAGCAAGAGTTCATTTGGAAACAGAAGCCCTCAGGTAGAGTGTCCTTCTAGCAGTAAGCGTTCAGCTCTGAGCAGCAATCCGAACGATTTGTTTACTGGGGCAGTGGAGAAATCAGTTAGGTGAGTTTCGGCTTTTGTATTCATGAAACTGTGAGAAGCAAACTCATGCAGTCATTTATAAAAGCACCTATCCTCAGCTGACTTTATGGGATAATTTATTTAGCTTTATTTTCTTTGCTGAAAATCTACCATTTTCAGCCTAACCCTTTAATAACATTTACCTTCTAGAACATTACCTTGAATGAGCAATATTTTCAGTGGTACCAATTAACTTGTTTAAGGGTTTAATTAGGTTCTTTTTTTCTCAATGTCAGTGGAAAATCTATAGCTGTTGGAATTGAAAACTCCTAAAGTAATTATAGATTATATTATATAGAATTAAAATATATATTTCCCTTGATGTCCAATAATCGGTTATATAATGATTTTTATAAATTGGGCATATACTTTTCATCTGTCTTTTCTGAGTCCAATCAATTTACTTTCTTCCACTTACTGTGTACCATCTACACCTTTAGAAATTTATGAGATTAGTACACAGTTTCTGACTTTGTGGTTTAGGGCTATGCTAGAGTCATAACTAAGTGCTAGATCTGGATATTTAAAAATACATACATGAGAAGACATGATAGTGTACACATGTGTGCTGCTATCTAGGCTGGTCTGTGCACATATCAGTTTCAATTAATGAAGCTCTATGGAAGCATTGGTGAAATCAGACACCTCTTCCTATATATGCACCTTGGGAATTCATTATACTTGAAAATTGTACTTAAGAGGCTCATAGGTCCAAAAGGGAGACAAACCATGGCTCAGATCCCTTCCTCTCCCTTCTCCTTTCCTTTCCTTCTCCTTTCTTCCCCTCCTCTCCCCTCCCCTCCCCTCCCTCCCTCTCCTTCCTTCCTCTTTCTTTCTTTCTTTCTTTCTTTCTTTCTTTCTTTCTTTCTTTCTTTCTTTCTCTCTCTCTCTCTCTTTCTTTCTTTCTTTCAAGATTTTATTTATTTGAGAGAGAGAGAAAGGGAGAGCACAGAGTGAGAGGGAGAAACAGATTCCTGCTGCACAGAGAGCCGGATGCAGGACCAGATCCCAGGGCCCCAGGACCAGATCACAACCTGAGCCTAAGGCAGCCATTTAACCGACTGAGTCACATGGGCTCTCCACCTTCCTTGCTCTTTCATAAATATGTGACCTTAGGGAAGTCTGTTAACCTCTCAGAGCACTGTTTCCTTCCTTACAAGAGAAACTGACCCATAGTAGGTGTCCAGTAAATGCTCCAAAGTTCTTGTAAATTCCATTTCTTATCTGTTGCTTTACACTTCTTTGTTTATATGTCTGTGTGTGTGTGCGTGTGTGCATGTGTGTTCCCTCTTCATCTAACTAATTGATCTTTAAACTTGAAGATTTTGTTCCCCTTCAGATCTCCGTATCTACCCCAACCTGAATCAGCTGCCCCTCGCCTTAGTCAACATTGTACATTCTTACTGCCTTTGTATAGTCTCCTCCGTCTCCCTGGATATATTGGCAAATGCCATTTCACATGGCAAATGTCAGTTTATTTTTCATCTTTCACCTCGAGTGTTATTTTTTCTTTGAAACAATATCTGATTCCACTTACAGACTCAAGATTTCCTTCCTTACTGTGCCCCAGTTGTTCTGTGTATCACTTGTCACACATTATGTTTTGCATTGTTTAGTTTCAAGGCTCTTCCCTTATTAAAGTGTAAATTCCTTGGAGATGGAGATCAAGTCTTATCTCCCAGGCTCATAGTAGCCTGGCACACAGTAGCTGCTTATTTAAATGTCTGTTGAACTGAAAGAATCCACAAAATAGATTGACAATAAAGCATGTCTTCTTTTCTTTTTAATGTTCTCTCTCTTTTTTTAATTAACATGTAATGTATTATTTGTTTCAGGGGTACACATTTGTGATTTCAGTCTTAATTCACAGTGCTCACCATAGCACATACCCTTCCCAATGTCCATTACCCAGCCATCCCATCCCCCCACCCCCCTCCACTCCAGCAACCCTCAGTTTTATTTCCTGAGTTGAGGAATGTCTTATGGTTTGTCTCCTTCTCTGGTTTCATCTTGTTTCATTTTTCCTTCCCTTCCCCTATGATTCCTCTGTCTTGTTTCTCAAATTCCTCATGTCAGTGAGATCATGTGATATTGTCTTTCTCTGATTGACTTACTTCACTTAGCATAATACCCTCTAATTCCATCCACATCATTGCAAATGGGAAGATTCTGTGGTTTTTGACGACTGCATAGTATTCCATTGTGTGTGTGTATGTGTGTGTGTGTGTGTGCGCGCGTGCGTGTGTGTGTGTACCTACATACACACCACATCTTCTTTATCCATTCATCTGTTGATGGACATCTGGGCTCTTTCCATAGTTTGGCTATTGTGGACATTGCTGCTATAAACATTGGGGAACACGTGCCCCTTCAGATCACTACATTTGTATTTTTGGGGTAAATACCCTCTAGTGCAATTGCCAGGTCATAGAGTAGCTCTATTTTTATACAAGTTTGTGGTTAGGCAAAATAAGTAAAGAAATAAAACATTGTTAAGACTTTGTAAACTGAGACTACTAAATTTTTTTTTCCTTACTGTCCCAAACAGTAGTTTACTATAAAATTTTTTATGATTAGACCACAGATCTAGGAGCAGGCTCCCTCCTTAAATCTTTTTTGGGTCATGAACACCTTTGAAATTTGACAGCTTTGAAGGGTCTTGTGTGATTGGTGTGGGCAGGGCCAAGAATTCACCTATATAGAAGATTCCTACTGCAAGGATTCACAGATTTCTAAAGCTTCAGATTGAGGAAATCAGGTTGAGACTCTGCCATACTTAGTTCATAGCAAAGTAAAAAAATCATTGTTACAAAGGTCTGATCAGTTCTGGAGGTAAAAAGATTTAGTTAAATCTAAAGTTAAAAGGAAACTTAACCATGAGAAATGACTGGCATTAAGGGACAATCTATTACAAAGGTGAATAAAAATATCACACTTAAGATGCAGAGACACCAACAGGTTTCCTTTGAACTTGAATTGGGAATGCTCGCAAAAACTGGGCACAGTTTATTCTACCAAGTACTCAAGTATCTGCGTTTTCAGTAGAAACAGTCGCTGTGGGAAAGGTGTTGGGGGGGAGCAGTAGTAAAATCTCGTTTTTCCTCTGAACAGGAGGCATCTAAACTGGATACAATGGGCTTCCCTCCTGATTCTGTTCTTGTCTATTGTGGCCCTCACTGCTGGGACTGAGACTTCACAGCGTAACCTGCCAGGACATGGATTTCATCACGATGCCTTCTTCAGCCCATCCAATGCCTGCCTCCTTTTCAGAAGTGAGTGCCCCAGCACAGGCAACTGCACAGCAAAGGCATGGACTTTCCCCGAAGCTAAGTGGAACACCACAGCTATGGTTTTCAGTCACATCCATCTCGGCTTGGGCCATGTGCTTATTATAGTCCAGTGTTTTATTTCTTCAATGGCCAATATCTATAATGAAAAGATACTGAAGGAAGGGAACCAGCTGTCTGAAAGCATCTTCATACAGAACAGCAAACTCTATTTCTTTGGCATTCTTTTTAACGGACTGACGCTGGGCCTTCAGAGCAGTAACCGTGATCAGATTAAGAACTGCGGGGTCTTCTATGGCCACAATGTGTTTTCAGTTGCTCTTATTTTTGTGACTGCATTCCAGGGTCTCTCGGTGGCTTTTATTCTCAAGTTCCTGGATAACATGTTCCACGTCTTAATGGCCCAGGTCACCACTGTCATCATCACAGCAGTGTCTGTCCTGGTCTTTGACTTCAGGCCCTCCCTGCAGTTTTTCTTAGAAGCACCCTCAGTTCTTCTCTCCATATTTATTTACAAAGCCAGCAAGCCTCCAGGTCTGGAGTACACACCTAGGCAAGAAAGAGTCCGGGATCTAAGCGGCAGTCTCTGGGAGCGCTCCAGTGGGGTAAGTTTGTCAGGATGCTGCCTTTTGCCTGTTCTTCCCAAATTCAGCACACAGTTATACAAGAAAAGAAATTGGTCACTTGCTCATTTTTCAAGGGATGTTGTGGATTTCTGTGACTTTTAAAAATTATTCAACAAACGTTCACTGGACTTAGGTGTGCAAGGGCTTGTGAGAATGCTGTAAGGGTCAAGAAAAAGCATAAATCACAGTCTTGAGGACTTTATGCGTTAGTTATATCTTAGAATGCTCTAGTGCCACAGAGCTGGGACATGTGCCACAGGTTATCTTCTCCAGTCTTTCTAGGTTGGCAGATGAATAAACAGACTCAGACTAAGTGGATTATAGATAGTACCTAAAAAAACTATACTAAACCCATGAGGCCTGACTCCTAGTCCATAAGAAAAGTTGGTCTTTGACATTAGTTGCATCTTGTTAAATCTAAGTGGAAGTCCTGGCTCCTTGATTTTCCCTGCATTACTCATGAACCTCAGTGTGCCAGAAGGGCAGGCCTTATCTTGTTAGGGTGAGTTTCAAAAGGATCTTCATAAGTAAGAGAAAAATATCTTTTAGTATTCTTCCAGTTGCTTATAATTCTTCTAGGAAGATCTGTCAGTCATGGTATTAGCAGATTAATTGTCTTTTGGAGATTCAAGTCAGTAGTTAAGTATATGTTTAAAGGATGAAATAAACTCCTCTAACTAGCTTTAAATTTACAGTTTTTATGAACACACATAATATTAAGTACTTCACAAAATGAACATTTTACTCTCTAGGAAAATAATCTCTTGCCTATTAGTTCGTGGTGGAGCTTTCATCAGTATAATGTCTCTGAAGTAGTGATATAACAGACTCTTAAGATATAACAGACTCTTAAGATGAAAAAATTAGAAGGGTGGGTCCCAAATGCCCTGACCTCAGCCAGAGTACAGTTTCAAAAGTCCTGTATTCTTTTCCAATGGTCCAGTAACACCGTTTGCCTTACTTTTTAGGTAAAATTTACCGATTTTAGGTAAGGGCCTAGTTCATACTTATTTCTCCAACCACTAGTTATTTCCCTTCAAGACCAGCAGAGGGTGCTCCATACTGCATTCCGGTTGTTTTGAAATTCAAGTACTGAGATGCAGGTAGATTTTTTGTGATCTCATTATGTGTCTAAAATTAGCTTTCCAAGAACATAAGTATTTATCTAATTTCATTTGACTAGATTATAGTCATAGTTTAATGAAATAAACTTCTTAGTAATCATTACAAATGCTACATTCCTAGTATTTTAAGTAATTACTGATTTCATATTTCCTTTTAGGATGGAGAAGAACTGGAAAGACTTACCAAACCAAAAAGTGATATTGAGTCAGATGAAGATACTTTCTAATTGGTATCCAAATGACTGGCAGCTCTCAAAAACCTTATTTTCGCATTTTCAGCATGTGTCATATTTATCTTTTCACTTTGATAAACAAGAACGTTTCTAAAGCATAATACTCTTTGCATATATCTAACCACTCCCTAAACAGTTCCATCCAAGGCTTAGAGTACCCAAAGGCTAAAATGTTCTAAGGAACTGACATGGGAGTAATAGTATGGAGACTGCATTAATGGTACTTGGTAAGTCGACAAGACACATTCCCATGTTATTTTCCTTGTCTTCCAAGGTTCCAAAAAACTTGCAATAATCACGTTGGCTGTACCCTATAAATACACAAATAGTGATCAGTTTGCCATATATTAATAATTATGTAATTCCATTCTGCATGCTAAAGTCTTCCTGTATGTATTATTATAAATATCACCTAGGTTGTCCCTTGAATTTTGAAGCCCTGGAAATACTCACTTTGCAGTTAAAAAGCAATGTGACTCTTTCTAAAAAGTTTGGTGGAAGGACCTTACCATCTGGACCAACAGTGATTTGAGGGCAGTGTGGTTTGTACCAAATGTTTTTCCAAAGAAGCAATTTTTCAGAAACAAAATGTTAGAATTTTTATTTTTAGAAATTCGTAGGGAATTTGAATTTAGTGATTATCTTTTGATCTTTTTCTACACAAATAAGCTTCAGTTTACATGAAAGTTGGTTCCCAACTACCACAATTCTCACTTGGATTTTAAATCACTTTAAAGAAGCCATGGTGGACTTTTTTCCTCCTTGGTTTGGCCTCATTACTCTTGGATTATTAGATTTTAGAGAACCAATGAACCATTTCATTATATTAGTTATTAATTATAACTTATATAACTTGTCATATTTATTACTGTCATACCCTATATCTAGGAATTGAGACATTGGCTTCAGAATCATAACAGACTATCATTAAGACTGATGCCTGAGAGTTCCTTTTAAAAGGGTCACTTTGCAAACAAATGACTTTCACTGAAATGTGAATGGTATTATTCTGAAACAAGGAAACATCTTAATAAATAAAGTACATTACAGTAATAATATTGTCAGTAAAAGTGCATGATATTTTTTGAGGTATTTTTGCATGCAGCTAATTAAATGTGAGGTAGATGAGTCAGGTGATAGATAATTTAAAAGTGAGAAAACAGAAGTGACTTGCCCAAGGTCATGCAGCTGGATGGTGATAAGACAAGCCTAGCTCATAGGCCCACATGTTTATAGAGCACTACACTGTAGATGTGAACTTTAAGGTGTCCTTTTCATGCAGTCTGTACATCTCTTCTTTCTCCTAATTTTCATGCAATGAACATGTGATAATACTGTGAATAATCCATCTGTGATATCTGGAATAATATGGCAGGCAAGAATTGGTGGAAATGTATAAATAAAATAATTATTAAACCTGAACCTTGAGTTTTCACTGTCATGTGAGGTGGGACACGGAGTTCTTTTCATTTTCATCTCAAAAAATGGAGTGAGGCAAGAAATCCAGACAACTTGTAAAACTTTTTTTTTTCCATAGATCTTGACTTCTGAGAATAGCAAAACTGAGAATTCATCTTAATAGGTATACCTCTCCATGTTGTGAACAAGGGAGATTATGTCATTATGGCTATTCATTTTAAAGGTAAGGAAATCAGGTATAGAAAGACCTCACTTTGGGGCATCTGGGTGGCTCAGTGGGTTAAGCTTCTGCATTTGACTCAGGTCATGATCTTAGGGTCCTGGGATCGAGCCCCACATCAGGCTCTCTGCACAGCGGGGAGACTGCTTCCCCCCCACCGCCTGCCTCTCCGTCTACTTGTGTTCTCTCTCTCTCTCTCTCTGTGTCAAATAACTAAATAAAATCTTAGAAAAACTAAAGACCTCACTTTTAGAAAATACATAAATATACCTACCTTGTGGAATAGAAAAATTACAATATCATTGACAAAGGTATTGCCTACATTAAATACATTACATTAAATAGGAGATTTCACCAGTTCACGGAGCTTGATTTTCTTTCTTACAACAACTTTATTTGTAATTACAGCTTTACTTGCATTAACTGACCAATTAATAGGATAAAGAAGTGTGGAACTAAGATGTGAAGTTCCGGTGTGGATGCACTGTAGTACTTTGTGGGCACTAATGGTTTAAAAGGAGAATCAGGGGCGCCTGGGTGGCTCAGTGGGTTAAGCCTCTGCCTTCAGCTCAGGTCATGATCTCAGGGTCCTGGGATCAAGGCCCGCATCGGGCTCTCTGCTCAGCAGGGAGCCTGCTTCCTCCTCTCTCTCTGCCTTCTTCTCTGCCTACTTGTGATCTCTTTCTCTCTCTCTGTCAAGTAAATAAATAAAATCTTAAAAAAAAAAAAAAAAGAACTTTAAAAGGAGAATCACTGGAAGGCGAGAGGTCCAGAAAGCATCATCCCAAGTGCTCTTGGCGCCAAATGTATAACCTGGGGAGAAGAGTAATTGTCACGTGGAAAAAGTAGTCTTTCCTACTCTAAAGAACAAAATTACAGTGAAAGTAATAGGGTGACGGTTATTCTTTCCTTATAAGCAAGATGCTCCTAACAAATGATCCTTTCAACAGTAGAAAAGGTCCTGAAGAGTGGTGGGGAATAGTAGTGAGTTCTCGATTGTCAAAGTTTTCAGGGAGAGATTGTACCATCAAGATGTTTTAGAAGATGTTCTTTCATTGGTATAGAAGCTGACCTAAATGATTTCTGAAGTCCCTTCTTTTACAATGCTCTTCTAAGCAGTTATGACCTACAACTGATGTGCTGAATCTGCTAGCGTCATAATTTCTGAATAGCCTTTGGTTGGACCACAAGTGTGGCCTCCAGTGACCTGGTTCCAGCTCTGTCACTGTCCCCAGGACCAAACTTAGGTCCCGCAGTGTGCCTAATCCTGAGGGGTAGCAGGACGTCAATGCTGCCTGTAGAGGGAAAGATGGCCTAGACCCAGGATCCCAAATCCTTGGCCAACTGTGTCCTCATGCCATAGGTTTTCATGGCCCACAAGCAGAGGAGACTCCCAGCCAGATTCCTTTGTTTACAGCTCTAAGGCTCGCCTCTCTATCCCCCTGTGGAAGCTCTGTTGCATGTTAGTCCCATTGCAGTCTAATCTAGCTGGAGTCGACTGTGGAGCTGCAGGGAATCCCTGCGCTTTTGCGAACAGCCCAACAGGCTTGACCTGACACAATCCAGGTCCTCCTTGGCTCCTTTCCCTTTCATGGAAGTCCTGATTTTTCCCACCAACTCTCACCACTCCACTGTGGAGAAGAGACAGAGAAAGCCAAACTCAAAGGAAAGACAGTGGCTTTCCTTCTCTAACACTTAAAGCTGACTTTATGAAACGGAATTATATATATTCCTCCTTTAAGAGGAAAAAAAAAGTGTTTTCCTCACAGATCTCAGTGCTGGCCTTTTTCTCCTTCACTGTTATTTAAACTCATCAAACATAATATGAAGTATAAGCTTCCTTGCTTATAGTTTTTATATGAAAACCAAAACACATTTGCAAATTAGAATAGAAATACAGCTATAAAAGCAATTAACTTCTGATTCAAATATGAATATAGTGAGCATGTGTTGTTTTGCTCAAATAAAATCACAATAAATCCCTTAATAGACCTGCAGAACATTTGCCCTCACTTGCTAGTTTATGTGCTTTAAGCACCATCCTGTCTCTGCCAAGATAACTGAAACTTGCTGACATTGCTAGTAATGCATTTAATCCTGCTGGGATTTATCAGCCCACGTCCCTGATGATCCCATACGGATGTGGTGTGGGTCAAGCTGCCAACTCCCATCGGCTTTGGTGCCCGGGAAAGATTTTTAGAACATCAGCTTTATGTGTTCCCTAAAGTTCTGAAAGAACTCTCCAATAAAATTACCAAGGCTTGGTACTTTTTCAGTCTCCTTTTCCCCCTAGAACATTCTCTACTTATTCCTCATCATCCTCTGGGTCCTCTCTGTCACTTCTATTTTGCTAAAAAATCATTCAGATATTCAAATTTATTTGCACAGGAATTTTTGAATCATTCTCAAAGTTCTTTTAATTTCTTCTGTTACTATAATTGTATTTTCTTAATGCTGTGTATGAACGGTTTCTCTATTGTTCTTTTTAAAATAAGTTAATAAGCAGTTTCTGATTTTTATTTTATTGGCCTTTTGTGTTCCATTTTTCTAAGATTTGTCTTATGTTTTTTCCATCTTATGTACTTGAAATACATTTGTTTTCTTTCTTGTTTGTTAATGAACATTTTTGTAACCAGTAGAAATGTTTCCTGGAGTCAAGCCAATCCCCAAAGACTTTAAAATATGATGGTATCATTATTTTCTAAAATAATCTGTTTTGAGTCAAGGACTGTGATATTGAGGCTTTTATTCATACTTTTGTTAATTTCTGCTTTTCATACACCTGATTAGAAAATGAGATCTTATTCTTTCTGTTGTTTGCATATTTTTATTGCATAATTTGTCGTTTGGCTGGTCCTTTAATATGCAATAACTTTTTTGAGAAAATTGATATTGGTTTGAAATTTTGAACCAGTCTGAAAGTCCCTTGTGATATTTGACACTTATTCTACTTACCTTTCTAATCTGTTTCATCACCAATAATTACTTTTACATTTAAAAAAGCAAATTTAGAACCTTATTTATAAATTTATCAATTTGGAAAAATTAAAATACAGTCATTGACTCCTTTCACCCAGTTTTTCCTAATAAACTTGAGAATTTTATCCCAGTCTGCTATATGGTATTTTGTCTACTCTAAGACTCCTCTATATTTTCGCATTACCATCTCTATAACTGGAATACCTTAAGCAATGTCAGGTTAAAATAGCTACTGTCTTGTGGCCTAATGATGAAATTGTCTTTGCTTGCATGTGTTTGGTGTGACTGGACAAAGTTTCAGTCAACAAGTCATTTTAAAACCATTTGAAGAGAGGGGTGCCTGGGTGGCTCAGTCGGTTTAGTATCAACACTTGATTTTGATTAAGGTCATGGTCTCAGTGTTGTGAGAGCAAGCCTGGTGTAGGGCTCTGTGCTGGGTGTGGAGCTCATTAAGATTCTCTCTCTCCCTCTGCACCTCCCCCCCCCCCCCGCAAAAAAAAGCCAAACCATTTGAGGAGAGGATAAGAGTCCTGGTTGTTGTCTGAAAAATCTTCCAATGAGACCTCCTGGTAAGATCAGGAACATGCCAGGATTACATTTTACAAAATGGGTGTCAATAGCTTGAAGTTTTTGAAAACTCTGGAGACAGAGAAACTGAAGAAATCCTACGTCTTCATCAGTTCTCTCAAGGGCCCAGAGAACTCCGGAAAACCTCAAACATCTGTAGCTCTCCATCAGAAAGTGACCTAAAAGATTTTAGGCTCAAAATGGGAAGATGTTTTAGAAATAGCTTAATTAATTTATTTAAGTTACAGTTTCCCTTTTTATGTAACCAGAAAATGGTACATATGTTTTTAAGAGCTCTTTAAAGAAATGTAAAGTAAAAATTCTAAGTCATGAAAAGTAATATGTTTCATTGACAGTGTGTTCTCTTGTGGGGCATAAAATAGTGATTGATTCCTTTTGAAATTAAGGTCATAGGCATGGTGAAATTTGGAAGTTCATTCAATTTTTTTGTTGCTGTTTTGTACCTTTTGTTTCAACAATTAATAGTATTCCCAATTATCACAGCTAATTAAGCTTAATTTGTTCATGACATAATTTCCTCATTCATAACTTTTTAATGCTAAGTTATCTCTCAGCTGGAAGCTGCCACGAAATAGATTTTTCTCTTCTGAAAAGCCTTTTTGACTGATACACTCCCTGAGGTTTTGGGTTGTTTATTTCTTTTAGCATCTAGCAATTATTTACTAACAGCACTTTTTCCAGTCACATTGCTCAAATAGGAATTACATTTTTTTATTACTTTCTATACTCATTTAACATAAATAGCATCTTGTCTGGGAAATATTTGAGTCACCCTTTTTTACTATCAGAAATCTCTTTTTTATCATTTAGTGTTGCAAGAAGTTAATGTTTCCCTGCTATTTTATTGTGTGTGGATGTGTGTTTGTGTATTTTTTCTTCCTTTTATAGGTGAGCTGTTTTCTAAGCCTAGGTGATTGGATGCCTGTTGTATGGGTCCTTTCTTTAAGGTTTCTGTGTACTCATTTTTCAACAAAGTTTAACACTCTGAGTCAAATAATTGCCACAAAATGGCATAGTTAGAATCTCTTTTAACTGATTGCTCTTTACCTGGATTCTAGGAAGTCGGGACTGTAGAAAATTACAATCAGGGAATTTTGTAGATGATACTTTCCTTCTATATTGGTTGAAACTTTTGCTTTTAGGGCTAGTCCCACAAATATGGGAGCAAACAGTCTCCTGTCTGTGAGAGGAGGTGTCATTTGAGTTCTGGCTTATTTCTCTGTCATACGTGGTACGTCCTACTTTGGTTAAGAAGTCAGGTTAAGCAAAGTACCTTGAAAGTAGCACATAAATTTTCTCTACAGGTGTGAAACTTACTGCTAGAATTTTTATATCATATACTTATATATCATATAATATTTTATATATTATATTTAATACCCTTTGTACATCTAATATGCTGTATAAAATGCTATATTTTATAAATTTTTATATATACACATATATGTATACAAACCCATACTTAAATATCTATAGACACATGCATACATACATATACACTTTGCACACCACCCTGCAAAGATTTCCCAAGTTCCTATATTTGAAAGGACTCACCAGACTCCACAGAGTACACTCACTTTTATTTAAAGGCCAAGGATAGAGTGCAGCAAGAAAAGGAGAGCGTAGACATTGGTGGTCCAAGAGAGAGCTCATGACTACGCTCTGCAGGGTTCTCATCTGTTCATACAGCCAACTCTGTCTCCACTGTCTCCTGCCTGAACTGCCAGTGTGAGGAATCTTGACTTTGGGAAGCTCAAAGCAGGATTTTCCAGGATTTTTATGCCTCGCTGGCCATGTAATCAGCTGGATTTACTCAATCCTTAGGCCAGTTGGAAACCATCATTAAAGAAACTGACCCTAGGGATTACCAGAGTAGTTCCAGACTTTAAACAGCACATCATAAATCCCACTCCTGTAATCTTGGCCGCGGGTCAAAAACCAGACATCCTTATCTCCCCAGAGATAAAGATGAAGCATTTCTAAGCCTCTCTGTAAACCAGCTCTGTTCTCCATTTATACACCCTCACCTCCAAACCTCCTTCCTCCAATTAGGAAGCTAGGTGAGTCAGAAGGGGCACATTAGGAGGACACAGCCATGTCGCCTATCTTTGGCCTCTCAGACAGCTAGCTGACCCTTGCATGGGCAATGGACTACAAGTGTATTCCTTATCTTTCCTCCTGCCATGTTTCCCCAAGTTGGGTATAATAAATAGGCATGCATAACTCAAAGTTCATGCTGTAAGAGTAAAGCCATTCTCTAGTTTCAATTTTGATGAAGTTTTCTCTTATAAATTCACTACTCTTATTCATTTTGGTTATCTCGGGGAATGTGTGGTATTTACAAATGAATTAATGCTGCCATCTTCCCATGAATATCTAGAAAACTTCTAAAATGCGGGAGAGGGAAGAAGTACCCAAGAGAAGCAGTGCTTTTACTGTGAGTATCCAAAGCCCTTGACCATGGTGACACGGAGTCAATATAAGGCATTTGCCCACATCATGTGGAGCTTGAGAGGAAGAACAATTTATAAATTTAGGCTCCAAAAGACTGAAGAACTATCACCACTCATCTCTCCTTGGTTCCCTCTGCACCCCTTACCCCCCCACATGAGGACCCAATATTTGTTATTCATGCACAGTATTTCGGAATGGGGCATATGACTGTTCTCTACTAGTCTGTGAGCTTCTGTGCAGGGAAAAAAAAAAAATTTTTTTTTTGGTTTTATAGTCCTGGTTTCTAGCAGACTACACAGAAAATAGTATAAATACAATGAATGTTTGAGTCATTATATAACTTGAGTCTAATCTACAAGCTAGTGTCTTGGATTAAGAACCAGAATGACCAGATGGTTCTTTGCATACATCAAGGCTTTCAGCTGTTGGGGATCAGGTCTTGCCAAATTTGGGAGTATGCCAGCCTCTGCCTACCCTACACTACTTTGGCTCTCTAAAGAGTGCTCATCACAAAGAAGCTAACGACAAAAAAGAGGACTGAAGGAGACAAATGGCATGACAGTGAGGTCTGCAGAGGAATTTATTCTTTCTCTAACATTTTTGAAAAGTGAGGCTTCTTCTAGGCATTGGCAATCTTCCAGAAGTGGTTTGTTCCCTGCCTCTCTCCTTCAAGGATTTCCCTTTGCATTGTAGATATTCTTGGAAAGCGTGGCACCTTTAGCCGATCAGTTATGACTAATCAATTGTAGCCATCTCTAGGCCAGAATAGGTCATGAGAAAGTGGCTGGAAAAGGGAAAAGGGCCAGAAGAAAGGAAAAGGTTCTTATGGAAGAGATGGAAAGCCAAAGAAAATTTTGTGCAGGGTCAGTTTTAGCTACTTAAAATCACCCTATCCCTTTACCCAGCATCTTTGTCACATGTATCAACCCATAGATTAGAGGAATGGGGAATCACTCTTTTGCTTTCTAGAAGGAACATGCTATCATTTAAGATCTCTTCAGTCTGATCAGGGACGGCCCAGTTTGTCCAAACTTCAGGATATCAGAGAGGTGATGCCTATGGTTGCCACATTAGGAAATTGTGTTAGAGAGCAAGGTTTTGCCTTGTTGGAGAGACTCCATCAGTCTTTGCCAGCCTGAATGTCCTTGGAAGCTCCAGTCTGGCTCTATGGAGATAATGAGGGTTTCTGTGTTAGAGGTGATGAGCCCATTGGGTCCAGCTGCAGCAGAGCACCATGCTGGAAAGAAGTTATTCAGTACATTTCCCCATTCCCATAGGAACCTGGAACTGGAGTCTGAACTATGATGTTGTGGGGAGTCTGAACTATGATGTTGCGGAAAATCTGAAGTGACCGAGGAATTTCAAGCGGCACACGGAAATCAGGGAAAACGCAGCTTTATTTGGCAGGCTCAGCAGGATCCTTTCCCAAAGGCTGAGCACCCGACTGGGTTAGGGGTGAGTTTTTATGGTTACGGTGATGGGGGATGGGAATGGGATGTTTTTGCGGTCTCTCAAGGCCGAATGGCCCCTTCATGTGGAAGTATAATCGATGCGGAGAAAAAAAATAAAAAAATAAAAAAATTTTTAAAATCTATGCAGAGGCGTCTCAGGAGATTGGTAAATCATCCCGGGGGGCTGTTTCTTTTCTTTTCTTAATCAAACAGGACAGGCGTCTGGTCTTTTTCTTCCACCTCAGCAGGAGCAATGGGGAGCAGTGGACGGGAAGGGAGGGAAGGGGCTGGGGCCCAGGAGTCTCTATCCACCTTAGTGAAGTCTGGGTTCTCTATGAATTTAACATTAGTTCAATTAGAGGAAACCTCTGAGTTTAGCATCCTACTCCCTACAGGCCAAGAAAGAGTCATAAATACCATAGAGTTAGACGATAACTTAGATATCTATTCCTAGTCTCTCATTTTGTAGATGAGGAACTGAGTCCCAAAGGTAGAATGACTCACCTCAGGTCATACAGGTCAGTCTGTGGCAGAGTGAGGGCCAGCTATTTTCCCAAGTCCGGTGGCCATTTTATGACTTCCTTGAATTCCATGACAACTGACCCTTTGCCTCTCACTGTCCTAACCTTGGTTCCTGAGTTCTTAAGAACATGTCCAAAACCAAGAGAAAGTTTGGCATTGGGAGATTTGTACCAACTTTGAGAGAACTGAAGAGAAGTAGCATTTAACTGTGCTTCACTTTGTCATGACGTTAAGAGGAATTTATTCTTTCTCTAACATTTTTGAAATGTTAGGCACACCCCACTATCTGCACCCCTCAAATCACTAAGTACAGGGCCCCCACGGTGGAAAAAGGAGGCAAGGAAAGCAATCCTGCAGGGAAAGGGGACTTAGTGGTGGCAGAAAAACAGACAGGGGTTCTTTTCAAGAGGCTTCTCTTCTTCTGGAATTTCCATACATTATTGAACACTGAGATCATCCATCAGTGCTCATAGAGCCATTATTGCCTCTGGTCTTGAGCTGTTTTTATCATCAAGGCTCTAGAAGTTGAGACGGTGTGAACTTCAATGTTAACTCTACTCCAGAAAATGAGACCAACTGGGCTCTACCGATTCCACTGTCTGGACTGCCTGCTTCTGTCTCTGCCTCTGTGGAAGGATCTCTCTGCCCTGTGATTTCTCCTGTGAAAAACAATTCCTGGAAATTCATGGAAGTGAATTGTGACAACCAGCAACTTTGGCCTCCTCAGAGTCTTCCAGATTTCCCTCACTCTCCTGGGTGTTTTCTTTCTACATACTGTAATTCCATAATAATTCTCAAAAACTATGTCTTCTTTGTTGCTGTTGTTTGGAAGGAATATTAAAAAACAAACAACGAGCAAAAAATACCCAGATTACAAATGACCTGATCTGGACTCCCGGAAGACAGAGATTCAGTTGATCTCATTCTCTAATCCTCCTGTTTAATTTTTCATTCTTTAATCGCCCCATTTGTACTTTGTGTTATTCTAGATTACAGGATTTGAGGACATTTACCAATACCATTTTCCTCTGCATGTGTCTCAGTCCCTTTGCTGAGCTATGGCTTATCTACTGCACGGCAAATGATGATCTGTGGCTTCTTGGCCCTACTCACAGGAGGAAAGAGAGTTCCAACACATTGCTAATTATTATTGCAGTGTCAGTGAAAATTCATCTTGGGTTATGAAAAAGTGTTGTCTTTCTTTGGTTGCGGAAGCTAGAACCTTATTCATATTATTCTATAAGTAAATTTTCTATTATCTGTTTGGTTTCCTTGAAAGATGAAACTCCCTCATTATTATATTTTCTGAACTTGAGATTCTTTGGGCCTCTTACTTAGAAATTGTCCCTACATAATTTCAGAAGCAATGGTAATGAAATCCATTTTTTTTTTATTGGTGATTTTAAGCTATCCATCACCGTGGTATTCTAAGAGCAATTACATCATCCTGGTTCTCCCACCAGCACTGAGCAGCTGGTATAGACTGTTCTAAAAGGTGAGATGGAGAAATCTTCTCATGATGGAAGGGGGTGAGGATGGGAGCATAATTTACCCAATAAGGGAACTGTGTTCTAAAATCACTTGAACTGTCTGGACCTCAGTTATCTATGAAACAGGTAAGAATGAATGGTCTTCATGGAGAATGAAGGGTAAAATAAGGAATTTCTCAAGTTTATTGAGCTACAAATTCCACTTTTACAAAATAATTATGTATAACAAAGTCCAGAGGATATAAAGACAAATTTGTGCAAATAGGCACAGATAAGTTAAGAGCTAATGTTCACATGCGGCTTGAATGCAGTTATTAATATTTATGCTTGTTAGAGTTAATAACCAATACCAAGATGATTTGGAGAATTAATTATTAATAAGAGGAGCAAAAAAAAATAAGCAGCCCCATTATTGATAGAGGCTGCCGCCATTAGGATGCTAAAGGCCTGGGAATCAGACTGACTGCCCAGGGCAAGTTCACAGATATTTGTTGGTAGTATTACTTGGTGTTTGTTTGTTTGTTGAAAAAAAAGAAAAGTAGGAAATAAGGAAGGGAAAGAGGGAGGGAGGAAGGGAGCATATTTTAGTTTGAACTGTCATATCCTCTTTTTCAGGGATAAAGATTGTATTTTCCTGTCCAGCTACACTTCTGTCCATTGTAACTCAGTAACATTTACCTCTGAAAACAAAAAGAACCCTTGGATATAATCTCCTTCTTTGTAATTTTCTTTTATAAGATGCCAGTATGGTAATAGTTCTATTAATGAGTAAGTAGAGAGGTGCTAGATGTGAAGGGTCACGTTTTTCCGTGCCAGCAATTCCATGGCACCTGCCAAAATTCCGAAAGTATCATCTCCAGCTGCAGTGCCATATTCTGGTGATGATGTAGGGATTCCTTTTCCTGGCTCTCTGATCTATCTCTGAAAGGACAATAAGATAAGAGAAACAGGGCAGGAAATGGTCATGATAGCAAAGCTGGGCTTGGTGCTTTTCCTGGCTTTGGTGGCCAATACCACTGGATTCCTATGGTATCAAGCTTTGTGAAAGAAACTCACAATATAAAACAGAGCCATCTCAATCATTTCTAGACTGACATTTCCGAAAGTGTTAAGAAGCTATTTCCTCTGTTATATGTGTTCAGATGTTTCCTGAAAACATCTGTGCTGTGATCTTTAATTTTCTATATCAGTTTTACTTACCAATGAATACTTTTAAAAATGTAAATGAGGGTGTAAATACTTTTATATAGAATTTCGTATTCCAAATAGTATCTATCATATAAGAAGAGGGAATTATCCATTCAGCACCAGATCCCCTCCAGTTAGAGAACTGGAGCATTCTTTTAAACATCTTTATGATTTAAGGTTTTAATAACAACTCATGAGTAGGCAAAAGTTTGCTATTTATTTAATTTTGAAAGAACACAGAAAGAAAAAGGCAGGGAATGTAGGCAGTGTGGAAAAACTCCTTCACATAGCTGGCCATTTGTGGCTTTAACAACTGCGGGGGAAAGTGGCTGGGGCTAAGGTTACACATTTCTGTTCAGTAAGGGTATCCATGGTGGTAACTCTCATGATGACGGTAGTCATCCTGGTAACCATCCTGGTATCCTTGGTGGTAGCTATGGTAACCGTAGCCTGCGTACTCATCTTCTGGGCAGCGCATTCCCAGTGACTGCTGAATGGCCATTTCCTGTCTCCGGAGTTGCATGGAATCAATTAAATCATACACAATCACCATGGACCACATTGGGGAAGGATACCAGGATTTGACATTTCCATCTTTTCCAACAAGAAGCATGGAGAAGTACTCTGGGCTCACTTGAAAATAGTTCCGGATGTCTTTCACCAAATGGGCTGGTATGTCTTCTCGCTCCACAACAGAACTCCCTAGAACAGGGTTAGAAAAGTAGTTAGTGGATTGAACAGTCAGCCCTCAAGCAAAGATCAAAATGAGAAGAAATCACTATGAGAATAGAGAGAGGACCCATGAGTCCTTTGGTTCAGAATCCAATTAAAGAAGGTTGCTGAACTTTTTCCACTAGAAATTAAATGTCTCTGATGTTCTACAATATTATTAGTGTCAAACTTTGGGACATGTGATGTCTTTTTTATAGGAATGTTGCAAAATATAAAACCAGTCCTTTAATTTAATTCTGGCAAGATCAACTTCTTTCAAGTGTATCACGAACAAAGATTATATTGTTGATATTTCTAAGTTTATTTCCAATTAGCTTAGTTACTTCTTTGCAAATTTGGCTCTCCTTTTGATGCTTTTTTTAGAACAAAAATCTTATAACAAAAAAAAATTTCTCCAAGGGGAAAATACCAATTACCTAAGATGTGGATACATGTATTTAAACTATTATGGTCAGTGAAAAGGGGGAGGGGGAGGAGGAGGGTACTGAAGCTTTCCGTGCCAAGGGGTTTATGCCACTATCTCTGGTGAAGATCTTGATCTTGCAAGGAAGAACTGATTTGCTTTCTGAAAACTTGAGTCACTAGTCATCTACTTTCAGCTTCTCTGAGCCTTTCTGTACTGAGCCCATGTATTAAAAGGGGATTCGTAAGATACGCTCCATGAGCTCCATAAAATTATTGTGGGAATTAAATGAGGTGGCATCGATAAAAATGCTTTGTAAATCACACAGTCCTATGCAGACAAACAGCATTATTCTAGCTAAGAAAGCGGATACTTTTACTGCCACTTATGATTTTCTATTAAAAACAATATTAATGATTGCACCCTATTTCCCATTTGTGTGCACATGCATCGTGCGTACACATGAGGTGGATGAATTCAATGAGCTGCATTCACCTTAACGGTCCCTCACTGCTTGCGTACCATTTAACATAATTCAATTTAACTTAACCGTGGTTCATAATATTTTAAAAGAACAACACTTTACCATTAATTGGGAACAGTTCTAAAACTCCCCCAACTTCCTCTCCAACCCCTAAAAGTTTCAGAACGGTTATGTGGCGCAGACCTGGAAAGAGGAAGAAAACCATAACGTTGGTAAATCATCTTTTACCTTCGAAGGCCAATAGCTGACAATTAGGAATCTCTACATTAAAAAGAACATAACTTGATTAGGCAAAATACTCCATTTTTTTTCTATAAAAAGAGTCATTAAATACCTTTAAAACCTTGAGAAAGACCTAATTTCAGATTTGGGATTAATAACAGGGTCAGATGTGGGTTTTTTTGTTTTGTTTTATTCTGTCTGTAGATGGAAATAGAAGAATTTGCTCTTAAACTGTGGTTCTATTAAATAACAAACAAAAGTGAAGCCGTCGGAACATTTAAATATCTGGGATGATCTGAGCTGATTTGAGTGCTGAAAAAAAGTCATGCCTGAGGTTATAACAATTTAGGTGGATGATGTTTACTGGGCTAATTCAACTGTCTCTTGGAGAAAAAAGCAGAACCTATCCAGTGTGATTGTTAAAGGAATATTTCCAGCTTTCTTGCACAAAAGTTTGTCAGTGTAAAGGGCAGGTTCTTACCACTTACTTAGAGGATTCAGAGGAGAAGCACTTAAGTAAGCACAGCGTGCTTCCCACCCACAGCTAAAGTTTCAGGAAAGGAGAGAGGTCATGCCTTGGTAGCTTGTTGGAATTCTTTTGAGGATGAAGTGCACACCAAGGGATTCAGGAGAAAAAACACTGGAGGACAAGGGGGCTGTCAGTTCATCATATCAAGATTTCATGGCGTTGGACAAAATGCCAATCTATTCAGGGTCATAACTTGAGACTAATAATACGAATATCAATGGAGTTTATTGTTCAGAGGAGAAAACTGACAGTAGCCATGGCTTGAGGCTGTTTTAAGGAGGGGCTAAAATCCTAGCCAACGGCTATCCAAAAAAAAAAAAAAAAGTTTGTGGTCTATGCTCTTCTCCCAGAGAAATGAAGCATTCTGTTCTCCTTGTCGTTGAGTCATGTTTTCAAAAGGGAAGATCATGAATTTAATTATTCCTGGAAAATAGGACTTGTTTACATTTCCTGTATATTGCAAAAGGGTTTGCTTGCACTAATGTGATTTCGGTTCTGTGTGCAGAGATTAAATGAAACATCACCTAATAACTGTTCCAAAACTGTCTTTAGACAGCTGAAGTAAGCCATGATTTTATTTACATTCTTATTGTGAAGGGCTATTAACCGCTCTAAACTTCTGCCTTACCTAGCAACATTGGTTGCTACAAATAGTTTAAAATATACTTAAAATACAAAAAAAACCCCAACCTTATATATTGATATAAAGTCGTTATTTATTTACTTTGATAGTAGGACTATACATAAAATACTCGTGAATTTTCTAGTTGTTTTTACTGTTCTGAGCTTGTTGTCTGCCTCTTTTGAGTTATTATTTTATATCTTAAAACTAAAATGTATTTAAATTTACAGATACGGAGTCATAGTAAAGACCCAGGCTCTGTTAATGCTTTACAAAACTTATACCCCCATTTCTTAAAATAAATTAAGCACAGTTTTATAACTAATAAATGATTCTTCTTCCTAGCAGAAGTATCAAAATAATGCTGATTCATCTGTAATCCAGTTAGGAATGGAATTTTTAGTCTGTAGCTTCTAGATACTCCCCGCCCCCCACCAATGACTGTCAAAATTCTTCCTCTGTAGAAGTACATTTTAAATGAGATTTCAGTTGTAAATTCCAGTTTTGAAACTGCCCTTAGCTCCTTGCTTCACCACTGATCTTAGTAGTAAGTTCTATCTATGTACTATGCATTTTCCTTTGTATGCATTCCTATTCAAAATGATACTTTAGGTCACTAGGATAATAATTTTGGTAAAGAAAGCAAATGTTAGTTTTTAAAACACTGAGTAGTTCACTACAAAAATATAAATAAATAAATAATAAACTATGTTTCTCTTTGACCTACTTGTCCTAAAATAAGATTCTGTTTGACAGATCTTGCTGTATTTTCTGTCCAATTATAGATCAAAATCCTTTTTAAGGGAGTGGCAATGTAGTACAGTATGCTTCCATTAATATATTAATTCTCAAAGCCATTCCTGTTTTATAAAAGACACTTAACCTACGGAGAAGGACCCAGTGTTTGTAGCTAAGTATTACCTAAGTAAATGATGATACCT
The DNA here is from genome assembly GCF_010015895.1 of Lontra canadensis. Taxonomy (NCBI): domain Eukaryota; kingdom Metazoa; phylum Chordata; class Mammalia; order Carnivora; family Mustelidae; genus Lontra; species Lontra canadensis. Next base: position 12,757,515 of record NW_022631000.1, read on the forward strand.
GAGTTTTATGATGTTGAGACAAGTTTAAAAGAAATAAAATAAAATAAAATAAACCACAGGGCACATAATACAGATCACTGAAAGTAAAACAGTAGGTTTTTTCAAACACTTCAGTGAAGAACCCCAGAGAGGAGAATATTGAGGAAAAACAAAACAAAACAAAAATCCAAAAAAACCCTGCATTTGATGAAGGCTCCAGTCTGAAAGCAACTTTATGCTCAATACAACTGAGTAAGTGTCTGGGAATCTCCAGTCTGGACTGAGGAATATTTGGATGATCTAAGCTTCTATGTTCCATTTTAGAATTGACCAGGAAGAGAGTGGTATGGGAAAACAGTGATGACGAGGCTTCCCACTCACCAAAATTGCAGGCCTGGCCACTGAGGGCCGAGAGCTGCTGTGAATAGGCCCAGTCTTCATCATTAGGGGCAGAGATCACCAGCAACCGCCTCCTCCATCGGAACCTGGATAAAAAAGGAGGCCGTGATTACTGCTTCGAACAATAGAGGCTAATGTAAGAAAGTAGTCACTTTGGCTGTCGGGTTTGCCTATGCCCAGAATAAAAAAACACTGGCCCTTAGAAATATCTCATAGTTCCACAAAGCCATTAAACTTCATTTCCACATTTCTTGAAATTTTTCTGTTATAACTTCATGGTCTGCCTACTGTGGCATTTGCATGAAGCATCAGGCATGAGTCTGGCCACCACACCCAGTAGGGTCACTTGGGGAGACATGAGGTCCTCAGATGCCATGAAGACTGGCCAAAATAGTAACCACAGAAATAGGGAATCAGAAGAACTGAAGAAAAGTTCTAATAGAGTTCACTAGGGCTTGGAGGGGGTCAAGAATCAAAGGTAGGGACAGAAATAGAGTAGAAAAAGAGAACTAAATTTAAAGCAGATGACAGTGACAGGGTGACAGTGACAGGAAGAAGGAAAATGGGGAAGTGGTTCAAAGAGTCAGGGAGGATTCCTGGAAAAACAAAGCCCTAGGTATCTTTTTCGGTAGCCAGTGGTTCATCCTTTGGCAAATGCAAGTTCTAAAAGGTAGCCTACCAACTAGAAAACCAACCTTATAGAGCCCTCCTGCAAAGTGGGATGGGGCTACACCTTGAGCCTAGGATTTCAGCATATAATACAGTAAACCTGTTTCTGCTCTGACACTGTAGGGTAGTAGAAAACTTTTGTCTTATAACCGGAGTTCATGTTTTGTCACTGCTAACTTTTTGGGTTCCCTGAGCGTGTCACTGAGTTCATCCAAGTCTCAGTTTTTCCTTATCTCTGAACCAAAAATAGCATCTACTTCAAAGAATTCATAACACCTAAGAATTAAATTAAAACCCATCAGTGTAAGTTGTCTACACGAGGGCATGGATATAGATAGTGGCTTGATCTGTGGCCTTCTAGATGGAGAATGTTGTCTATGAAGAGACCTCAGACATTTATCTGCCAAATGCCATATGATAAGTGATTTAATCCTTTGTGTATCATTTCATAGCTCACGTTCATCTACACGGAAATCATTAGAGGTCAGTGAAGACACAGCCTATTGTCTTCATTTGATGGATGACAAAATGGGGCTTAGAGAAGAGAAGTAATTTGCCAAACTGGTAAATCAAACAGTTGGTAATAATGGTTTCTCTAGTCTATCACCCTCAGAGATCCTGGCGCTTGGCTGATGCAGTCAGGGTCCCTCGGGAGATAGGAAGGAGAGGGTATGCATCCAAGGGCTAACAGTATGGAGTTGTCTCCAATTCCCCTTTCACTGGAGGGGAGGGGTTTTGCTTTCTGCCTTCTGTGCAGACAACCAGGGGATGTTAGTACCCTCGCTGAGCTGGAAGCCAGTTGATTATATTCATGACTTCTCTCCCTGTGCCCATTCTAGCCTCACAGTGAACACGAGAGTTTTCAACCCCAAAGAAAATGGCCTCTTGGGGGAATAGTGGTTTGGGTGAATGAGAGAAAATGATAGTCTGATGAAATACAACCTCTCAATGGATGCCTGTAGCAAGGCTTGCCAAAAACTGCTTGCTGTGACATTACATTTGCTTCCTCTGCTTGTTTCTCTTCAAAGGGAAAGAAAAACTAAAATGTCCACTGAGAATAGGGAGATGAATGTATTTAGCATGGAGGAGGGGAGAGGAATGTCTGAAACTGTCCAAGACCTCCTGGGAAAGGGAACAGTGACTGCTGTCGGATCACAAACATGGGTCTCCTGTACCCTCCCTGCTTCCTTAGGAGGCATGCCAGCCCAGCACTGCCCTGCCCCCACCCAGCCCCCAGCCAGCATCCAAACCAGGCCAGCCTTCCTGGCCTCACACAGAGCTGTAGGGTATCCTCGAAGGAGCTATTTTGGGTGAGGTATATTTTGGCTTGTTTACCGGTGTGCACCACTGGATGCTGTCCTGATTAGACAGGGACAGGATCTGAGACTCCCTGTCGCAGACACAACCAGGCAAAGGTCATTTCCCCTAAGGAATGATTCTTTCTCCCACGGACCTTCACGTTAAGATATGAGGCTCCAACTTGCAACACTGAAGGAAATAACTTCCACAGGGTGTAAAAAGAGATGTCACTGTAGCCCAGATCCTTATTTCAGACAAATTGTTCTCCTGTCACTTTAACGTATCAGTAAATAAAAATTCTATGAGCTGTGTGTGTGTTTGCTTCTCTTAACTGGCACTCCTAAATTAGTGTGCATTTGCCCACTCTTTGGGGCTTCTGTCTCAGAGGAACGTAATTATAGCCTGAACCAGATGAGTGTCACTGAAGACCAGACCGGCTTGAGTCTGGTCAGCTGAAACCAGGCTGTGTAGACTCACCAACAACTCAGCAAATGTGAAGGAAAATTCCGATTGGATATTCATTTATTTATAGAACTTCTATTTAAAAAAAATTTTTTTTTTCCGTTCTCTCTGCCTGGTTTCAATCCTGAGGTGTTTACTAAATCTCCTCTGACCTCTCCCTTCATGACAAAGTTTTCTAACTAGGAGCTGAATAACTGGTCCTAACACTACCGATAGCCAGCATTTGTTGATTACCCACTTTGCACTAACTTGTGGTCCATCATTACCTTTATTTTTTGTCTTATTTTTTAAAAAGATTTTATTTATTCATTTGACAGAGAGATAGAGAGAGCCAGAGAGCAGAAATGGGGGGAATGGCAGAGGAAGACGTAGAAGCAGGTTCCCCGCCGAGCAGGACATCAGATGCGGGGCTCCATCCCAGGACCTAAAGCAGTCCTTAATGGACTAAAGCAGGCGCTTAATGGACTGAACCATCCAGATGCCCCATCCCCCATCATTACCTCTAGTATTGAATTTACCTTTCACAACAATCTTAGGAATAGGTACACTTATTATTCACATTTTGCAAATGAAAAACTAAAACCTGGAGAAGTTAAGTCATCAGCCCAAGGTCACACAGCTAATACATGGAGATACCAGGAATCTAACTCAGGAATCTATTCCTGCCTCTAGGTAATAATACACAATTCTGCTTTGACTTTTAAGATCAATGATAATTATCAGCACAATGATTGCATGAGTTGCGACCACAAGTCATGCACAGTTATAGGACATCCAAATTAGAATGGCATCCATTCTGAGTATCTGCAGAGGATGCCTTTTCCTGACATAGTACTGAATACATATAAGGCTCTGACATTCGAAGGAAAATATATTTACATATTATAGTGTCCTGGTAAGTACAAAAGGTTTTAGATGAAAAATGTGCATACAAGTCTTAAAAATCAAAGATAGGCCAGATTTGGATGCATGATCAGCCAGAATGAATGCTGCAAGATTTTGTGTGTGATTGAAATTGAGATAATGTCAAGCTTTCCTGTCAAGGTTTGAAACCCATGACACAGTAATTATAAAAAGACAGCCTGCCTGGAGATGTTAGGAAAAATCTCTCAGAATGTCTGTAGCTACAGGTCTCCTGGCTGGCCCAAATCCTTGGCTATAAATAACAATAATGAACTAGGTGGTAACTGTCTGCTGTTGAGGACAGGTGACCTGAGTTTACAGGGTTGGTTCAGCAGGTAAGCATCTTTTAGTCCTGGAAAATTTAGAACTAAGAAGAGAAGATTTTCAAAGAATCATAGTGATAATCTATATTTCTAAGAAGGATCCTGGTCTTTATATACATAATTTATGTTATTATGAAATTTTAGAGAATTTGGTTTAATAAAATGACAACCCTAAGACTATGATTAGAATGTGTAATTGAGTGATTGGCTTAGATGTGTGGTTTTAAGTCACGTGCAGTTACTGGAATATCTGAGAAAACGTTGGATTCACTGTATTTACAAGATTACTGGATCATTTAAGTATTCAGCAAGGTTTTGTTTGTTTATGTCAAACAATTAAAAAATACATATTAAATGTAAAAATGGCTGTTTGAAATAATAAAATTGTTTAATTATGGCGTTTGTAAGCAAGATCAAACATTATTCAAAGCCCCTTAAAACTGATAGCTAAAATTTGCTAGGTTATAAATAGAATAATATGATTTAAAAGCCTAACTTAAAAGTTTAAGAGACAACTGTGGTCTTAAATTTATTACTTGGATATATTTGACTCTAATTGTGAAAATCAAAAGTGAACTTCTAAGAATCTTGTCTGCCAAAAGAAAGGTGGAAGGAAGGAAGGAAGGAAGGAAGGGAGGGAGGGAGGGAGGGAACGGAGGGGGAGGGAAGGAAGGAAGGTGGGAGGGGTGGGGGGGAAGGAAGGGGAGTGCAGGGCAAGGAAGGAAAAGGAAGAAAAACACCTCAAGGGTAACAGAAAGGTTTTCTCATCAATCCTGTAAGTCAGTGCCATCGAGAGGGATGACCCTGGACCAGAAGCTGATGTTTCAGTGCCCCCAAAACTAGACAAAGTGCCATCTGCCCAGTGGAGTGTTAGAGCCCTTTCTTAGCCAAGAGACTGGCCTGAAGACTGAGTTGAACCTTAAGTACTTATAAAGGCACGCCCTTTCCGTCTTCAGTCCAGATGCTTGCACTGCCCTGGAAATTTGAATGAAGGAAGAACCTCAAGTTCCTTTCAGTTCTGAAATCCTGTGGTTTTAGGGATGTCTCCCTTTGCTTCAAACTCTGGGCTTCTGGCTCCAAGACTAAAAATAATTCACATTATATTTTCAAAAGGAGTATCAGATAAGAATGTGAAATTTAGGAGCCAGATTCTCCTGGGGCCACTGAGTCCTAGAGCTGGCACTAGCTCAATGTTGACAGAAAGTTAGTTACTTAATCTCCATTAGCCTCAGTTGTCCCATCTGCACCACAGCAATAGTTACAGTATTCAGATCCTAGGGTTGTTTATAAAGATTAACGTTGGAAAGGAAGATGAAGTGCTTGGCACAGAGGTGAGCATACAAAAAGTGGTCGCTTGGGGCACCTGGATGGCTCAGTTAGGTGTCCGACTGTTGATTTTGACTCAGGTCATAATCTCAGGGTCATAAGATGGAGCTCCCTATTGGGCTTTAGGCTCGGTGTGAAGCCTGCTTAAGATTTTCTCTCTCCCTTTCCCTCTGCCCCTCCCCCGGCTACAGTACATGCACTCTCTCAAAGAAAAAAGAAAAAGTGATCCCAGCAACCCTGGGATGTAGTCTGTAGTCAGATCTACTTGCTAATGTTCCCCTTTATGGGTGAAATTTTTAAGGCAGGTTAATTGAGAAGCATAGAGAAATCAACATAGCTAGTAAATTGCAGGCCCCAAACTTGGATGAACAAGAAGTCCTATGCTCTTTACACATCATGAGGTTCTCTTTTAAGAGACCCAAGCTTCCTGAATCTAGAGGAATTCAGATGATCTATTCACTTACTAGTCATAGCATTCTTGATTTTCCAACTCATGAATGGAGAATACGCAGGAAGTTAACAGTTTCCAAGTTAATGAGTCTCCAAGTAAGTTCTTGCTCCATTTCTGGAGTGTCTTGGCCACTCAGTATAACTAGGTGTGGGAGGTGAGGAGAGGAGATGTTACACTGAGATTTCTGTGCCTTTATTTGTTGTGGGAGGAATTTCTGCAGTTTTCACCTTCTAGATCCCCAAAAGCCCTGTAGAATTTTTATCCAACATGAGGGAAGGGATGAAGAAGGAAGAAAGTAGAGCAATTTTCTAAAACAATCTTCTCCATGTATTTATTGAAATTTTCATATAATGGTTTTCAATAAACCCTACTCCTCAGGGAATCAGGGAGCTGGGTCAAGAGGATTTCTTCTTTTGAGGTCCTAGAGGGGGTTTTTGTTGTTTTCTGAAGAGTTAGAAAGAAGCAGAAAATCAAGGATAGTGTTCCAAATCCTGTTTGGAACCAGAGTGACCTAATAAACAAACATGTAAAATAAAAACGCTGTATACAAAGCCCTCTAAATTCACTGGTGGAATAAATGAAACCTCCCAGGTCAGAATTCTCTACTCTGTGCCCCAAGAGGAGCAGAAAATGAGAAAAGACCTATCCAAAGCCACCAAATCAACAATCAAGCTTGGAGTTGACCCCAGTCAACATTATGACCAGAGCCCTTTCAACAGGAAAAGACTAAGCCCTGTGGCCTTAGGGGCTACGAAGCAGACAGACATTTCACCAGGGAGGGTCTGCACACAGGTCTACATCATGTTTCCTTGACCTTTTTATTAGCTCACCCAGAACACCTTCCCATCTGCCTCCTCAGGATCTCCAAAGGTGGGATACCTGGATAGGAAGTTCTCCAATGACTGCTTCTTATCTTCCTTGCAAGCAATGCCCTCCTTCTTCTGCTTTTCCATGTCTTTGATACGGGACTGGAATGTATCAATCAAATCGAACACAGACTTCATTGATATAGGCACTTCATAGTATTGCTGTTTCAGAAAGAATAGAAAGCATACAGTGTATAAGGGTGTTTCTTCCCTCTGTTTGAAGGATAGAGAGCCTGGGAGAACTCAGGAGAGCACTGGAGAAATCAGAGTCTGGAGGGTACATTGATTAATAAACTAAACTCTCTTCTTCAAAAGTACCTCTGCTGATGCTTTGAGGTTCAGAATCCATGAAACAACTGTCCCTTACCTTTTATGAGAATTTCTTAATTGCATACGTTTGTTGGAAAGGGTTCATGCCTTCCTCATTACATGTATCTTAGGTTTGCTTCCCTATCTCTGGGACTAAACTGATTCCTATTCACTGCACAACTGGAGAGAAGGTAAGAAATACTGTAACCAACAAGGGAATGGAATAACCTTGTAGAGCATCTGACGTGAACTATAATGGTAATTTTGCACTATGAGGAGGACTGTTCTTTGTCCATCAGGAATCTACATACACCCTTTGTGATTCCCAGAGACTGTTTTATTGAGCAATCGTCACTTAAAATTAGGTCATGTTCATATATGTATTCTTAGAAAAAAATTGGAATCCAACTTCAAGATAATGCCATTCAGTTTCTTGGATCCTAGCTGTCTGGACTTACAACAGCAACCTAAGATGGATTTGAAGGCTAGCTGAGCAGAGGCAACGTAAACTAGAGAGAAGTCTGGACCTAGCTTGGAGCTATGCCTCCAGTGGGAATTGAGTAAACTACAATGTGAAAGCTGTCAGAGACCTTTGGACCCATCTAGCCCAGCCTTAGAGGTGGGGCAACACAAGTGAGGAATGGATTAATAAATGGACCGCTCTCCAGATCCAGAAGAATACTGCAGGATGGATCAGCTATTCTGATAGCCCTGGTGACCTTTTCCCTGATGATTTTCATGTAAGCATGGTACGCTATTGGTGTACAAGAATAGTTCAGAGATGCGATCTGGAGCTCACCTGTATGGGTAGGAAGTGCAATGCTAACTGGGTGAACTTGGGCAAGTTACTTAATCACTCTGGGCCTCTCTTTTTCTTCTGGGAAATAAAAGTAATACTTGTTATTTATCTCAGAAGTTTGGGATAGGGATTGTAAAGGGTTGAGGTGAGTGCCTGTCATGGAAAACACTTAATAAAGTTAGATATTTTTGCTACTATTTTATAATTATTATTAGTGTCACTACATGGCACAGTTTTTCATGGCTCAGAACTTCTGTTCCTAAGCATAGGAAGAAAGTAGGTATAAAACCCTGCTATCTTGTCCATGTTGAATCAGAAGGTAAACTTCCAGGCCCTTCCAGAGTAGGTCATGTTCAATCTGGCTTTCCTGAAGGAAGAAGCCAAATACTCTTCACCTTTTATCCCTTGCGCCTGGCAAATCGTAGCTATTCAACAAGTGTCTGATGAATGCTTGACACTAAATTTGGTCTGAGTCAAACCGCTGGGCCACAGGAGGCCATCCAACCAAGCTCTTTCCATAGACCGCATTTCTAGGCACAAATTCTATAAGGCAATGTGGAATATCTGAATCATTCCCAAACCTTAACACTTATAAAATAATTTGTGCTTATTCATATGTCTAATAGATTCACTGGCAAAAAAATTCCGAGTTGTATTCAAAGGAATATAACTGTATCACCTAAAACAGAAACCCATACCTTGACTCTCAGGTCCACATCTGTGAGCACCATGAAGAAGTCATTATAGGTCATTCCGTACTCCTTCCTCAGCTCACCAATGAGATGCTGGTCTACCAAGTCCTCATCATCCACCACTCGCAAGGGTTTTTCATTATCTTAAGGCAAATGAAATGTGAATAAATATAGGTGTGACAAGACAGAAATAAGTGGGAAGCAAATGAGTGATGGCTCTGGGTCTCCATCCCGAGTTAATTAGAACAGCTTTCATTAGTTGCACACATTCAACTAACATTCTGTTTGAACAAAAGTTTCCCAAGTGGATAAGTAAATACAGAAATAAATGAGTAAACTAATTTTGAAAGTCAGTCTTCTACAGATGATCAAGCCCCACCTCTGCCTACCTTGGTCGTGGTGAATCAGAAGGCACAAAGTGAGAGTGAAGGCAGCTGAGTCATCCCTGGAAGATGACTGCCAATTCTACTCTAGGAATGAGTCATCACCCCCACCTCACCAAGGAGTTTTTAAATTTATTTTAGTTTTATTTACTTAGGTGAGTCTAAAATCTGTGTCTTTTCTTCACTTTCATTAGAGAATCACTTTGGGACTCAGTGTACTATGTTGTTGCTATAGAGAAAAATAACCCTATGTTCAAGCCTGGCCACAGGTTCATTTTAACTCCAGAAATGTAGGGTTTTTCATAATACAAATGTTGTAAGTAAATACCATTTCCAGTCAAGTGTTACTAAATGTATGGTAGTTTTTAACCATTATGTATTTTTTTAACATTGAATCCTAAAAATAAATTATTATAATTTGAAATGGTTCTTGAAGATGTCACTAGGTTGATGAGAAGTATGAACATGGCAACTCCTACATCTCTGGAAATGATTTTCACATTTCTGAGATGAAAATGCTGCTTCCTTCCCTTACACGCCCCAGTGTTTTCCTCAACCCTATAAAAAAATTTCCTCTCCAAAATAATCCCCTGTCCTTAAAAAAAAGTGAAAAAAATTAAAGTTAGCAAATATGTGATAATAGATCTATTAGTGAAAAGACTCTACCAGTTACTATCCACATTACTACCCAATGAGTAATATCATAGTAGAAACAACCACAGCTTTGCAGATACAGAGCTTATAGAGCTTGAGTACCATAGACCATTACTCTTCTATGGATAAAAAGGGAATGATTACAAGTTAACTATTACTTTGATTTATTTGATGAAGATCACTAAGAATATACCAACAAGGAACTTGATTTCCCCCAAAGAAGATCAAAACACAAAGAAAAAGAATCAATTTTCCTCCCTGAGATTGGGACAGTTCTTTATGAAGGGGGTTCAAAGGCATGGGAGCTGATAGCTTATATGAGGACCAAGCACTGTCTGCAAAATGAAAAATGACATGCTTCATGCATATAAACTATTTTTAAATGCACATTTTTACTGCCATTAATTACAAAGTGATGAAAAAGAATTGCCAGATTCATGTTTTTTTTTTTTTTTAATATGTCTCATTGGGCAAAAGAACAAAAAAACAAGTTGCTGAAGAAAATGCATAGTGGATGTTATTCTTGGTTAAAAGGAAATAAAACAAAAGAAAACACATCTGCACAGGAATAGACACCAGAGAATGTCCAGAAGGACAACTGGCTGGTAATGATGGCTGTCTCTAGGAAATGGAAAAGGTGAGGTGGAAACATTCTCTGTTTATTCCACACATGGCTATAGTAGTTAAAATTTAACAAGGAACATAGTTTAAACTTAACAATAATAATAAGGTAAATCATTAAAAACTGATTTCAAAAATGTTTTTAACAACTGATTATTCTAAAACTTGACAAACCAAGTTTTATCTAGAACCTAGGGATCACCATTTTTAACTCCCAACATACAGTCATTTTTGCTTTTGTTCATTCAACAAAATATTTGTTGTCAGTGCCCTGAGCTAAGTCTATGCTGGGCCCTGGATTCAGATATAAGTAACTTGGTTGGAGTTCAAGTTCCTAATTAGAATAAAAATTAGATCATTATATCTACCTAAAAGAGGAAGCTACAAAAATCACTGAATGGATAACGAGATGGAAGTTGGAGGTTGTAGCAGATTTCAAAGATGGCTCCTATTCACCACCCCTCTCCATATTTAGACTCTTGGCTCAGTAACTGCAGCTCCTCATTAAGGTGAATGAGTTAAACTGTCCTGCCTCCTGATTCTCAGGTCATCTATACAACTTGTTTTGGCCAATGCTAGCTGATGTCAGCACGCATGACCCAGAGAATAGAACTGGGCCTGTACATTTGGGATTGCTCTTGCCTCTACCATGGCCATGAGAACCAACGCGCACACTAGCCTTCTGAAGGATAAGGTACACCAACTTACCCTGGCCTCAGCCCAGAGAGGGCCACTCCGATCAGCCAACAGCAGTTGGCCTGTACAGTGATCAAGTCCAACTAAAATCAGCAGGACTGCAAGTACATGGACCAGTCTCCCTGAGGCCCACCAAGCCCCGCCCAGATGAGCAGAACCTTACAGATGTGTGACTCAATATTTAATAATTACATGCCACTGAAGTATGCAGGTCTTCATTACAAAACCTTATTGTGGCAATAGAGAAGTGGTGCAAATGTTATCTGGCACAATCCAGTCACATTATTGGGGAAAAAATAATATTGGGAACATATGAAACAGGAACTGAAGCAGACCCTGTGGTTTGCAGTCCAGATCCCACCTTCAGAAGCAAGGTCACTGTGGAGAGAGCTGACTCCCTCTCTGGAAATCACTCTCCTTAGAAAAGAGCTGCCTTTGCCCCAAGTCACACTCTGACTAGGGGGCAGCCCACATTCAGATCTGAAAGATGTCCCCCTTGCCTCGAAGAGGACCACTCCAAAGAGTCAACGGCAGTACAATTAAAATTTCCTCTCTGTTCTCTTGTATCCCTCACCTCTCATAAGCATCATTCCTGAAAATATGCCCCATTCACCCTGTGCATGTAAATCTCAGAGTCTCAAGTCTTTTTACCAGAGGATAAACCTATCACAGAGCCCATGAGGGGAGCAACTTGCTCAAGTTCACATCACTAGTTAGTAACAAAGTGAAGGTTAAGCCTCAGGTAATATGACCTCACTCTTCTCCAGCGTTCCCTCTAGTTGACCAAAATATGTCCCACTCAAGGATAGATTGGACCTACAACCAAAATTTAAGCTAAACTTTGCTCTAACTGAGATATAGCAAGAAACCAATTTCACGGTCTGGTTTTTCTTTTCAACTGAAATATTTTCTGAAACCGTTTTGATGCGACATCAAACATAAAACACTTTACATTTCCAGACTACAGAATATCTAACATCCCAAATGAATGTTTGTGTCAAGGAAGAGCATCTGCGCCCCCCCCACCCCCACAAAACAATGAAAGCACTGATCAACGGTGGCTGCAAGGATGAGCGCAACTCTCTGCCAGAGCTCCCCTCTGGCCCAGTTCTGAGCAAGGTACAGGCGAAGCCAACTCCCAGCTCCAGCTGCCTCCCCTGCCCCACGTCTCTGTTATGCTCTGCATTCATTCTCAGTCAGGGCTGAGATGGAACTGGGTGAGCACAAGGCTCTCTTCGGGCTGGAAATGCAGCATAAATCTGCCAGCTTCTTGTTATATTTATCCAAGTTTTGCCAAAGCTCTCCAGTCCTCATTCACAGGGCTTAGAAGCAAACATTCTTTAGGACACATCCTATAAACAGTCCACATGGTCTTGATCCCACTAAACGGATTCCCAGATCCAGATCCATTTGGTGGGATTTGTCTATCCCAAACAGATTGTCCCTGACCCAAGGTGACTGAGGAGGGACAGAAGGGAGCGTGAACTCTGTTACATGCTGGTGGGGACCTGTCCTGCAAGGGGGGCATTAGCCTGGCTTTCCATCCTTGAAGGACCTCAATTCCAAAAGTCAGTGGCCAATTTCAGGTAGTGGTAGATTCCTTCACATCTTTGTTCTTCCATGTCTGACTACAGACAGTAATGACCCCACAGAAAAATTCAGCTCCAGCCACAACTTATTAATCACCAAATGTGTACCAGGCATTACGTTCGAAGCTTCCATCCATGATGGCTTCTCCTCTGTTGGTATTCATGGTATATCTCCTCCTCCCTCCTGTCCTACCCGAGTTTAGGCATTCGACCAATGTCCCTGGACAGCATCCACCTCTCTGCTGCTTCAGGAGTTTATCTCCTCCAGCAGTTTTTCAAAGCATGATCCACTGTCTACTTTCATCACAATCACCTGGGGCACCAGTTAACATTACAATCCTTGGATCCAGACCAATTGGATCCGAGTGGCTAGTGGTGAGGCCCAGGAATCTGCATTTCTTTTAAAGATTTATTTATTAATTTATTTGAGAGAGAGCATGAGCAGGAGGGGCAGTGGGAAAGGGAAAGAAAACCTCAAGCAGACTTTTACGCTGAGCCTGGAGCCTGACTCAGAGCTCGATCTCACGAAACTGAGATCATGACCCCAGTGGACAACGAGAGTCGGACACTGTGTCACCCAGGCATCCCAGGAATCTGCATTTTAACACGTATTCTGGGTGATTATTATGCAGTCTAAGGACAGAAAACAAGGACAGGATAAAATCCAAATCCTAGACTTAGCAACCAAGGCCATTTCTGCTAGACTCAGCTGATCTTAGCTAGCTGATCTCTTAACTCTTCCAAATATTATGCTCCAGCCTCTGTTTTTGGTTTCTAGAAATATGCCTTCTCTTTCTGGAATGCTATTCCTATCCTTGTCCACATGGGAACTAATTACCTGTCGACTTGTCTCTACCTCATCTGTGCACTCACAACACTTTGTTACACGTTTCTGCAATCATGCCTATCACCTTGCATCGCAATCAGTGATTATGCATCTGCTTTCCCACTAGATATGAGCAATTTATCAATAGGGACTGACTTTGACCACCTTCTAAATCCTGTAGCCTGGCACACATAAACACTAGGTACAAATTTGATAATCATGAAATCTCTCCCCTAAGAAGGATGTCACATTAAAAAAAAAAAAAGTAGTGAAGGGTAGAATAAAGAAGTTGAGCAATTCTGAGTCTCTGTAGAGAACCCACCATCAAACCCTTGCACTTCCTTAATCTTGTGAGCCTGTAACTCAGCCAGTCTAAGTGTAATAGGAGAAAACTCACCATATAGATTTATTTTCTAAATTTGGGTTTTCATGTATGAGGTCTCATAATGGAATTAATCATATTTTTAATTTTCTATATATTATGATCTTTCAACATCTTAAAAACCCTTTCTGACTGGGGAGAGACTGCTCCTCCCAAGGCTAGAAAATTCTTAGAGACAACAACAACAAAAATAATAAACAAAAATAAAAAATTTCTTCTGCCATTGGAAGAGCTTAACCCTCCATCACATTCTTCAAGCACTTGTTTCATATGGTTGACTTATCAAGTGCTTTTCGCCCCTTGATCATTAGGGCTTGATCTTGACACTGATACACTTGAGAGGCAGGAAGGCAGTGAAATGGGATGACTGAACAAGGTGGGAGCACGCTCGCCAGCTTCCAAGGCACACAGTGATTGATAATCAGAGACTGAATAAACAGAGAGGGACACCCAGCCAGGATCTGGAAATCTGATCACTCACACAGCCTGGCCTCCCAGCACAAGATGGCAGAGTCTAGAGAAGGCAACTGAAAGGAAGAGTTGGGGCAAAAGGTCAAATTTTCAGGTGCTTCCCAGGGAAAGTGACATTTCTGCATTGTTATGGAGTCAGTGAGGCTTGTTCATAAGAAACAATTCTCTTCAACAGAATCAGAGACAGAAAGAGAATATTTAGGCTGAGATAGAGTCTGTTGTTCTCACCTACAAAAGGTATTTTAGAAATTCACCCATGACTTCCTTACTCATATAACTATGGAATCACTTTCTATCCTGTTGTTACATTCCAGCCCCATCCCCATCAACTTTCCACCCCCTTTTTCATCAAATACCCTCAAACTCTTCCTCTTTCACAGGAAGTTTTCAAAGAACTTCCTTTGTCCATAAAAATGTCCTATATGTTCTAGCCCTTAAAAGCTGGTGATTGGATATCAGTGTCAAATATTTTTTTATCCCTGTATCTTTCTAAGAGAGGAACACACTTCCTGTGTTTTCCCCATATTTCTCTTTCCATTCTGCAGTAAAGTGCTTTTATTATTAATTTTTAAAATTTATTTGAGAGAGAGGGAGCATGAGAGAGACAGTGAGAGCATCAGCAAAGCTGAGAGGCAGAGGGGGAAGGAGAAGGAGAAGCAGACTCCCTGCTGATGCCAGGCTCAATCCCAGGACCCTGGGATCATGACCGGAGCTGAAGGCAGATGCTTAACTGACTAAACCATGCAGGTACTCCAGCAAAGTGCCTTTAGCCAGCTACTTCTTTCTCTCTGGCACTCTTTGTCTATAATCCATCCTCTTCATATGTACACCAATTTTTCTGTCCAATTGATATTTTAAGTACCAATAACAACTGAGAATGCTTTTGTATGTTGTATCTTTCTAAACTCTCCTGTATAATATTATTTTGAATGGCAAAACCACAGGGGCTTAATCTGCGTTGTAATTTGCTCAGGCATGAGTGACATTCATTAGGCTAATGATTGAAATCTTAAGGTAAATTTCCAGGTATTTGTAGGTCCATCACCTATAGTCCAAATACATTTAGCAAAATGGACCAGCTGGTGAGTACAGCCCACAGTGTAGTTGGATGTGGGTCTCTCTTTTTAGGGCCCAGTAAAAGTCTGGAAGGGTAGAGAATCCTTGATTTATTTTTAAAGAAAGTAAGGCCATCTGATAGATTTCCAGCTGAAAATTGGTCAAGGCTAGAGTTTGGTTCACTGAGTCCATGGTGCATGCCAATTCCTGTTTTCCCATGGCTGGCTCCCAGTCTTGGCTGAAAATTCTACATCCTTTCCCATAAGGAGGGTAAGCTGGGACATAACACAAATAGAGAAAGGCCTTCCAGGAATTAAATGAGGATCAAAAATGAAGTCCCCCCCCCCCCAACGATGTCCAACCTAACATTCAGTGAGAGGCAAACACCCAATGCACAACACCTGACTTCCAATAGGGCAGGAAAAAACCCCTCAGTGCCTCTACAGCCCATATTCAATCCAGATGTCTAAAAAACAGCAGGATTAATGCTAAAAATTTGCCAAGGCAGCACCAGATGCTTTTAACAGTTGGGACCACATAGAGGCTGAAGTAGAACATATAATGATTTTTCCAAACTTCTCTGAAATGAGGAATGAGGATTCTTTGTGTAGGGTTGGTGGGCAACACAGTTGACACTGGGAACACCTGGCAGGGGAGGTCTTTCATCACCAGCCAGCACCAGTTTCTGCACTGAACTGAATTCCTCTTTCCTCTCTAGACATCTGGACTGTAATTAAGCTCACTGGCTCTTGCTACTATTTGAAAAATCCAGAAGTAAATGGCTGAATCTCAGTTAAACATGAAATAGGTGGCTTTGCAGTCTTAATCTTCTGGGCTTTGGTTTTGTTACCAGGAATCATAAGGCACCTTGTGACCTGGAAGGTCAGTTGTGAGGGTTCCCTGTCAACATTCTGTCATTAACAGAAAACAGGTCCAAGTTCTTTTTAATTATAGGTGCTCTAGTCCCTGTGACAGCTCACTGATCTCCAGATCATATAATAGTATTTATTATATGACAGATACTTATAGGCGCTATCTTACTAAATCCTCACCGTAGCCTGTGAAATAGATTTCATTATTTTCTAGGGTGAGGTTTAGGGACCAACTTGCCCAAAGTCACACAACAGATAAGTTAGGACTGTGGATTTGAACTGGTCTGACTCTAGAACTTCTTTTGTGTCTTCTGTTTTTATGATTATTGTTGTGGTGGTTAAGGGCTTTGTTGTTGTACTCCCTCCCAAACACAGATGCAGCATAGGGATTGATGTCCACAAACCCATCACCTATCCACAGTGTTTTATGGTGGGACATTGGAAAGGATGGTATTTATTTTCCTTTGGAGCTAACTCAGGGAAAGGTGAGCTAATAAAAATAGAGAAAGTATAACTGAAACTTCATATTTGAATAAGTTCTAGAGACCTGTATACAATACTGTGCCTATAGTTACCAATACTGTATTGTACACTTAAAAATTAGTTAAGAAGATAGGGCTCAGAGCACGTGGGTGGCTCAGTTGGTTAGGCATCCTACTCTTGATTTTAGCTCAGGTCATGATCTCAGAGTTGTGAGATCAAACTCAGTGTCTGGTTTTGTGCTGGGCATGGAGCCTGCTTAGGGTTCTCTCTGTCCCTCTCCCTCTGCCTCTCCACATTTCTGTCTCTCTCCCTCTTTAAAAAAAAAAATTGGGGATCACATGTTTTAACTGCAAACTTATCTTTTTTTTCTTTTCTTTTCTTTCCTCTTCTTTTCTTCTCTCTCTCTCTCTCTCTCTTTTTCTTAATAGGCTCCACACCCAGTGCGGAGCCAAACAGGAGGCCTGAACTCATGACCCTGAGAACAAGACCTGATCTGGGACCAAGACACTTAACCATCTGAGCCATCCAAGTGCCTCTTTACCACAATTTTTTAACATATGAATTAGAAGCTAGACAATATCCAAACCAAATTGGCATTATATGACATAATTTTGACTGCTATGTGTTCTATTACATCAAGATCACATGACAGAAAAATCTGTGAGATAATGTGTTATATGTATTGAAGTTAAATGTTAACTAATGGGGAAAATATGTTTTATATTCTTTCTGAGTAAATGTATTTTATGAAAAATATGCAGGATCTGCAAATGTGAAATATGAAGGACTTCTGTTGTAGTTAAAATTAAAAAAATTAAAAAGTAGAGAATGCATGAAGGGAAAAAGGGTTTTTTGTTTTTTTTTTTTTAACATAAAACCCCAGAGATGTAATAATTATAGAAGAAACTGGGTGGATCAGATCTGGGGCTTCTGACTCTGCGACCAAACCACTCAGTAAATCTTGCAACATTCCCATGAGACCTGCAAGGAGTTAGGCAGCTGCCCAGCGCTGAGCTGTATGCCTCATGGGCCTCACACGCACCATTAATATGAAAAATTGTGAAAACTCTACAGTTAGCCAAATTCTTCGGCTCTCCAAAAGGACTTGGGTGCAGTTCAGTCCATATTTTCAGTGACTTTTCATTTAGCTGAACAGCCTTCCTCTGCCCTCCCCAGGCTTGCTAGACTAGAGTCAAGGGCTTCCAGAGGTCTCGCAGGTCCCCATCTGTGAGTGAGTCACCTGCAGCGTGAAAGCAGCAGGAAGATCAGATGGTATCATTCACAGGCTAGATGATTCCGGAGCCAGAGGAGACTGTCTACATACCTTTCTGGCTCTCCCACCACTGTATTTCTTCTCTCATTTTTCTCTGCCTTATTGACTTTGAACCCACAGAATGCTTGCATATTTTTTTCATTGTAACGTGCCAAAAACTTACACCAGAACCATCCGGAATAGTTACGTAAATAGGCTGGTAAACTGACCTTTGTCACCACAGGAAAGAGCCTTCTGAATAACTGAGTGACCCTCTTAATGCCCCACTGACCTCTTCCATAAAGTTTGTCACACCTTAGGTATGAGAAAAACAATAATGCAATTAAAATGTTGAAGAGAACCTAGCTGGAAGTGGTCGATTTTCATGGTACTGTTGTTGACAGGGCCAAAGATGGTGATCACGGAGATTTTCCTGGTGGCCATCTTACAGAAACTTTCCAGATACTCATCTCGCTGCTGCACGTACATGTTGTTCTCAGCCTTCGGAGCCGTGATCAGCTAGAGATGGGAGGAGGCAAGCAAATAGTAATTCACAGTGATAGTTGTATACAGAGGCAAAGTCCAAAGGGATAGTTTAAAATAGAGGGCCGGTAGTGACTGACACTAAAGTCAACTAGAGTGTTCTATTGGACAGTTACCGTAATTAGGGCCAAAACAACCCATTTGGAAAGCCCCTCCCCCCTATTTAAAATGGCTCCAGATACCTCAGAGTTTTCTGTTCTCACCAGTTGTCTTTAGTACTAGTCTTCATGTGTCCTAGCTTTCTCATTTGTGAACTCTGCACAGGAATACTTATTTTGCAAGGCTGTTACATGAATACTGGACATGCAATCATTGTTAGCAACTGCTATCCCCCTTCCTTCCTTTTGAGCTTTATTATCCTAATGGACGCTCTCGTGAATTCAGTGGTTATCACTCTTTTGTTTCATGTCCCACAGGGTTGAGAGAGCTTCATACTCTTTGTAACTTCAAATCCATACATAGATTCTGTTTCATTCTTAATCATACTTTAATAGGCAATCTTGCAGAAAGTTTTTAGGATGGCCTTTTGGCCTATGATTTGTCACACAGAATATATTCATTGTCACACTGGGCCTGTACAGGGTTTGTGGCAGACCTCTTTGACACTGGAGAACCCCCCGACAGGGTGGATTTTGCTCTTTCGGTTCTATAATTCAGGCTTGGCATTTTTCAACAAGCTCCTGTGTGTCTTTGAAGCTCACTGCCAACCCCTGGCTTCTGGGGAAAAAGAGGAAAAGACAGAGCAAAAGAAAGAGAGGTGATAGTCACCAGAGCCATCTGGGAAGTCAGATTTTATAATTTTGGATAAAAGGAGGATACCTTTCATTTTTAGGGCTCCTGTTGAATGCTCTAAGAATGTCTCGATGTTTCCATCTAACTGGATATAAAAGCTTTTCTACTTCCTTGATTCTTTTTGTAGGCTTTTCCCAAGCCTTCTCCAATTTTACCAGGTTTTCCATGAGCAGAGACCAGAACTATGTGCCACACCCCACGAGTGGGTGGGCATGGTGCTGTTCACCCTGGAGGTGGAAGGACGTGGAATTTCATTCTGATGATGAGCAGGTCTTTGTTGAGCTCTCTGACCCTAAAGAGCTCCTTAGACTGTTGTCTGCACGACCCTTTGCGAACACATAATTTGGCTTAGAGCCCAGCCTCTATACCCTTTTTCAAACCTGACAATATTCAAATTTGTCAGCCCCTTTTCTATTTACCCATCTAACCTTATAAAAGATTCCTGAAGTTTGGGGCTATTAGCTTGGCATTTTTCAGAAGGCAATTTGCCATGTTGTTAATCCCTTCCAAACACTTAATCAAAACGGTTAATAAATCTGCTCCCAGCTTGAAACTGCTGTTTATCCTTCTCTGTCAGAGATGTGTTTATTGGTGCCTGCAGGCTTTCTCTTTTAAAAATTCCCTGAGCTAGACAAAATACTATTCCCTCATGGAAATCAAAATGTGTTCGATAACTTTTGAGCGGGACATTAACAAAGATTTTTCTGGGATGTAGCTTCCCCCCCCCCTTCAGGTTGTTATTTATATTTATTTAAGTGGTCATGATTTTGTGTATTTTTGATTTTGTGTTTATATGCCTGTTCAGGTGGACAGGGTGGGTAGACTATGCTTATTTTAGAAATGTAATTCCCCAAGAGGAAAAATAATATTTTCCCAAATTTATTCATTGATTCATACTTAGCCTTAAAAAAGATTTAGGGTGGCTATAAAAGGGTTCGGTGATGGTATTTTTGCTTTGTTAGTTTTCAATTGGTTTTATGACATTTGAACGTATTTCTTCAGGTTTTAATGGTGGCCCATACCTTGGAGCTTTATTTTCAGTTGGTATATTTAAGGTTTTTTTCCAGGCCATTCTTTGCTCACAAACACACTACTTTGAAATAAATGAATGTTCAAGTGAAAACACAAAATAGCCAGGAACAAAGGTAAGCTTTACTGGTAATGACTTTGGATTCCCTTTTCTAAATGAAGGATGTGCCCGTATTTAGAATGTACTTAGAGGAGTCTCTAGAGCACAGCTGTCCACATGCTAGATGACTGATAATTACCTGCTTTTGTAACTTCAAATCCATACATAGATTCCATTTCATTCTTATCATACTTGGCTGTGGACCTTTACAGCCCATGGACACAATGATAGGACAGGATTTCAAGAGCCCTCACAGCTCCCTCTGGTCTGTTTCTCCCTCCTATGAATAACTGGGACTTCAGACAACATAGAATCATTCAGAAGCTCATCCTCCCCGGCCTGGCAGCTTCTCTCATTACCTCTGAACACAGTAGCCCTGGGCCACTGGATACCCAGCGGGAATCAACATAAATAAATAAAGAACCCTGATGTTTATTTTCACCTCAGGACCTGTGCCCAGGGATGCCTTAACCTACCCCTGAGGTGACATTTATTTTGCATGACTCACTTCCTCCCTCCTGCAACCTGGCCCCAGGCTCTCTCTTGCTAACCTTTCCTCCTATTCCTCCCTTATATGACCTCTTCACCCTGTAGTAGACTGGTCTCTGTTATGAAATGAAAGGAATCTGGGCAGAGTGGCACAGAGAAAGGGTGAATGTAGTTAAAGTGGGAGGGACTGCATTTATTCTTAGTTCAACACTGGCTATCTCAACAAGGCCACTTAACTTTCTGAACCTTGACTTTTGCATCTTTATAATGGAACAACTTCCCTGACAATGGGAGTGAGAATCAAGGGGAAAAAAATTTTATGTGTGTGTGTGTGTGTGTGTGTGTGTGTGTGTGTGTGTAGGCTGTGTGCACATAAGCACCATATGGGTATGTTGCCTCTGAAGAGCTGACTCTCATTCCTTCCTCTGTCTTGGCCCCTATTACCCTTTCCACCCAAAAAGCTCTCCCCTCCCCTCCACCTTAACTACAGGTAATAAGTCTTCAAATGCAGCATCTTCCTTAACATCTTTCCTAGCCCTCAATGGTCACATTCTCCTTTCAATTATTGTTCGAATGTTGGCCCATGTTCTTTAGTTTCCATAGATCACTCCAGCCAGAGGTGAGGAGGAGTGTCCCCCTGCTTAAGAATGTCTAGATGACCCCTGAGAACCAGCTGCTAAAGACCCTTTTCCCCCTTGCATTTAATCTGCTGCTCGAGCTAGCATCGGGGACAGTAGTAGAGGCTGATCATATGAACATATTTCAGCCACTCTTTCCCTGTGTGCTGACATCTCCTTCCCGTTTGCTGTTAAGCTTGACATTGCTTCAAATGGTGTTTAAAATGGTAACCATGTCCAATTCTCTCTTCCTAAAAAGAGCATCTTAGAACTTCTCAATAAACATTATTGTCTGACACTTGGCCTCTTTCCAGTTTGGTGGTGATAAATCAGGGCATGTAACATGGGTTCAGAATTGTGTTGTGGTTCTATTTTATGTTTCTCTTCCAACTGGTGTGTTGGCACAAGGAGCCTCAGAATATAATGAAGCCAGTTTGCGTAAGTGAAGGGAACAAACAAGAATGAGAAGATGCTAAAGGGAAGATATTTTAAGTCTCAGCTTATTTTAAGCACTGTGTTAAGCTCAAAACACTAGATTTTTACAAGTTTCTGAAAAGTAACATTCAAGCTAGTAGTATGCTTTAGTAAAGCAGAGCTTTATAAACTTTTCTAAAATTAAACCAAATAAGTAGATTGTTGTTTCAATATCCAAATTTCTGAGGTAGTGTTAAAAGTAAGAACCTACTTGAATTATAGGAGATTGTCTCTAGAGTGCTTAACTTGATCTTAAGTCTATGTAATTCCACAGTGTGAGGCCTCTTGCTAGGTGACAAGTAGGTACACCTCAGGGCACAAAATGATGGCTTTTCAGCTCTATACCACATAGTCCAATGTTTTAATGATAAACAGTGTTTCTATATTCTTACTGTTGTCAACTCTAAACTGACACCAACCAGTCTGAGGGGTTAGGTTAACTGGGAGTCAATCTATTATTCTCGATTGACCCCCAGGCAAGCCAGAGGGCTCAGGTGCAGAGAACCAGCTGGGCAATAAGGTTGGAAACTCTACACTGTTGCTTAGCACAAAATATTGACAATTGTTAGACCTTACCATTTACCTGAGTAATTTAAGGTTAAAAGTGAATTTTAAAACATGTGAATTGATTAACTGAGAGGATGATTTCTCAGTTTCTCTTTCAGTTTATGGCATATGTCCACTGAAGGCTCACACTCATAGGATGCAGAATGATGGGAGTGGCTGGAGTATGAATTTTAAAAATCAAAGGGACTTGAGTTCTAATTCTGACATGGCCATGTATTAGCTACGCATCTTAGGAAATTTCTCAAACTCTCTAAGCTTCTTTCTTGACTATACAGTGGAGTTAATGAGTCCTTCCTCATGGGGTTGTTATGACAGTTAAACCACACAGCTTTGGCAAAGCACCTTGCAAGATGTGCTCTTGAAGGACTGACCTCTGGCCTCAGAATAGGACACCTGGTTCTACCTGCAGCTCCTTGGAAGGTCTCTCAGATGCTGTTCACCATGGTGACCATTGTTTCTCTAAAAAAATGGGTTAGGGAGGAACTACATGATGTTTTCACATCCAAAGAATGAAATAAATACATGTAAAGCCCTAGAGCTTTATGATACATTGTAGCTGTTTACCGAGAAATGGAAAAAGGAGCTAAAAGTCCGGTGTGACTTCTTAGAATGTAACCTCGCTTCAGTTTGCTCACACTGGGTTTGGTTGTGACCAGTTGGAGGTGTATCTCGTCAGACCTCCTTTTATAGCTCAGAGGCTGAGAAGCCTCAATGAATATTAATTGAATCCCTGCACTTCCTGAATAATATCAGCATGTATAATAGGAAAAATAAGTGGAAAAAAGATAAATGGCACCAACCAGCTCTTTTACCCAGAAACCCAAGTCTCCCCTCTGCCTGGTGAAACAGATTCCTTTTCTCTCCATCTTTTGATATTATATCACATTTATTTCATCTTGTCTTTTCTAATTAGTGCCTATTTTAGATATTAGCTCTTCTAAAAACACATTTCTGGTATGATCATCAACTGGGCACACGTGGGATGGTGAGATGGAACTTCCTCCTGTTGGTACTTTCTTCCTAATAACAAACCTGGTTCTCTCACCAGCCCCAAAGAGCAACGCTGCCATGAGCCACCCCAGTTGGTTTCTGGTTTGCCTCACATGACATCAGCAGAGGCTGTCATTTGAATTTCATTTGCTAGGAATTTATGATCAGGGATACTGTTTAAAGCAGAAAATACCCAACTGGGCTTTCAAATCCCTGACTAAGGGAGTAGAACGAAAGGGGAGGAATGAAAGGCATGACTAATATCAGGGATAGAGTATGAAAACCTCTTTCTTTGGACTCACAAACCAGGAGCAATGGAAGTATTTGCCAGACGGGTGCACAATTACAATCCCGACATTTTACCCATGATTATTTTCCCCCTGCAAAAAACCTTCCCATGAGGAGAACTTTGCCTGCCCTGTTGGCTAAACAACCAGGGTTGGGTGATGTGCTCTAGCAGGCTGGACAAAGTCCTGGGTCCTTGGGAGGAGCACACTGTGCAGACTTGCCCACACCTCAGAAAAAGCAGTTGGCTCCCTTATGTTCTGTAACAGACATTTAAGTCCCAGGTAGAATTCTCCTCTGAAATGAATGACTCTTTTGGCTCTGACTAAAATATTCTCCTTTAGATTTATGTACTCTGAAAATAACCAAGTAGCTGTTAAACTACTCTAGCAGACAGCCTCTCCTCTGCTAATTTGTATACTTTAAGGCTCTGGTTAAAAATGAGTGAAATATATAAAAAATGCATAACAACACACACACATAGACACACACAAACCTGTAGAATCAATGAAAACTTACATTTTGTTCTAATGCATAGATGCACCATTGTGAAACAGCTGAGAGAATTTGGGGACATGCCCCACCCACGATAAACACCACTAGGAACTCTGCTCTGAGTAACATTTCAAATGCATATTTAAACTTTTTGAAACCACTAAAGATAAATGGACATCAGAGCCTCTCTGCTCAGATCAGTAATCCAAATTTAGACCAGATTGAAAAAATTAAAAGCCCCAGGATGCCTTGAGAGAAAAGTGCCTATCTCTTGGCGGGGGCGGTGGTGGTGGTGGTAATAATGCAGGGTGCAGTCACCCTGTGCCTTTAGTAGGACAAATGCTGTCCTCAGTGGCATGAAGTGTCTCCTTCCCACCCACATACCGGAAAAAAAATCTTTCTTGACTCACAGTGCCTGACATTAATTTACTGATCCTTTTCTCTGAAGTGATTGTGCTGTACCTTCTCCTCCTTGACAGCCTAGAGTAAAATGACAACATTTTAGAAATCTTGGAAGGGCCCCAAAAGAGGGCACAAGGAGACATGGAGAGGGAAAGAAGCCATTCTTATATGGCTGATGAGAACTGCCCTTACATTTAGGATGGGATTTATTTCTGTCCAAAGGCTTCCTTTGGCTTGACTAGATTCTTTAGTTATACTTTGGATGGAGGCTA
This sequence comes from Lontra canadensis, assembly GCF_010015895.1. Taxonomy (NCBI): domain Eukaryota; kingdom Metazoa; phylum Chordata; class Mammalia; order Carnivora; family Mustelidae; genus Lontra; species Lontra canadensis. The sequence continues at coordinate 12,782,332 of NW_022631000.1, forward strand.
GTAATGGCCAAAAGAGAGAGCTCCTGAGATGAATCTATGACTTGCTCTGTATCAGTGGCTTCAGAAACATAGGCAAAGTGGGAGCAAGGTTTGTTTGTCTCCTTTCACACATACACACACACGCATGCACACACACACACACAGAGGGACTCTTTTGACAGAGGCTCGGGAGAAATTGAAATCTGTCCCTAGCACTTTGGAAATTGGAACAATTAACCCACTTCCCCATGCTGTCTTTTTGGCCTCTTACTGGAAGTTGGGCAGTAATGGGGGAGTCAGTCATTAAGGAAAGAAGATTTCAACCCCCTGGTTTTAAAGCATTGGTGAGGGTCACGCCAACAAGGACACTTCCCCATGCCCAGTCATATCCACTCCCCACCCAGGCTGCCTTCCTTTCCTCTTTCAGGCTTCCACTCTGATATAGACCTAATTAGGAGAAAAAGGAGAAATTTTACCATTTCCCCATACACATAGTTCTAGTTCCTAAGCTCATGAAGAGATATGTCCTTTTCCTAAGTCATGACAAGAGTCAAAGCATGCCATTTTAGGAACTCCTTTGATCTTCTTTTATTCTTTGAACTCGGTAAAAGGGAGCTCTACCCAGAACTATCTGTTGGAAGGAGCTAAGGATGGGGGATGGATACTGACAGGTTTCGAAGAAACTGAGCAGATGTGCTTCCCTGGGTTTATGTCTAAGAGCTCCCGGCCATTGAGTCTGGACCTTAGGGTCACAAACCTGTGTGGAGTGAGGTTCATAGAGCACTAAACCAAAAGAAGCACCTGGCCTGGCTCCCCTTCTGGACAAACCTCCTGATCTCCCTTACATGGCACGGAATCAGCCACAGTCTGCCATCCAGCAACATGATTTTAAGAAAAATTGCAAAGCAAACTTTAGCATGCCCTGCCTCAGCCCACAGAACAACGCTAGGGAGAAGATTACTTACAAGCAGCCTTCGTTTGCCTTCAAAGGACCCCAGCAGATCGGTCACAGACTTCCTGGGACTCTGAGCAAAGTGTTTGGTGGTGGGTTTCAGGTAGCCCTCCTGCTCTGCTTTACCTGCTTTTTTCTTCTTGCTCTTCTCTTTCTCCTGCCTGCTCTTTTTCTCAGCCTTCTCCTTCTTCACCTGCTTTTCACTCTTGAGTAACTTGTCTGCTTTCTCATTTTTCACCTTTTTTTTCTTCTCCTTCTCAGGTTTCTCAAGCTTTTCATGCTTTTTCGATTCCTTTGCTTTTTTGGGGGGAACATTCCCCACCTGCAACTCCTCCTCCAGCTGAGAGGCAGTAGGCCTGCTGAGGTCATACTTACTCTCATACTCATTGCTAAGAATTTTGTCCTGGGCTTTCTTTTTTGGAGGTTTCCCCTTGGCTGGCTTGTGAGGACCTGGCACCACATTTGGGTCTTGGTGGCCATGCTCCCGTCTGTCTGTGCGGTTGTCCCGGAAACGTCCGGGGCCTGCCCTTGTGCTGTGCTCTGAGACGGTGGTGGGAGGGGCAGCCGTGAAGCTCTCGAAGCTGGTGGCCTTGCTGGGCCTCCTGGTGGCCTGCAGCCTCTCCCTGTGCTGATCCTTCCTGGGCTGAGGGTAGAGATTTTCTGAGGCCACCGGCTCCCTGGCAGGGGCCACCTCCACCGTCGCCGGGGGCCTGTGGGCATCTGAGGAGGGGTGCACCCTGGGAGTCCAGGGCCTCTGGGTGGTGGGAAAGGCCGTGGTGGTGGTCAGTCTTGCAGCTGCAGTTACCACCCGAGAGGTGGCCCGGGTCACTGTTGGGACTGCAGCAGGAGGCAGGGTGGTGGCCCTTGGGGTTGGAGGAGGTGGGGGAGGGGCGGCCGTGGTAGTGGCCGGTTTTCTCTGCACCTTCACCCGAGTGTCTCTGGTTGGTGGGACTTGGGCTCTCCTCTGGTCCTCCTTTCTCTTCTCACTGCTCACCACCTGCTTTCCTGCCCCTCCGCCATTGTTCCCCTCCTCCACCACCTGGCCCTCGACCCCAGAGGCCTTGCATTTTTGGACAAAACCCTTCTGCCTGATTTTCTCAATCCTGCGGATGGGGCTTTGGTCGATGATCTCATACAGGGCCTCCAGCCTGACGGGATAAGGGTAGCGCTCCTCAACCTGCAGCGTCTTCTTCAATAGCACCATGCCGAACTTCCCCTTCTCCAGCTTCAGGAAGCTCATCAGCTTTGGGATGAGGCTGGGGTCCAGGGGCTGCTCCAGGACGCGGCCCTCACTGGTGATCCTCCGCACTTTGCCTCCTTCCTCGCCTGCCTGGTGGAACAGCACGATCTGCTGGATGTGCCTTTCCGCCAGCTCACAGTACACGTCGTCCTTCAGGAGGCTCATCATGAGGCGGTAGTAGCCCTCTGAGGAGTGAGGGGCCGAGATGACCCACACCCTATTCTTCCCCGCAAAGCTGGCGAGGATGTTAGGAGAACTGGACCCAGAGGGGAAACGCAACAGTCTTGAGCGAGCGGAGGACCCCTCATCTCGGATCATGTCACGGGGAGAGCTCGGGGCTACTGGTCTCTGCTTAGGTCTCCCTGGGGCCCCAGTGATGCGCTGGGGGGCCAGCGGCGCTGTTGTCGCGGGAGCTACTCTCAACACCGGCACACTCCTCCTTCTTTGGAGAGGCGGAAGGTTTGGTTCTTCTAGAGTGGTTCTCTCAATTCCCTGAGACCTCCCTGTGTGCCTCAGAAGCCGAGCTGGCCTTCTGTTGGCTGGGGAAACCAGAGGTGTTTTCCGCCCTCCGGGGCTCCCCCTATTCATGGCATGGAGGTGGGGTTCTGATCCACACACCAGCCACATTGCCAACAGCATGGTAAAACTGAGTCCCATTCTCCATGTCATTGTGCAATCCACTTTGAAAGGCAGCAGGGTCAAAAGACAGAAAGGGACAGGGGGAGTGGGGGAAAAAAAGAAGAAGAAGAAGAAGAAGAAAATCATTTAATTGCAAACAGAACTGGGCATTTTCTCTTTCTCTATCTTGGCCAAGGGGTGGGGGAAGGGGTGGTGAGAGAAGCAGCAAGGAGGTCAGGGAATGGAAAAAAGGATGAGATCCTGTTGCTTTTAAACCCCTGTAATTTGTTAGTGCTTAACAGAGACAGTTACATTAAGTAGGAAACCCAGCTCCGCTCCCCATTCAGCATGCTTGCCCTGTTTCCACCGGGCTCTCTGATGCTCCAGAGAAAAGGCACACTGAGCATATTAATTGTGACAACATTCCTATTTCATTTCTTCAAAGGAGCAACAAAGAAACAAACACACCAAAGACAGAAAGGATTACACACTTACATTGTGGCTCATGGAGATGGAATGCAGAGGGTTTAAAAGGCAATCTGAAGTGTGGTCCCAGGACAGTTTCCTAGATGAAATACTTTTCCTCCCAAGCCTCTTTCTCCTTCGCCCGGCTGAGCAATACAAAGGGGGGTGTGCTGCAGCTCCAGCTCCCAAAGGCGCCACGGACCCACAGCCTGTCCTGACCTGAGGGCCGAGCTGCTTTCTTCTTTCCTCTGGCTGTCTTTTCACCTTCTTGACAAGTAGGATGAGGGGAAAGGAGCTGTCCTTGTGAGTCTTCGCCTCTCCATTTGTAGTTTCTGCTCGCGTGCGTGTGTCTGTGTGTGGCAGTCCCCTGTGCCGACAACACACGGCGCCCCTGAAAGTGAAGTCCCAGCTATTCCTGAATCTTGCTCTTTCTCTCTTTAGAGTTCCAGGATCCTTCTTATCACCCTTTCCCCCACAGTCTGGCTGAGTCCCTTTGTTTCCGAGCGTGAAAGCTCTGGGATTAATATGTTTTCCAGGCTGAGGCAAAACACAGGAATGTGATGTTGAAAAAGGACTTTCTTCTTTTCCTGCCCTTCTCCCCTCCTTTATTTCTCCCCACTTTTTTTTCTCCTCTTTTCTTTCTCCTTCTTTTTCTTCTTCCTCTTGCCAGGACCCAGTCCCAGAAATGCCAGGACAACCTCAGTTTTGATCCAAACCAAACTCAAACAACAGCAGCCGCTGGAAATCAAGGAAACTTCACTAAGAATTTAACAGATCAGCAAAACACCACCTCCTTCCCACTTCGGCACATTGAGAGTGGCCTCGGTGGGGAAGGGAGGGCTGTTCTTTGGGGTGGGGGGAAGTTTTGAAACACTACACATCATCATAAATCTCTTTAGAATAGGATGGCTGAGGACTTAACCCCTTCCATACCAAGGAACCAGGATACTTTCCCTTCCTGTCTGGACTCACATTGCACACTGAGAAGGGAAAATTCTCAGATTTCTGTATCTGGCTGCTTGGTTTTCTAAAGGCAGATACTCATTTGGGTCAGTGTGTTTGGCTGTACGTCCACGGACGGTATATATATTTATAGTTCTGTGCATATATTTTTATCTCTTTCTCTGTGTTTTATGTGTTCAGTTTGTGGTTGGAAAAGCCTATGGAAAACATGACTGGGTTGTTTTTATTTTATGCTAATTGGGGATCATATTACTGAGTTCTTGTTCGTAGTTTTCTCCTTGGCATGGAAGGAAGCTGGGAAAAGGTCAGAGATGGCAGGCGATGGCTGCTGTTCCCCCGAGACTGTAGTTGGTCATTACATCTGGGGAAGAGAATTACAATCTCCAGCCCTGGGCTCTGTCTAGAGACAGTAAGCTAGAAGTTTCCTCAGAGGACATGGATGTATGAGGGAGTATGGGGAAACAATGCAGGATTGTGCTCTCCAGAGATTGCAGGAGTCTGGAGTGTTTTAGGCAATCCTTGGAAGTCACCAGATCAGGTTCCAAAGGAGAGATTGAGGCAACTCTGTGTATCCACCTCCTGGATCTGCCATGGGCATCAGCTTTTGGTGGTGACAGTAGGTGACTCAGGATATACAGATATTTCTTCCAGTGTCTGAAGAGCATCATTCAGTCAGTATTAATTGTTACAGACAATGGTGAGCCAGGATTTTCAGAAGGCTCCTTCGAGCTAGGCCATGACAGTGGCTACCCTCACCTGGTTCCTAATTGCTACCCATTGACCAGCCCCATCTCTGACTGGTCACATTTACCTTTCCTTCACATAAGATCCCAGCACGGAATTAAAAGCCTTTAGGGGGTTGAGTGTAGGCTTTTCAACCCACAGCTTGGAGACCAAGGAGTGCCAAGAAGAAGGGCACTCCTATGGAGTTCTTTCTGACGCTTGTGAGTATAGTAACAAAGGTGGACTTCAGACAGAGAACTTCTGTCTGCTAGAGTTGGAGAAGACATCCCCTCTCATGGGATTCACCTGCTCAGTTGATCAAATAAATGCCTTTGGCTAAGTTGGACAGTCCTAGATGTTATTTCCCTTCTCACATCATAGTGTGTTCCGTACTATCCTTTACTGAGCCTACTTCTTTCCTCCCCTTTTCTTTTTGTCTTTTCCCCAGTAGTAACACTACCACTTGTTGAGCATTTTCCCATGCATCTCTGGGCTTGGTGTTTTCATATATTTCTTTCTCTATCCTTCACAGCATCTTTACGAGATAGGTGGAATGATACCCATTTTATAGATGAATATATTGAAGCTTAGTAAGTTTAAATAAATTGCCTACCATCACACAAATCATAAGCTCTGAAATTTGAGCCCAGGTTTAAAACTACCTAGAAAGCATTATGCTATCCCGTCCCCTTCTTTCATTTTCTTCCCATGCTTTCTCTTTTTTCTCTTCTTTCAACTCCTTTTTTGTGTTTCTAGTATTCATAGAGAAGTATTATTTGTTTGTTCAACAGGAGCACTTATAATTTTAGAGTCCCACTTTCTGGAATAATTGTATAAGAGTACTTTTTCCCTTTCTTAAGAGGTCCTTAAAGTCTTTTATCCTTTTCCTTAAATATCCCATGGCTTCCACCAACTTGCTGACCATGTGCACAACATTTGTCACCTGTGCACTGGTAGAGTTGAAAACAGTCAGTTTTGCCATGGCAATTTGACCCAGAGGGGAAGCCAGCCCAACCTTGAGCTGTTTGTGTCTTCCTGGAGCCCTCAGACTTTCTTCCCTTCTGTGAGCCTCACTAGATGGCGCGCTAAACACATAGGCGGGAGAGAGCGGACTGCACGACTTCCAGGTCTCCTCAGCATTCCCCATTCCCTGCTCAGACAGACTAGCAAAGTGGGGTTTCTCTGCCTGTTCAGAATTTTTCCAACCTCAATGCCTAAAGCCTTCCCTGAAACCTCAGAAGTCCATAAAGCACTTACTTAATAAGAGCAATTAAGAAGCATGAGTTTGTCAGAAAATCCTATAAATCATTATCATGGTTTGTAAAAATTCTCAATTTCTAGTCCAAGATTTACGAGTTCTGTATTTAAAAATATCCCTCTTAGATCTTTCCATTTTTTTTCCCTTGTAACTTAAAAAGGAGACATTAACCCATTAGCGGAGAAGAGAGATTTGGAAGAGATGGATGTCGAGTCAGAGAAAGGTAAAAGGAGTAACATTTGAAAGTAGAATTTAGAAATGCTAGCTTGGGAATTCACTGTGTTGAAACTGTCTGACACTGGCTGCACAGTGATTTGGAGGAAGGAAAGGAAATGAATGCACAAAACAGAATGACAGGCATTAGAGACACAGGGATGGGAGTAGCCATTTGATGGAAGTTGGAGTAAATGGAAGGAGGCATCCAGAAGGAGGTGTGCTAACTGGTCAGACCCACATGACCCAAGGCTTCAGCAACTTGGGACTAAACCTCCGGGAAAAAAACAGAGCCATTTTATCACACCTTTGTGGCAGAGATGCGGAATTATACATTGAAGATTGCTATGTACTTTTCCTTTTCATTTGCAGACCTTAATCAAAGATTCAATGTTAAGGATGAAGACCACATTATGTCCTTCAGCATGAAAAAGAATTCTACTCTTTCTCACTGTTCACGGGGCAGAACAATGACAGAAATAAACAACAGGGACCAGAGGAAAGCCAGCGGTGTGCTAATTCAGGAGGCTGCCAGCCCAGAGAGGCTCTGAGAAAGAGTAATCCCCAAAAAGAAACACTCTGAAATTGTTCCTGGAATGTTAACAGGGTCACATGTTTAATCCAAAATTGATAAATGTGTGTATTTAAAAAGATAAATAAAAATAAGAAATATTTGACTGGATAATGGCCCAAACTCTTGGGGAACAGTTATAAATATTCTTTTTTTATTTGTTTATTTTTAATTACTTTAGAATTTGCTGGGGAGGAGGGCATAAAGACACTTTTTGTCCCCCAAGTGGAAGCTTACTTAGTTAAGAGGACGTTGAACTCTTAATTAGAACAAATTGAAAGATGTTGTCCTAGCAGAGATTAAAGAACTATGTAAATAACCTAATGGCTCATTTTAAATCTTTAATGTTAAAGATTTGAAATTTAGATCTATATTGATTGCCATTCCATCTGTGCAAGAGGTTAAATTTGTGGGCTTATCAGTTTGCTGCATGGGGGTTAGTTCTAGGTTGGCAAGGGATAGACAGTACTGTGTTCAAAGTCTTAGCCATTGGCCATTCAATGCATGCAAAAGATTCCTATCAATCAGGTTTAAAGAGGCAAATTCTAATTATGTTGCTCTGCATACCTGTGGGTATAGCCAAAAAGAGACCAATGGTCCATTTTTTTCTCCCCTCTTTCAGCCATTCTCTCAAATGTTTGCCAAGAGTGCAGACTTTGTATCAGGAATGATATAGAACCAGGAAGTCTCTTCCCCTTAGAAGTTCACAGACCACTGGAGAAGCCAAACAATTGTCAATTATATTTCCACAGCCAACTTTCTCATGTAAAAAATCAGTGCTGACGATGGCTGCAGCCAATATGCATGGAGTCCACTCCTGTTGGAGACTCTGCTCCTTTTATCCCTGGAGCAGGCTTTTCCCCAGAAAGAGGCTTCCCATGGCAGCTACTGCATGGCACTGGAAAATCCTGTTTGGTATGTTTCATTGGCCCTAGAATCCACTAACGTCTACAAGAGTCCAAGATAATCTGGGTGGCAGGAGGTGTTTGATTACCTGACAGTCCTTCATCCTCATTTTCCCAGTCCCCATCTTGGTTCTGTCTGCTGCACTTTCTTTGCTGGAATTGCCCCATCTTTCACTTGTCGTTTCTCTGCATTGAGCCTGCCCTCTGGGTTTTGATCACATTGCTAGTATACTACCTTACATAGACAGGGGTTAACCAACAAGATGGCAATTCATTCACTCAACAGGTATTTATTCAGTGCCAGACATCGCTCTAGTCACAAGGGATATAGCAACGAACAAGCACTCCCTGACCTCATGGAAACTATATTCCCGTGGTAGGAAACAGACAATAAGAATATAAAAAAATAAATACATCTGTACCCAGATAAGTGCTTGGAAGAGATTGTTTTTAAAGAGAAGAGAGTAAAAAGTGATGGAGGGAGGATGGCCATTTTAGGCAGATGTCAAGGATAATGGTCTTAAGTGAAGCTGGGAGAGCTAGACACCCAAGTATTGGGGGAGGGGAAGAACATTCTACACGGAGGGAATAGCAGGTACAAGGCACTGAAGCAGACTCTGTTATACAAGTGTGTCATGGAAGAGCAACATTTGAAGGATTTTAAACAAGGAGGTGGTCAGAACTGATACATAATTTGAAACAATCACTATGGGTACTATGGGTACTACATGGTGAATGGACAATGGCAGCAGGAAAACCAGTTAGAAAGACATTGCACTAGAGCAAGCGAACCGTGTGGTAGCTTATATTAGGTTGCTAGCAGGAGTATGGGTGTGGAAATGCCATCCTCTTTGGTATATACTTTAAAGACAGAGAAGATACTAATAGTTCGGGAAACAGACAAATGTCTTGCTTGAAAATTGTGTTAGACACTGTGGTACAGAGGTCAAGCTGGCATTTGGTACATGAGTCTGGAGTCAGGGAGGACTGAGGCCAGAATTATAAATCTGGGAGGCTGTTTCATGCATGAGGCTGGAAGAAACCACTTAAGGAGTACATATGGAGAGGAAGAGTCCCGTGGCCTGAAACACGATATTTAAAAGATGAGAAGAGGAGTCCAGGTTGTGGAGGAGGAGAAGCTGATGTGGTAGGAGCTGTTTTCCACTGCTCCACAGCTTGAATCACATATTGCCTCTGACCCTTTCTCTACAGGTCCAACCACATGTGCCCACATTCAGCTCATTTCTCAATGTCCATGCTCTGTACCGTCTCTTCCACAGTGTTTTCTGAGAAGTCCCCACACAAACCATTCTCCTTTTTCTGAGAAGGTATTCTGCAGAACATCACTCTTCTAATTGTTTTGTACTTCAAATACTGGCTCTTGACCTTCCAAGCACATCTTTAAGCTTTTGAAAACATGCAGTAACCCTACACTTATTTTGCATTCTTAGCACCCTGCATGCAGTTATGGTACAAAAATGGGACATTTGTACTGATCTAATATGGTTAAAAGGAGAGACAGCAAAGTTTCAGAAAACAACCCAACTATGAGTAGGAAAGAACAGAAGAAAAGAATCTACACTGCTAATGAACCGAACAATCACTTTATCTCCATTTATTGAATAATAATAGTAGTAACAGAGCACATGGCACTGTAAGTCATCAAAATGAAACCTGATGCTTGCCCTGAATTATGGAATTGTGAAATTGAAGCAAAACATTTGTGTCAAGTAATGTAAATCCTCGTTTTATTCATTCCTTCAATCCCATGGTAGATGGAGCACATTTTGTGTGTTGAGCCTTATTCTGGTGTCAGAAATATGGCAACAGACAAAAGTCTCTGCCCTCATGAGACTCACATTCTCTCAATGAGAGATAAGCACTATAGAGAAAAACAACGTAGGGAAAATTAATAGCAAATGAAGGAAAAAAGGTACTATTTAAGATGGAGTGATCAGATATTACCAAGTGCCAGCCTTACCAGAGTAGCGGTATGCTATGTGTAAAGGAATCTTAGCATATCCTCCACTTTGTCACTTCTTCAGCCGCTGAAGTTGGAGTTGGGTTTTAGTCATAGCCTGAAGTCTCTAGAAGACAAGTCAACTGAATAAAGTAGATGACAAAATTGTATATTTCTGGCTGTGGTCAAAATAATAGATGACTATAAAGACATAAGTTTTCTGGGGACCTGGGTGGCTCAGTCGGTTAAGCATCTGCTTTCAGCTCAAGTCATGATCTCTAGGTCCTCAGACTGAGTCCCACAGCAGGCTCCCTGCTCAGTGGAGAGTCTGCTTCTCCTCCCTCTGTGTTCTCCCTCTTGTTCTCTCTCAAGTAAATACATAAATAAGCTTTCTGTATTGTTCATTAACTGGCTTTGGAAGAAATATAAAAAAGGAATTTCAAAAATTCTTGGGCACCCGACATAGAATAAGTACTTCTTATGTGTTTCAGTGAATGGATAATTGAAATATCACTATATACAGTTTCCCAAGATGTTTGATTTGATGTCGATGATATGAATTTGGATTCTACTGTTTTCTAAAAAGTCACATTAGTTTGTAATCACACCCCAGAAATCTCTGTTTAAAAACTATATTGTTATAACTTAAATATTTTTAACCAAAGTCTGTTGCAAGAATTCCGGAATAAAGATCAAATACAATGTGGTCTTTAAAGTGAGCTTAAAAATTCAAAGCAAAATTCATTCTGAATATGTTAACAGGTAACATTCCAAAGCTTTAAATGTTATTTTTATTTAAAAGTTAAGCATGGAAAATAAAAGCATGTGGTCCCCTTTACAAATAATTTGAGATGATGGATTTTGGCAGGAGTCTTGACGTTAACTATCAGGAAATTCAGTCAGTACAAATAAATGTTGGTAAGTAACGGCATCGAAAACAAGAGAAAGGGCTTAGATTAAAAAAAAAAAAAAATTCCTGTTTCTGGTTGGGGAGCAGTTCCCAGCTCCCGTATTTGGAGGTTATATATTCATCAGCACAAAATTTTCAGCTGGACAAGCTTTAGATTGGAATCTGAGGTTTGTGCTCCCTAATGGTGTGACTTGGGCAAGCTGTCAACCTCCCTGAACCTCTCAGTTTCTTCATCTCCAAAAATGAGAATGGTTATTTTTTATATAAAAGGGTCAATTTTTCTCTAACAATGATTTTATTAGAGTGCTTCATGGTTCAACTTACAGGAAATCCATAGCTAACTGCTGTAAAACAACAGGGAATTTGTTAACTCACACAAATAAAGTATCTTGAAGTAGAGCAAGATTCTGGATTGATTTGCCCCAGAAGTTCTCATTCTTTTGTTTCTTTGTTCATTGTGGCAAAATATAGACAGCATAACATTTACATTTTAATAATTTTTTTCATTTTAATGACATTTAAGCGTCCAGTTGAGCAGCACAAGTGCATCTCCATTGCTGTGCAGCCATCACCACCATCCATCTCCAGAACTTTTTCATCTTCCCAAATGGCAACTCTACCTATTAAAAGATTTCTCTCTGTGGCCTTCCTTTCCTCAGTCCCTGGAAACCACTATTGGCCCGTCTCTATGGATTGGACTGTAAATGGCTATTTTTTATGTATGCGATGTGCTTACCTCTCAGATAATCAGGACAGAGGGGAACAGTGACTGCACAAGAACATCCAGCCTAAGGCGACAGCCTACTGGAATGATGTGGGAAGGAACTAAAAGATCAGACAGAAGTGCTAAGCGCCAAACACAAAGAGAAATGGTTAAACACTAGAAGAGGATTCACCTATTAAGTATTTGGGGCCAATCTGTCGTGAAATTGGAAGCCAGAGTAGTGTTCACACGTTGTGTCTTCTGTTGGCTTTTACCTCTACAGCGGCAAATGTCTTCCAATTGGTCTTCTGGCCACCAGACTCATCCTTCTAATCTATCCCCTAAATGGTTGTCACTATAATTTTCCTCAAACATCAATGTTTTATTCCTGCTGCAAGTTCCTCAACTGTGAGCAAAGAACTTTAGAGAGAAAACTCAAGGCTCCCTTGGTCTAGAAGTGGGCTGAAAAACTGGTACTGATTCTAGCAGTAACCTTGGAAACCTGCTGATGGGCACTGATTTTAGTAGTAATAGTGGAAACCTGCTGATGGTGTGAAGTTGAATCAAGCTGCAAGCGGTCATGAGACAGTAGGCCCTCAGTATAATACCTGAGAGGAGCTTGGGACCCCTGGGATTTCCTCCTGCAAATAAGTTTTGAACTTTAACCAACAGATGAGTGTGAAGGTACCCTAGAGGAGCAAGAGAAATGCATGACCTTCAGGTCCACAGTCTTTAGAAGAAGATGGTTTGAATGTGAGTTGCGCAAAATGCAGGGAACTATGAAACTCCCCAGACACATCTTATGGGGTCCACTGAATGGTGAACATCCCCATGTAGGAAGGGAAAGCAGAGCCCCAGAGCTTCTGTCTTCAATTAAAGAGCAGTGCAGTTGCATTGGAAATTAGGCAGTGATTCCATTAATTAAGGGTTTTAACAACGTAATTATAAAAGTTTTCCTGACCGTAAACTTGGATTAAGATGGAAATCATTTCTTTTTGCCATGTTGGACCTAAATTAACCTGGCTATAACTTAAAACTTAAGAAAAGAAAAAAAGCAGGAAAGAAAATTATGCCTTTAACTTTATTTTTAGAAATAAAATAATTTCTGTAGTGTCATTTGCAAATATCTTCTCCCATTCCGTGGTTGCCTCTTTGTTTTGTTGACTGTTTCCTTTGCTGTGCAGAAACTTTTGATCTTGATAAAGTCCCAAAAGTTCATTTTTGCTTTTATTTCCTTTGCATTTGGAGACATGCCTTGAAAGAATTTGCTGTGGCCAGTGTCGAAGAGGTTACTGCCCATGTTCTCCTCTAGGATTTTGATAGATTCCTGCCTCATGGTGAGGTCTTTTATCCAATTCAAGTTTATCTTTGTGTGTTGTGTAAGAGAATAGTCGAGTTTCATTCTTCGGTACATAGCTGTCCAATTTTCCCAGCACCATTTATTGAAGAGAATTTTTTCCACTGTATATTTTTTCCTGCTTTGTCGAAGATTATTTGACCATAGAGTTGAGGGTCCATATCTGGGCTCTCTACTCTGTTCCACTGGTCTATGTGTCTGTTTTTGTGCCAGTACCATGCGTCTGGTAATTATAACTTTGTAGTAAAGCTTGAAATCAGGCAATGTGATACCCCTAGTCTTGTTTTTCTTTTTCAACATTTCCTTAGCAAAAAAAATAGAATAAAGTTTAAAAGAAGAAATAAAATAATGCCTTTGATTTTTAAAATACGGTAGTTTCAAAATTATTTTAATTTAAGTGTTGTTCCAAAATAGGCAAAAAAACAAGACACGTGTACACCTGTTCGTGGTGAGCTAGTATGTCTAAATTATCAACATTTCTGACTCAGTAAGTAATATAGATGGACATAGAGAGGGGAAAAAAAGGATTTTAAATCCACGGGTTATTTTTTAGAGTTTTTTCTGTTGAAAAACAAATATTTCATTATGTTTAGATGTTTAATATTTACGCAGTTTATTGAAAAGACACAAGTACTTAAAGACAGATTTCAAACTACTTTTTCTATAGATATTCAGAGCACGAAAATCTGACAGATGCTTAAAAGAACAATTTCTTTTCTGTGTTTTCAAATGCAGTAAAGCCAGTTAAATGTTCACCCAACTATTCAAACTCAATTTGCCTCCATGGCAAAAATAACCCTATTGATCTTTTTCCTCCCTTTTCCCCACTGTGTTTTTTCCAGCATCCTGACAGCTGTACTCTCATATGCCCAAATATTAGATAAGATTTCAGCTTACTATAAGGAAAATGTTATAAACACCAGAGCTGTGCAAATGCGAAGCGAGATGCCTGGGGAGACAGTAAGCATCCTGTTGGAGAAAGTGTTAAAATAGAGGTTCCCTCACAGAAAATTCAAACATTTGGAGAGTGGCTACTCCAGGTGAAGTTTGCCTTGAGTCTGGAGTCTATGGTTATTATAATTACTGTGTATGACTTGAAGTAATTTCCCTGGCTCGTTTTTATTTTTTTTAAAGATTTTATTTATTTATTTGACAGACAGAGATCACAAGTAGGCAGAGAGGCAGGCAGAGAGAGAGGAGGAAGCAGGCTCCCTGCTGAGCAGAGAGCTCGATGCAGGGCTTGATCCCAGGACGCTGAGATCATGATCTGAGCCTAAGGCAAAGGCTTTAACCCACTGAGCCACCCAGGCAACCCCCTGGCTTGCTTTTGAGAAAAAAAAAAAAATTTGAATGAAATACCTGTCATCAGAATTGTTATAATCTAAGGAAAAAAGGTAGAAAAGAAGCAAGTGTCATAAAAACACAAAAATAGTGGACTGTCTTACAAAGTTAGTTCCCAAAAGTTCTTCTCTGTGTAACAACTGTGCCCATCAATTAGCATCTTTATCTAACAAGAAATAGTGAAGAACTGCTAAAGTTACATGCAATGGATCTGGCAGGAGACAAAATCAACAAGGGCAAAAAGAATGATTGGTACCGTGCATGAAAATTATTTGGAAATACATCTTTCAGAAAATCAGCTAAGCCATTGAAAAGCCATTGAATAAGCTTAAAAATGTGATCCTCATTGGGGCTGTGCTATATAAGTCCACTGTGAAGTGATGGATGCTGGGTCACGTTATAGATTTGGTTGGGAAAATTGTGCTCAATCCCAAGGCAAGGGCTGAGTCATTTTTTCATCATCCTAAGAACGTAGCCCACATTTGCAATTGCAACTCAATATGTTACACCTAAAATAAAGTAAACTTTATATTTTTATCTCAGATTTCAATATAAGGTTGCAAAGAAATTTTGAACTATTTGCTATGGCATTTAGTACTTGTTGAGATGGATTAATTTTGGTGGTCTTCTCTCAGAATGACATTTTTGTTGAGAAGTAAGGACTTCGTGTATTTTCCAAGGGAGCTCCTTAAAGCAACCTGAAAACAAACATATACCATGAGAGGCACTGTATTAACAATTTTTAAGAAGTTATTTAAACTTTCCCACCCTACACAAGTCCACAGTAGAAATAGCAGATGTTTTGTCAATTTAAAAGGAAAAATTCCATGCCTGTTGTGTCAGAAACTTCTTTAGGAATCTGAGATAATTCCACTAATCAATTATACCCAAAACAATTAACACAAGGCAGGAAGCATGCCCTGGGATCTCAGTCACTGAATGCAGTTATTGGTGACAATGGGTGATATTTTTTGGTGATTCAGCATACCAAGATTCAGGTGTTTACCCTGAACTGTGTCTGTCCCAACTCTGCCTGTGATCTCTAATCCATGAACCCTGTCTTGGTCTCCTGACCTACCTCTAGTGCTTTGGGATCTAGCACATCAGTTTGAGTACCTATAGGAATCCATTTCTACTCTCGCAATCCTCACAGGTATCATTTGGTTGCTTAAAGTAAATTTAACTCTACCCCCAACTGAAGGACTAAGGAATATCGTCCTGGATACCCAAAACCTCTAGTTTACTGGAAGCCAATATTCTCCTTCCCGCATTACAGAGTAATGTCCTCCAGGAGAGATCAGGAAATCCTGATGTGGATATGGAGGTTCAGGCCTTCTCATAATTGAACTAGAAAGACTTTGGAGGCAGTTTCAGACAAGATAGAGCCACAAATATAAACTAGAGCCCAAAGACCAGCTGAAAAAACCTTTTAAGACCTTTCTGGCATCTTCCTTGACCTTTAGAGAACTCATAACTTCACACGTTTGCCATAAACACATTGATCTTTGGGCCAAGGCAGCGAGGTAAAGCTTCTGAAGAACAGGCCTTCAGGTGATCTTTTCCAGGCTTGGAGATTTCCACTTTCTTGCACATCATTGAGAGAAAGGGCTTAACCTTTGGATGCCTCTCTTTATTACATAATCTGTTCATCACGAGGCACAACCCTAGTTGCTAGTTGCTTATCTGGATAAAGAGAATTTTAAATCTTGGACTTCGAATTCTTTAAAAGCTTATGTAGATGGCTTAGTGTCATTTTTTTCTATGTTGGTCAATTCATGCTAAATGTGTCTATTTAATGTGAAAACTTATATATAAAGTAATACTGCAAAGCCTATAGCTACCTATCCTGCTCCTACTTAATCAGTTCTCCTTGCCTTGGGAATAAGAAGCCCAGTCCCATGTTTGCCCCAGCTCTAAACAAACCCAGTGCAAGCCCTGCAAGCTCTGCAGAACATACCAAGACAGTGTCTCACATTCTCTGGAGTTCATCGTGGAAATGTGATAAAGATTAGAAATATGTAGACCTTTCTCTGTGTCTGTCTTCCAAGCGCCCTGTGAGGGCTGGCAAAAAAATGTTCTTATTCTCCAAATATTCACTGGCATGTATTTGTGCAGTAAAATTATGTTTGGGGTTTGTAGTTGGACTTTTTAAATGAACATCTGTTATTCTCTTTCAGTCAAGAGGTTCTGAACCCAGCTGGGCAGGGCAACTTGGCTTCCCCCACCACCTCTGCAGACTCACAGATGGAGCCTGTAACCCACCAGCTGTTTGTTGATTGGCTGACCAGCTTCCACTCATCTCCCACAGCTGTTTTAGCTCTGAGAGGCTCTTGGGTGTGGAGGGAGAGGGTCAGGGTCAGCTTGTTCTGTGCCGCAGCTCATGGGAATTCCAGAAGCAGGGATATTTCATTAAACTGCTCTGATCAGCCGTTACTGAATGCTTAAGTCGCAGCCCTGAGTGGGTGTAAAACAGGGTCTGGTGTATACCTTTTAGAATGGTGAGTCATCGCAGCTTGGTTTTTAGAGCAATTGTTTTTAACTCCTGGTGTCTCTCTGGACTATTTCTATGAGATGAGATTATAGATAATGTGATGCATGCTAAGGCAAATGAGAGATGTGGTTGCAAAAAGGGCTTTATTTTCACCAAACAAAAATGCTCTTTGGATCTATATTACGAGTTCCATACTCTTTGGAAAAGGAAGCCTATTTTCTGCCTGTGTCAGTGCCAACAACTATAAGAATACTTCAAGTTCCCTAGACCACTCTGACTCTGATGGCTTCAAGACCTTGGATTTCAAGAAGACAAAATATAAGACTTCAAAATCTTCCTCTCCAGGCCCTTCAGAAAAATTATATCAATAGTCGTAACACTCCTTTTGACATGCTATTATAGGATGATTACTCTTCTTGACTCACAGCTTCAGTCGTGTTGTCTTACTCAAATTCCTTCCATGACTTGCAGCTGTCAAAAATACAGGTCATACTCCATAGCTTGGCATTCAAGGTCCTTTATGCTGTGATCTCAATCTACTTGTCAAAACTCTTTTTTGTTTTTTTTTTAAAGATTTTATTTATTTATTTGATGGACAGAGATCACAAGTAGGCGGAGAGGCAGGCAGAGAGAGACGTGGAGGCAGGCTCCCTGCTGAGCAGAGAGCCCGATGCAAGGCTCGATCCCAGGACCCTGGGATCATGGCCTGAGCCGAAGGCAGAGGCTTTAACCCACTGAGCCACCCAGGTGCCCCAACTTGTCAAAACTCTTAATTGCCAAGTACTTCCAATAACACTTCCTTCAGTCTAGTCATAAAGCACCATGTACTGTTTCTTTGTTGCCCCTTGTTCTCCAGCTTCTGCTTTTGCTTATTCTGTTTTCCTGATCTCCTCAAATCCAAATGCTTCCTGTCAAGGCCAGTTCAAATATACCTGCTCCATTAAAGTCTCCCTAAGCCTTCTCAATCAAGCCCATCTCTGCTGCCTCCAAATATCTAATTACTTTCCTCAAGTTCTCTCAAAACATTTTTTAGCACGTACTGCCTGGAATTATAGCTCACAGTGCCCAGTAGTCCTACCTTCCCCCAGAAGGGACAGGTAGAACCTGTATCCAGTTAATCTTCGTACTTGCCCTAGGGCCTTGCATGATCAAGTTTTGTTGCAAATATAGTAAAGGACATTTGTGGAAAGCTGTAGAATTTCCAAGTAGGATTCACATTCATCAGTTCAGTTAATTCTTACAAGTGAAAGTACAAAGAACAAGTGTTCTCTTTATTATAAATGAGGAGAAGGGAAATAGAACTAATTTTTAGTCAGAATTAACTTCCACTTATTTATCAAACTATGATTTGTGTCATTCTTAATGGCTGCCTCTTCCACCATATTGTAAGCTCCATAAGAGCAGGAACCATGCCTATATTTCTAGTGCCTTGCACATTGACAGACATAATATAAGAATTTATTAAACATTGCTGAATGAAGGAAGGAGTGAATACCATGAGATAAATAGTAGGCTGAATGTTCTATGTACACTGTTTTATTCTCACAGCAGGTATCAGCTCCATTTCACGGGCAAGGAAATCTAGTCTCTGGGGCACAGAGTGCTTACACACGCAGTTGAAATGGAAACCTAGTTTTCGTGATTATAAATATGATGTATTTTCCTTCATACCATCATCCTTCTAGGAAGTGCCTTTAAGTAGTCTTTCTTTAGTTATTTTTTTACATTTAATTGCTCTGTAATTCTAGAAGAAGAAAGACATTTTCAAGGGTTACCTTAACTCTTAAATATTTATCTCTGTTAATTATAGATATCATAGTTATAAAATTGTGGGTAAGTTTATTAGTCACAATTACAGAGTCCAGTGGTATTGTTATGTGAAGGTAGATGGGGTGTACTCTTGGAAGGGAGGAAATGATTTTCTAAGGATTTCTCTCCCTCTACTGTAGTTCTCTGCTTTTTTTTTTGAAATAAAAAAATTGTTTTGATCTAAAAGTAAAAAATAAGTTCCCATCACAATTTACTTTGTCCTCAGTGATCCAGATGAATATTCTTAGTTACATTTTAATTACCGTCTTTGAAAAGAGAAAATGAATCTATATTGAGCAATCTCCTCATGCCAGGACTTCTCAGGTGAATATTCACCTTCATCAGGTGAATAGCCTGATGAGGCAGGCATTATTATTACCTCTATTTTACAAAGGAAAATGTTAGTGCCTTGTATGTGCTATGATGAGTGCTGTGAATTGTGTAAGACTGATGATTCACAGACTTGTACCCCTGAAACAAATAATACATTATATGTTAATTTAAAAAAAGAATGGTTTATTTTTATATCTTTTGAATTTCAAAAGAAAAATCTATGATTGAATTGTCCAAATCTCCTTTTTCTTTATGAGAAATTTGGGGAAAGATTTTCTTCTAATTTAACAACATTCCTCAGGCCTAAAGTCAAAAGGGAGTCTTTCAACTTTGTAATTTTCTGAGTCTTCTTTATAGTGTTTCCATACTGTGCTTAGTAGTCAAGTCATTGGGCTTGAAATGGTGTATTTGGTTAACGTGTGTATGCAAAAATGAGAATTAAATAATGCTTATTATTATTATTATTATTTTAAATGTTTGTTTTCTTTTTATAGCAAGATCAATATGTATCTTTGACTTCTCTTTCTCAACATACATTTAGAAAGCCAAGTCTGAAACTTCTTGATTTGAAGGGTAGCATGTTTCAACATGATTTCTAAGAAGGAGTCCAGTTTATTAATATTT
This sequence comes from Lontra canadensis, assembly GCF_010015895.1. Taxonomy (NCBI): domain Eukaryota; kingdom Metazoa; phylum Chordata; class Mammalia; order Carnivora; family Mustelidae; genus Lontra; species Lontra canadensis. The sequence goes on from NW_022631000.1 coordinate 12,801,747, forward strand.
TATAAATCTGTGTTAATCTATCTTTACTAATCATCATCTAATTTGCATTTTTAATATCTACTGTGCCTTTAGTGACAATGTGTTTTTCTTTATATCTCTGTAGACCTCAACTACCAAACTACTGATACGCAGTTAGTCATTCACAAAGTGCATTGGATCAAAACAAAAGACCTTAAAGCCAAAGTTTTGTGCTCTAATACCATTCCCATGAGCCCTGCTTGTTACCCACAGCCTGTTCCTATCACTGTGATATGGATCTTTTAAAAACATAACAGATTAGCAACATCTAAAAATCCCTGGATGGAACCATTACTCTGAAAGTGATCCAAAACTGACATCACACAGAATCTTTTGTAAAAATTTCTGTTCTCATGGCTACTTGAGGTGCAAAATATTTATGTGAACCCAAACTTTGCAAAAGAAAACAACTATTGGAAAGATATCTCATGTCTTCTTCCTACCATTTTCATGGTCACACTTCAAATTTGTTGCCAGCCAAGGCCCCCTTGAAAGAGACATCTGTGAAGGGAGTTAGGAACATTGAAATGCAAACTGTAAAATAAATTAATCAATAAAATACACCTTCTAAATAGAGTTTTATAAGTAATTGCACCAAACGATTAATTAATTATTAATTATTTTAAATTTACTTAGTTAACATACAGTGCAATATTGGTTTCTGGAGTAGAGTTCAGTGATTCATCACTTATAGACAACACCCAGTGCTCATCACAAGTGCCCTCTTTAATACCCATCATCCATCTAGCTCATCTCCATTGCCTCCCTCCACTAACTGTCAGTTTGTTCTCTATCATTAAGAGTCTCTTAGTGTAGGGGCGCCTAGCTAGCACAGTTGGTTAAGCTTCTGACTTTTGGTATCAGCTAAAAATAATTTCTTTTTGTCCAAATCGAAATTTTTGAAAAATCATGTTGATATCTCAGGTTCTTCTGTAAAGATTTTGTGAGCTATTTAAAATATCTGCCATCTCTGGGGCGCCTGGGTGGCTCAGTGGGTTAAAGCCTCTGCCCTTGGCTCAGGTCATGATCTCAGGGTCTTGGCATTGAGCCCCACATCGGGCTCTCTGCTCAGCGGGGAGGCTGCTTCCTCCTCTCTCTCTCTCTCTCTGCCTGCCTCTCTGCCTACTTGTGATCGCTGTCTGTCAAATATATAAATAAAAAATCTTAAAAAAAATCTGCCATCTCTCATTTGATACTTATTAAATCCACTTCTTCATCATTGCTAACTTCCTAACTTATCTTCTTAATATTTTTAATATTTTCCTAAAATCTTAGACTTTCTTCTCAAAACTTCTAGAAGAATTCCCGATTATAGAGGCCACATATCCATGAATAAATATATATCTTCTGTTTCAGAACAAATGACAAGATTTCATTTTTGATGGGGGGGGGTAATATTCCATTATATATATATACACACACACATATATATAAAATTTAAATAGAAATATAAATAAAATCTTTAAAAACAAATAAATACATAAAAAGATGGATAGTGGGATCAATAAACAAAATGGTTTGGGGAATCATTGACCTTTGGATGGAAGCAAAGATGTGAGTCACATTTAGAAATCACTGCCATATGGAAGTTTACACTGCTGGAGTTTGGCCTCTGGGTCAATAACTTAAAATTCTATGGGAAATGGAATAAAAGGAATTATATACTCCATAGTATAAAAGAGTCCCATTTACATAATTGAGATGGACTTTGTGTCATTTTTATAAAACCTAAAATAATTAAAGAAAGGAATAGGGGTATGACAAAGACTGATGCTTGTCTTTTAATATTTACTCCCCTCTTTTTTAGTAATAAGAGATACATATTTTAGCCTAGATTTTAGTAAAAAAAAATGCACATATTCACTCTCCCTTTCAGCTAGGACTGACTACATCATCAATTTGGGGCCATATGACATAAATGGAAGCATTGTGTGACACTTCAGATGTTCTCCTTAATTAAAAAGCCCTCCTTTGCCTTTCCTTCATCCTGCTGCTACAATAGTTGGAGCTCTAGCAGGCATGTTGAACCCCAAGAACAAGGACCACCTCTTAATCATGTTGAAGCAGAACCTTGGAGAAAGATTGGTTCCTTGATGATTGTGAGATCGTCATCATTCCTGGACTTACTCTCTCTGAAATTATTTCACATGAAGGAATGATACTTCTATCTTTTTTGAGTAACTTTTTTTGTGTGGGGGGAGGAAGGGGGGAAAAGTGGTCTGTTTTATTCACAGATGAACCTAATCCTAACTGATATGTTTTACTTTCCCATCCCCAGTACTTTGCTGGAATGTGTGTTGGATCTCGGAGAGAGCTGGAGGTGAGTGGGGCAGTAATCAGGATAGCCCATAGTCAGAAGGATTGGCATTCCTTTGAGCTACAATCTGTAGTCATAATGCTCCAGAGAAAAGGTGGACAAGAAGTAGTTTACCTAGAAACTGAAGCAATTTCTGGATTACCTGCTGTGTTGGCCCCTGTTACTCTATTAAATAAAAGACATGGTCAAGTGTATCCGTGTAATTTTTCCTTTTTTTTTTTAATTCCAAGGGTGTGTGTGTTGTAATTTTTAGTACATTAAAATTCTGATGTTCTCATGAAGTTTAAATAAAATGTCAGTTTTAATAATTTTCATTTAAGTGATTTTCATTTAAGTGATTTACCCACAGTAAATCCTAGAACCTGAGTTCCTGGGTTCACTTTTAACTGAATGCTGACCAGCTCTTTATTTCTGAAGGCAAATTCACCAGAAATGTGGAGTCCCAGAAAGAAAAATACTCACACACTTGTAGCTCAGATTTCTTATTTGGGAGAAAAAGTGTAACCAGTATGGTCATACTTCCTATGTGGCTTCATAACTGTTAGGAAAAAAATTATTTGATGTGGACACAAAATTATCTTCCAACTGAGAGATAGACTCCATTTGCTTCATTGAAAGTTAACTAATAATGTAAGGATAGTGGGGGGGGCACTTTTGTTCACTCTTCCTTCTTTCTAGAAATTGAGTAGATAGTCAAATCATTAAGATTATGCTAAAATGAAATTAACTAGCAAATTAACATTTGTCCTGATATCAATTATTCTTGCAAGCAAACTGCAAGGTGTTGTGCTTTTATATATTTTAAGCAAAAGAGTCAAAACAACACCAAACATTTTTGGACAACTTTAAAAAATAGTTCAGAAAGCAGTGTTTTCTAATTTTGTAGGTGTGTAGAGAAAGAATAGTATCTGATAAGATGAAATCATTTTCAGCAACAAAATCACTTATTAATGGAAGCATCATTTTCATAAAGCATTTTTCAGAGTATGGGGTTCTTTTGAAAAGCATTTATCATCTCACCCATTGTTAAAATACTTTCTTTACCTTGAAAGAAGACGTTGAGTTTACATTTATAAATATCTATAATATAGCATACTGTCATATCTCCTTAAATCATCGTTTTAATATTATTTAATGGTTGACAAGTTTATACTATGTTGAAAACAAGAAGACAGACCCCAAAAGGAGTTGCTTATCCTTATCCCCACATCAGTACACTGAGACTTAATTCCAGTTTCAGCTCTCCCAGAATGGAATCTAAACCAGTGGATCAGGAATCTCTTCATTAGCCGTAGTTAGGTCATCTGCCTGATAGACCCCCACCGTGCAGGGAAAATAACTGCAATAACCAACCCTCTTTTTGCCAGTACAACTTCCTAGTTCCTGTTCTGTTCTCCCTATAAAAGTCTTCCATTTTGTACTGCCCTTCAGAGCTCCTTTCTGTCTGCTAGATTGGATGCTGCCAGATTCAAATCAAGTTCTGTTCAAATAAACTAAAGATTTTTAATATGCCCTCAGTTTATCTTCTAACAACTAAAAATAAGAAGAGTGTCGGTTTTGACGTGTTTGTTTTTATACTGTTAGTATTATCTTTAAGATGTGGAGTATTGTGGAGATTCGGGGATTTGGGTTTTTTTTGCAGAAATCTTTTTTATGCTACTTATTCATTTTGTGAGGCTTGTCTAGGTTAAACTGAACACAATATATTTTTATAATATATTAAAAATTACAAATAGAAGTTCTAATATTTTCTTCCCACACTTCAGTGGACTGTTCTGCATAGCCTGTGGTATATCCATCAATTTTGGATACTCTCAAGGAACTGAAAATCAACCCCACCTTATAGAGTCCATTCATTTCACAACTAACGGCAACATCATAATGGGAGTGTCCCCAACCCCTTTCTAAGTGTCCTTATACAACTAATATGATCCAGTTTCAATCCAGAGACCTGATAAGGAAGCCCATCCTTCTACCTACCAGAAATGGGAGTCAATCCAAGACCCTGGACTCTCTTTTGTTCAGTAAAGTAGTATCTTGGCCTGAGGGGCACCTGGGTGGCTCAGCTGGTTAAGTGCTCAACTCTTGATTTTGACTCAGGTCATGATCTCAGGGTGGTGAGATCAAGCCTATGTAGGGCTGTGCACTGGGCATGAGCCTTCTTAAGAGTCTCTCCCTCTCCCTTTGCCCCTCCCTGGCTTGCACTCTCTTTCATTCAAGAAAAAAAAATATTGGGGGGCTGTGAGGTACATTTCAGCCCAGCACTCCCACTTGGCTGCACTAGCTCTGGGTAGTGAGACACTGAGAGCTGAGGAGAAGCTGGCTGTGACACCTGAGCCCAGCATTCTGTTGTAGGGCTAGTTCTCAATTCCCACATTTTTACATCAGTGATTCTCCCTTGTACAGACTCACCCCGCTCTAACTGCATGTCAGACCTGGAGCACAGAGCTAGGTTTGGCTGAGCTGTCTGCTAGTACCCAGAACGTTATCCTCCTTTTCCTTCTTCTAAGCCCAGGGTGTCGGCTTCAGTACAGTCTTAGTCTGTCCTTTTCTCCATCCCTTTACCCTTTTGAGGGCAGGCATTCACAGTAATTCTAAAGAACATCCCTCACCCCAACCTCCTTCTAAATAAGGTTGGCCTCCCTGAGTTCAAAGTGCTTTTCTAGCTTCGTTTTTGCTGAAGCAGAGAAAACAAAAATTTTATCTTCATCTGTGTCTGCACTACAATATTGAATATACACTGTGTTCAAGGCGCTGTGATAAGACATTGACAGTCAAAATTTCTTTTTAATACTCACAGGAGGCTGATTATTATCTCTGTTTCATAGATGGAGACATTGAGGCTTAAAGAGTTTACAAAACCAGCGCAATTCAGAAAATGGGGGGTGTCTATAATGGAAACTCAGGCAATACTAACTTCAATATCCATAATATCATCATTATATTATATTACAATCACATAATTAAACTTAGGGACAACAATAGCTTTCTACCAGAATTATGTTCATGTGTACAATGAAATATTTTTCCTTGAGTAGGTCACAGTGTGGAAAGAGATAAAATGTGTTAAAATAGGAATTGGTAAAAGTTGCAGGAGAATACAGAGAGTCCCTAAATACTTAGAAGGGGATCAGAGAAAGATTCATTCAAGAGGGAACTCTTGAAATTCTTGAGTTAATCCTTGAAGAATGAGTAGATGGTAGCCAAGGAGAAAAGACTGGTGGACATGCCTGGCAGAGAAACAAATTATGGAGAGGTGAGGAGGCTTGAGAGTGTCTTACACATTGGAGGATAGCAAATAGCTTTCCATAGTCAAAGGACAAGAAATGGAGCTTTAAATATTGAATTGAAGAGCAATAGACAAAATGACAAAAAAAAAAAAAAGTCAGAGGGGAAAACATGGAGCACTTTGCATGATAGGCCAAGGGCTTTGGACATTTTCAGAGTGTGGCAAAAAGCCACTGAAAGTGTGAATATCACATGATCATGTTTGCACCTTAGATAACTCTAGAAATGGATTAGAGGATGGTATAAGGCTTAGAGACCCAGGTGGAAAGATTGTATAATTTTTTATGCCATTTTATTCTAGAACTCAGGGGATATCGAAGTATGGTCTGGGTCACTAGGATAGCTGCACAGACCAATGTACTCTTTTTCACATTTTCAGTTTGAGGGCTTATACCAAGATTGGTTTTCTTAAGTCCACTCCCTCACTCACTGACTCATTTCTTCATTCAGCAGAGATTAATTTGGCAAGAGTTTCTAAGAGCGGAGTTCAGAACTAGAGCAAACTTTTCCCATCAAGTTCACCCCAGGACAAACACACATCCTTTAAGCTAAGCCAGCCTAGACAGGCTCTTCCACCTGAGCCTGAGAAAGTATGAGACCGCCTTCATGCTTCTCGCTATCTCTGCCCTCCCTCTGCACTACCTGCATGCATCCATCTGGCTACCAGAATCTCAGCAGGAAGCCAGCCACAGGAACACTGGCCCCGGATGAGTGCCTCCCTGCTACATAATCATGGGGGCTGACGGGTGCTGGGCAACACTCCTGCCAAAGCCCAGCAGAACTTTCTACAGAGGGATGTGTAGACTATTTTGAGAGAAAAGCTAAACTGGAATGGTATTGGCTGATGCATGTCAGCATCTTTTTCTTATTGGATAAATTTGAAGACAAACGAAAATTCCTATGTAGTTTCAGAGATAATATTTCAAAGAAAACCCACATGGTATCAACAAAGAGAACTATGATCATCCCAGCTCTCCAACTCAGAAAGGATGAAAATTCTGCATTCTTCAGTATCAGAATAGGAGCTGGCACCTCCAAAATAGAGTTTCTTTATTTTTTATGCCATATTCTCTTCAAATCTTTGTTACTGTTTTCACTAGTCCCAGTGAACAAGTAACAAAAATTACTTGAGGATCAATGTGGGCAAAAGACTTTACAGGACACAAGAGATAAAAAGACTCATATAAGAGCATTATTGTCCTTAAGTACTTTAGTCTAATTGAGGCATATAAAAGGTACATTAGGAAAAATTCATTATATAATAAAGACAGCTACGCTATGGGTTAAGTACACGACTAACAATGGTTTCATAGGAAAGAGGAGATTTATCTGAGATTAAAAGGAACAGGAAGGTTCAGATTATCACAGAGAGGAATGACCCAGGAGGAGCTCACAGAGAGACAATATGAACTCTACTACTGAAGAGTAATTATGGCTAACATTCACATAACATTGTCAGACATTGTTCTAGTTACTTTACACTATAAATTGATTTTATTCTTTACAATAACCTTATGACATAGGGACTAAATTACCCCCTATATTAAAGATGAGGCAATGTGCACAGAGAAACTAAGTGACTTGCCCAAAGTCACACAGCCAAGAAGCGGCAAAGCCATGCCATGATCTCAGTCAGTCAGCCCTCAGAATGTGGTCTTACCACTAACACATCCTAGATTGTGTAAACAGCCGTCAGGCTTCATCTAGGGGCAGCAGGCAAGAACAGAGGTGGGCAAGTATATCCATGTGACAGGGGGTGAAACCTGATGAGAGTGGGAGCATATTCAGAAGAGCCCCCAGAAACCTTGATTTGCTCAGTGTGGGTGTCAGACTGAAAGGCATTCACTTCTGGATTTTATTTTATTTTACTTTAATATTTTTTTTAGGGGGAGGAAGGGGCAGAGGGAGAGGGAGAGAATCCCAGGCAGACTCCCTGCTGAATGCAGAGCCTGATGGGGGCTCTATCTCATGACCTTGACATCATGACCTGAGCTGAAATCGAGTCAGCCATTGAACTGAATGAGCCACACAGGCACCCCTCACTTCTGAATTTTAAAAGGCAGTGTATTTCACATTTGCAAACATATCTAATTTCAAAACTCAAAACTCAAATGGTAAAATCTTAAATAATCTCAGACTGCATTAATATTAGGGTTGAATGGAAAACCAGGCAAAATAGCACATTATGTGGCTACAGAAATGAATATTAACATGGTCTTCAGATGGGAAAATGTGCAAATGTAGAATTTTTTTCCTAAAATTTGTATTTATAGGACTCATACATGTATAAACCCAAATTTTAATTACAAAACATTCATGAGTGTTCTTTGTGTTCTTTATGTTTGGCCTCTGAATTTATCCTTCTCCCCGGCACCGTGTTTCTTTGACCTTCTTCCCTCTGCCACAGGTAAGAGACAGTGGGTCATGCCACCAATCATCCTGAACAGAGTCATTTCATGCTCGCTCATTAGTGTTCTGCTGAAGTGGGAACCCTGGACCAGCTCACTTCCTCCCAGTGTAGTAACAGAACCTTGCTTCTGGTAAAAAGGAGAGGAGAAAAGAAGGGTATGGCAGAATGGGGAAGTTGATTTTGTTTCAGGTTGAGGGAAAACACTAACATGACAATATTCTGCAACAAATCCGCAAGACTTTTTTCCACCCCAAAACTTGTTAGCAAAACAACGATCTCATTTGAAGGGGTAGAGAGCCCTTAGATGAAGACACCAGCAGACAAGCTTCCTGGAAAGAAAAAAAAAAATTAGTGGAAATCTGAGATACCTAAGCCTCCTCCCTCCCCTAAAACAAATCTATGGTATTGGGGTGAGGGACAAGAGGTGGAAGGGTTGGGGAAAGGCCAGAGACTACTGTCTCTACTCTAACTCCAGTTCTCATTCAAAGAACATCAAACAAAATCTTTACATGTCTGGAGATTCATTTTTTCTCTCTATTTTTGTTTCCCTTCCCCACCCTGAGCTGTTTAGTATTTTAGGAAAGTTTCTAATCATATGAAGTTCACTGACCCCCTTCTGACAGCTCCTATATGTCTAGATGCACTCTAGAGTTCCTAGTTCTCCCAGACTTCAGCCTCACTCCTTCCAGATAATGTGCAAAGGGGGCTTGTGCCAGGAGCACAAGAAAACATCTCTTTTTCTCTTATAGTTTGGACCAGGCTTCCCTAGAAGGCCCCTATGCTGCCGAGGAGCCCAGAAGAGGCATCACCAAGGGCAGGGTGGGTCAGGAGATACAAGTAATCTTCCAAACTGCCTAAAAGAGACCATTCTCTGTAGCCTCCTCTCCGTGGCCTGGGACCAAAGCAGGAATGTGGAGAGTGCCCCCTTCCATCCTCTACTGTCTCTGAGTAGGTGATGTTAATTTAAGGCACTCAGACTGTAGTTTCCATTTATAATTGTTCAGAGTTCTTTGGAAATAAGAAAAACAAAATTGTTCAGCTTTCTCTAGAAATAAAGACAATACGAAATACTTCTTGCTTAAAATAAATATTGTTGATGAACGAATGAAAGTAATCATTGCTGGCATGCCAAATAGAAATGGAGAAACAGTGATACTCCAGAGAATCAAAGGTTGCCCTGGGTCTAACCTTAACCCTGACCTTGACCCTAGAGATTGGAGGGAGGGAGAAAAATGGAGAGGGGGTGGAAGAGCTGGGCCCAGCATAATCTGCCACTTGGAAACTCTGGGGAGCCTGATGGTGCATCTCAGCCAGGGCTAGACACAGGGAGTGAGAGCCCTCTGCTTCCTGGGAGGCCACAGGGTTCAGCCTGGACTGGGGGAAGAAGCAGAATGGAAGTCATGGCAAAAAGTTTTCAATAGCCAGGGACAGTGACAAGCTGGTCTTGGATGCTCAGACAAATATCTAGAACAACAGTTTAGTAAATCCTAAATGAGACAACACTGATCCATATATAGTTTATACCTTTAGGTGTCCTTATGATTTTCTAGAAAAAAATTACCACATATTTTAATTGCCTTTGTTATTTTTCAGCGTTTTTTCAATGCTCCTTGTTAAATTCTTACCTGAATTTCTTCTCCTTTAGCCACCTTGTAACCGAATCTTCATTTTGAGATAACTGTCTTTTTCTTCCATTTCATTTCTAATTCAGTCAATACCCATTTCATTTCCTCTGAACTGGTTCCCCCCCCCCTTCTTTTTGGTTCATTTTTGCTTTGAATTGTTAAAATTTTGATTCATCCAAATACTGCTAAGCAAGCTTGAAGGTGGTAGGGAAGGTGGGGAGTGGCAAATCTTGTGGGTATCTCTGGAAGCCAGAGCCATGCAGAGAAAGCAGCATTTGCAAAGGCACTGAGGCAGGTACAAATGGGGCTTTTCTAAAGAAAAGCAAGGAAGCCCAATGGCTGGAGCAGAGGAGCAACAGGATTCTTCTTACCACATGTGAGGCTGTTTTGAGGGCTTTTAAAATATTAACTTCTTTTGTCCTCAGAAGAATCGAGCGAGCAAGATAAGATGCCCAGCTTCATTTTACAGATGAAGAAGTGAGACACAGACCAGTTAAGTTATTCACCCAAAGACACACAGAGAACAGAGTCAGGACTTGAACTTGTGTAATCTGTGGGGAGAAGAGGAAGAGAGGAGAAAGAGGAAGAGGAGGGAGCTAAGGAAATCCGTGCCCTGCTATGCAGAGTCTTGCAGGGCATTTCTAGGGCTGTTTTGCTCTGTTTTGCTCTGAAAGAGATGGGACATAATGGGCAGATTCAGTCAATGGAGTGGCATGATGGGATTTACACTGTAGAAGGCACCCTCTAGCTGCCAGGTTTAAAAGAGACTGTAAACAGGGAAACCTGTTAGGAAACTGTTAAAATGATATGGTGAGATTTCCAGGTGTGCCGATATTCATGAATTCCAATTCATTATGTAAAAGTAACCCCCAACTCCCTTTCTCACACGTTGGCAACCAGTTCAGGCCTGTGTAAAACATTGTGATTACTAATCAGAAGATAGGTCTACAGATCCTTCTGTCCTGCACACACATCTCTCTGCTCTTACAGGAGAAGACATCGAGCCCTGCCTCTCTCCTTCTCTCAAGCCCTAACTGTTCCTCTCCATTTGAAAATGGATGTGTCCTGAATGAATCAGTTTAGTCATCCCTAGAGTGAGGGGGCGACACAGCAAAGAAGAGGCATAGCACGACTGTCCCATTGGGGATTTCACTTCCTTTCACAGAGTTTATTCTGCTCCCACACCTCAGTCTGTGCACACTGTTGGAGGAAGGCTCCATCTGCTTTCTCTCCCTCCCCCTCACCCCTTACTGTCCCACATGCAATCACAGAGAGGGGGTGGCAGGGTAATCCAGGTCAGTGGGGAGGCTGAGATCATGGTCCTTCTGTTTTTCCCACCCTCGGAGACCTGAGATCCTGAGTTATAAAAGCCGTCTCAGTCAATGTTGCCTTCACACTGCCAGCTGTTTTGCAAGCCCAAGTGGGACAGCTATACAAAGCTCCTGGAGAGGGGAGAACTACTCAGGCCTTTTTATTTCCTCCCTAACAGAACCAAGCCTTTTTATCTCCTTCCCAACAAGTCCACTAGCCAACAGGAGATATCTGGTATCAGTCTCAGAAAATCTCAGTGAGATTCCTGAGGGTTGTACTGAGTTTGGGCTTTTGCTCCAGTACCCAAGGGCTGAGATTCTATCTGGAAGGATAACTTTTTAAGAAACTGCCAAACTCTTTTCTAAAGTAGTTATGTCATTTTTACATTCCCACCAGCGGTTCTTATAGATCCTCATCAATACTTGATATAGTCAGCCTTTTTAATTTTAGCCATTCTAATAGGTACATAGCGTTATTTCATTACTATTTTATTTGCATTTTCCTAATAACTAAAAACATTGAGTTAATCTTGCCATTTACTTACTTGTCATCTATATTCTTTGCTAAAGTGAAGTGTCTATTCAAGTATTTTGCCAATTTTTAAAAAATGGGATAGTTGGCTTTCATATTATTGGCTTGAGAATTCTTTATATATTCCAGATGCAAGTTTGTTGCTGTTTTTCTTTTTTCAGATACGTGCTTTGCAAATATTTTATCTAAGCCTGTGGCTTGACCTGAAAACTTGCAAAGAACAGTGTTTTGCAAAGAACAAAAATTTTAAATTTTTATTAATTCCAATTGTTTTTTTCTTTTATGGTATAAAATTTTTTTTATGTAAAAATTTTTTTTCTTATATTTTTTTTCTTTTATGGTGTTGGATAAAATAAATTTTTGTCTAATCCAAGTTAGCAAGGATTTTCTTCTATGTTTTATCTAGAAGTTCTATAGTCTTGGTTTTACATTTGGGTCTATGATCCATCTTCAGTTAATTTTTTTTTTATGGTATAAGATATGGCTCAAGCTTCATTTTCTGTTTGTTTTGTTTTGTTTTGCAATTGTTACAGCATGGTTTTTCTTTTTAATTTGTTACTACAGTTAGTTACATTGATTAATTTCCAAATATTAAGCCACTACTATACTCATGGGATAAACATAATTTGGTTATAATATATTATTTCTTTAACATATTGTTGGAATCAGATTGGTAAAGTTTTGTTTAGAATTTTTGCATATATATTCATTAGGGATATTGTTCTACGGTTTTCTTTTTTTGTAATGTTTTTGTCTGCTTTTTGAATTAGGGTAATGCTGGCCTCATAGAATGAGTTAAGAAGTATTCCTTCCTCTTCTAGATTTTGCAAGAGTTTGAGAAGGTTTGGTATTAATTTTTCTTTAAATATTTGGTAGAATTCACTTGTGAAGGCATCTAAGTCCTGAACTGTTCTTTGTTGGGAAGTTTTTAATTACTGAGTCAATCTCTTTATTTTTTATAGATTTATTCAGATTTTGTGTTTCTTCTTGAGTCAGTTCTGGTAGTTTTTTTGATCCTTTGGTTAATTATGAGTGTGTTGTTTAATTTTCACATATTTATGAATTTCCCAAATTTCTTAGTATTATTGATTTCTAATTTTATTCCATTAGAGTCAGAGACTATATTGCATATGATTTCAATCACTTTAAATTTACTGATCTAGGTACACACACTAAGCCAGGTCTAAGTTATGATTATTGCAATAACCTTCAGGACTTGATATCAAGTTTTTCTGTTGGCTGTTTGGAATTTCTTTTGAAGTGAAGTAGGCTTGTGCAGGCAGCATGTAGCCTATGAGGGTTGGAGCTCAGCTTTCCTATTTGGGTTTCCTTCTGGCTCAGACCACAAATTATTTTGCTGGGATACAGTTAGGAATGTCCTTTTTTCTCTGGTTGGTGGAGTTGAAGGGCATCCCCATTCCAGACATAATGAGCACTAGGTGCATATGAATGTAATATTTAAACTTACCAGGTTACTTTGCTAGACTTGTTTTATAAAATTTAAATGAGTGTTTGGATAGATGTGGTTCTATTTCTGATGGTGGGTTTTTTTTCATTACAGGTTTCATTTCCTTATCTGGAAACCAGCCAACATCCCCTTCACTGACTGTGTTGAAATTAAAACAATAAAACATTCCCTTCCTTAAGAAATCTTGATGAGATTTCCCCCCATAACAAGGCCATACTTCCTGGCTTCTGTCAACTCATGAAGCTGTTTGGGGGTGTTTTTTTCCTTATTTGATGACCTTAGATACAGGAGTTCATAGAATAGTGCCCTCAAATATGCTGAGGCAAGTACATTTAGGTTACTTATCTGAGGAAATAATCTAAGCCAGTGAAGTTTGACAAATAGAAGGGAAGTAAACTAGGTAAAGAGAATACATTGATATCAAGAATAGTCTGCATGTTCCTCCTTTGGCAAGTCACATGATCTTAGTTCAAAGAAACTCTTAGAGGTTCTGTTTTCACCCCTTGGAAACAGTAAAATTAAATCCAGCTTTTAAGGGTCTTATGGTATCTGCCACAAATTTAAAAAAAATCCCAGGGGCACCTGGGTGGCTCAGTGGGTTAAGCCTCTGCCTTCTGCTCAGGTCATGATCTCAGGGTCCTGGGATCAAGCCCCACATCAGGCTCTCTGCTCAGCGGGGAGCCTGCTTCCCCTTCTCTCTCTGCCTGTTGCTCTCCCTACTTCTGATCTCTCTCTGTCAAATAAATAAGATCTTTAAAAAAAAAAAAAAAAAACAAAAAAAAACAAACAAACAAAAATCCCATTTTTCTTTCAGGGTGTTTCCTTAGCAGTTGCCACCCAGCATAGTTATGATTATGTCTTATCCATAATACTTCCCTGAATTCGTGAAGCAAGAACATACATTAAATATTTCTTTAAAGTTAACTTCATGTTAAATATAAAGTGAGGGAAATTAATATCTAGATATACACTATACATCAGAGAGAGTGGTATAAAGTGGAACAGGACTTTAAAGAAACAGGAATTTCTACAATACATAGAGACTGCTGCTTATCACTAAATTCAACTGTTGCAAAGACCATTTAATTCAATCTAACTTTAGTTCAAACTCTGCGACCTAAAAATCAGGCTCATCCTATTTTCTTCCCAGATGCAGAAACTGCTATCCTAGATTCAGTTATATAAATACAAATAAACAAATATACACATGCACTTGTGGCTCTTTCGTACATAGAACAAGAAAATTACAGGATCTATGCAATTACAGATGTCATTTAGATCACTTAATTGTTTCTGAATAAAAAAATAAGCTGTTCTTCACAAAAATGATAAGGAAAAGAGTAATCATCTGTTGTGCCCATGATCAAGACAGTGAAGGTTTTAAGCCCCTAAATCTTCTCTTGTCCCTGAGGAAGACATAGTGTAGGTATCCCAGCAACTAAAAGCATTAGGTAAAAAAATGACCCGAAGGGAAGGTCTGAATACTGTGAGGATACAGATGGTATCAGGAGGTAGTCCTTCTGTAACAAACAGACCCATGTACCACCCTGTCTCACACTTGTACTTCTAAAGTCAACAGTATGGCTCCTGGGGTTCATAACTGGGTAATCTACCACAGGGACTTAACAAGGGATGAAGCCAGGGTCAAATTGCTGCTATTCTCCTCTGTCTTTACCCCAGCACCAGTTTTGATTGGGGGAAGCTGAGCTCTCACCACCATCAGCTGGTGGTGGCATCCTCTCCAACCATCTCACTCACTACCCTTGAAAATCCCTTAACCTGATTTGGTCTCAGCCCTTTCATTCACAAAAAGGTGATTGGCCCAAACTCATAGACTCAAAGATCCTAGAACTAGAGACAATTACCGTGAATCTATGATATAAAATATTAAGTAATGAATATAAAACAGAAACTATTGAAATTGTAGGAAAAAGAGTCATAAAATGGAAGAGAAAATAAACTAATGACAAAGACTTGTTTTGTAACCTGGTTGAGTCCAGCTAGCTAACATCTCTTCCCATTTTAGCCTATTCTCGTCACTCTGTGACACTATCGTCTAGTTGAACTGGTCAACTCCCTTTTTTTTTTTTTTAATTTTATTTATTTATTAGAAAGAGAGAGAGAGAGAACACAAGCAGGGGGTTCAGCAGAGGGAGAGGGAGAAGCAGGTTACCAGCATAGCAGGCAGCTGGATGCCAGGTTTGATCTCAGGACCCTGGGATCATGACCTCAACCAAAGGCAGATGCTTAACTGACTGAGCCACCCAGGCACCTCTGGTCAACTCTGTTATTATCAGTATATTTCTGATTCTGATTCTGATATATATATCAGTAATTTCAGAGATTATTATTCTATTCTTATGTATCCATGGCTGTTTTTACACTTAACTTTAGTCAGAGACCAAAGAACATCTGGTGTTTCATAAAATGTCACCTTTGAATAGAGGTTTGGCAATCACGTGCTGAGTTGTGGAAAATGACATACCGTCTAACCAGAGTTGATGTGTGGGTTCCTGTAACAGACCTAAAAGGAAAGTGATTTGCTCCACCCCACCCAGAGATCCCAACTGAGGGTTCTACTCTGGTGGAGTGGCTTTCTTAAGAGTGAACATATGCCATACTCCCCAGCATCATTTCAAATATAATCAGCCCACAGATACCAGCTGGCACATGCTGGCAGGCTGTCAGATCAAGGAGGGAGTAAAGAATAAAGGGATAGAGAAGTGGACTCCAGAGCCATGGGGTATTAGTGCTGGCTGGAACAGTGTAGATTGATTTTGTTCACTGAGACAAGCATGACCACCTAAATCAAAGGGAAGAAATGACAGATACCACTTTATCTGCCTTTGAATTCTCTCTTTTTTCTGATGAAAGCATTTGGAGTATCTTAACCCTCTGAGCTAGACGGTCTGAAATCAACCCCTGACTCTGCCCTGACTCGCTGTGAAGACTCAGGCAAGTTACTGATCCTCTCTGTGCCTTAGTTGCCTCGTTTTTAAAATAGGAGTAAAAATAGGACCCACTTTATAGAGTTGCTATGAGAATTCAAAGATATAATATAATATAGTTTTTTTAAAAAGCACTTCTACTAGGGCCTGGCCCAAAATAAGCACTATGTAAATATCAATTATTATTATGCTAAACCTTCAAAAGGAAGAATTCGTTAGTAAGATATAAAATTTCTTGGATAGATTATTTGAAAGATTGTCAGACTTTATAATTTATTTCCTTGGAGAATTTTTAATCTTTTTACCACCTGAACTTCATTGGATACAGCGACCCGCTTCTTTAGCAGGTGAAAGCAACTTAGAGTTCTGAAATTAACATTTTCCTTCTCTTATAGAGTTTTCCTGGCTCAAATAATGTTAGGGAAACTAACCCATGTTTCCCAGTGAAGGTGGGCTTTATCCTGCCAACCAGACAGAGTTGTGTCTGATAGCAACTGTGTCACAGCTGAACCACTAACCAAACAAAATGTCTAGGGCTTTGGAGTTAGACAATAGCTGAATTAGAAGGGCAGTGTCCCAGAAGAGACCATGCTTATTTTTGCAGATCTGGACAATAAAATGGCTGTGTCTTTGAAACCAATTGCCTAGGTCCTTGCTTTACTGTGAAACAGCGTTCCCTTGACAGTAGAGAATTCCCCACACAGGTGAAGGTAGGTTTCCTGTATAGTGTGGATGACTGTGATTGCAGCCCTCCAAAACCCCTGTGGGAAGTCAGTGGGAACTGACTCCACCATGCTAGGGAAAACATGCTGGACCAGGGATGGCGATGCTGTTTTGATTGGCAATTCCACCAAACAAGGAGATTATCACAAACTCAGATGGGTGGAGAGTTTCCCAGAAATGCTGAGTAATGGCCAGGTGATATGCTATGATCTGAGATAAATCTCTTGCCAAATATAAGGTCCCACAAAGTCTGGTTGGTTTTAAATAAAAGGACCTAAGGGACAGCCCTGGGGTTCAAATGGTGATGGAAGACTCACTGGTCATCAAAGCATTCTAAAGACTCTTCAAAATCCCCTTCTCTTAGGTTGCTTACTAGCTCCAGAGGGGAAGAAAGACATAAAAATATTCTCATTAAGATGTTCAGCCTTGGGGCGCCTGGGTGGCTCAGTGGGTTAAGCCTCTGCCTTCGGCTCAGGTCATGATCCCAGGGTCCTGGGATCGAGCTCCACATCGGGCTCTCTGCTCAGCGGGGAGCCTGCTTCCCCCTCTCTCTCTGCCTGCTGCTCTGCCTACTTGTGATCTCTGTCTGTCGAATAAATAAATAGTCTTTAAAAAAAAAAAGATGTTCAGCCTTGCGTGTGAGCCTTCATCATACCCCAGAGCTATGCAATCTTTGGGAAAGAACTAAAAATGAAGGTAATTAGTCACCTCCTACACTAAATCCCAAAGCCAGGATTTCAAGTTATGTGCAATCAATCACATTATCATCATCTATCACCACCTTCTCCTCACTCACGTTACCCTGTGACACTTCCCTGAATACATCGTCCAATTCTACAAACATATTTGTGGCAATGTGCAAGGATCTGTGATTCCAAACTAGCAGAGTGCAGCATGGAAATTAAGGGCAGTGGGGAAGGAGTTAGAGCTTGGATAAAATCCTAGCTTCATCCATTACTGGCTTTATGAACCTAAGCAATTTACTCACCCCCTGATGACCCAACTTAAAAAACAGAACTGACAAGTTTTCTCCTTACAATGCTTCTGTTGGTGTTTTGTAAGATGAAGATCTTTGCACAGTGCTTGGCATGGATCATTAACATCAGGAGATGTTAACCTGCGTGTGGCCTTACTGGAACCCAAGAGCAAGATCCTTAAAGCTCAGTTGGTGTCTACCTCATGGACCACAGAAGTCTTAGCTCTTGGCACAAGGTAGTTAATAAATATCTGTTGAATGAATAAAGCTATGAGTGTTTCCCTGCTTCGTCCACTCACCAATCCCTGATCCTCAAACCCTGACTCTCACAACACAAGGGAACTTCAAGAGCCAGAGGAAAGAATATTAAGATTAGGCTTAAGTTGGCTACAGTATCAGGCCTTCAGGGCTGGTCAAGACAAGTGCTGGACATTAAGAGCTCAACTGGAAAATAAGAGCCAAGAGTAGCTAGACGTCTAGGAAGGTCACAACCAGGAACCAGGATGGGCACAAGACAGGTGAAGGGCTGAGTCCAGGACATGCGAATTCTGTGTGCTTCTTTCTCTGAGGACCAGCTGTTTGAGGGTTCCACTAAGCTGAACTCACTGAAGTTGAAACATAAAGGCTTCTCTCAAGTTTTGCCTAGAACTCTCTTGTGACTCATTCCAGGTAGGAAGTAAAAGACCACGCTCAACAAGCAGACACTTAGGCTTATGTGTTTATTGCCCTCACTCTTTACCCCTGATTCCTTTCTCCCTCTCCCTCCAGAGTTTTCTTTGCTCACAGGCATGATGGGAACAGAAAGGACGGAGAAGCCCTGTTTCTTTACACTTTGGGACTTGAGGGGGCAACCTGCTTTATAAGCACTGATAAAACCCAGAGTCTTTTCTTCTCATTTCTGTGAAAATTTACCACAAATTAAACAGATTTGGGTTTGTTTCAGGTAAGTGAAATAAATGGTCTGCTTCCAAACACGTGGGGGCTGGCAGTATGTTGATCTCTTATCATCCTAGGCTTAAAGTTTCCTTTCTTGTAGTCAACATTTTTTGATGCACATGTTCTGACTTCTTCTTACCAGAAATGTTCCATCACAGGGGACATTCCTAGCCTTGGATTTCAAAGCCTTCAGCTTTGAGGAGGGAGAGGAAGTATCCTATGGAAATATGTTTTTGGTTGTGCAGGTGGTGGTTGAAGATTGCAAGATCAACCTGAAACTGGTGGTTTTTTGTTTTTGTTTTTAAGAACCCAAATTGCTTATTGGTATTGGCAAGAAGCCTAGTACAAAAGAGGGAAGAATTTGTTGCTGGCAGCTTTCAAATCCAGGAGACCCAACATTTGCTTTGTGAATACATGTCTGCAGGGCTTTGTAGGCTCCTGCCCACAGGAGGCAAGCAGTTTGCTCTTTGGCAGCAGAAACTCAGCATGCTTCAAAGGATTCCTTTTGAGCTGAGTTCTTACTCAGTGCAAGTTCTCTGACCTCTGTAGGTCTCACTAAGACATGAGCACTAAGAGCAGAAACCACATAGATGCCAGAGGGAAAAGACCTTTGGCTTTCTTTCATACCAAGTTGTTCAACTTCTGTTGTTTCTGCATTGTGGTTTTTCTGCTTCCGTTTTGTGACTCTCTAATTCTGTAGCTATTTTTTCTTCAACTCTTTTAGTAAGCATTACTTATACCTTCTCTTTTCTGTTCCTTTGATTCTACTTGCTCCAGCTTTCAGGCAGCCTTAGACAGGTTTGGGGAGCCTGACACCAAACCAAAACTAAAAATGTAGGGCAGGCTGAATGAAGAGGTCACATGGGAACAGGAAGACCTGAGACACAAAGGTCTCAGAGGTGTGTTGAGCGTAAGAGGCAAGTGACTAGGCCAGACACGTAGAATGTAGGCCAGATGAGACAGCCAACAGCAAACAGCAAAAAGAATCAAAACTGAAGACAAGGTTCAAAGTAAGAGTACAGAGAACCATGAGTCCAATTTCAGAGGTAAATTATCGAGGAAAGTCCTTTCAACCGCTAGAATAACTACCATTAAATTGAACACCTACCACATGCCAGACACTCTGCTTGATACTTTCTACACATTAAAACTCTGCAGGGTTTCGTCTTTACGATTTCTAAAGTGCAAGTGAAGAAGCCAAAGCTTGGATATGGAAGCTCCTTGACCACACTGTACTTTGGTTCTATGTCTGTGGACTGTAAGCCACCCTCTTCTCATGGCTTTCATGCCACTGGATAAGCTTTTGATGATCAATGTCTGGCTACTCTTCTTAAAGGGAAAATGGTCCAGTGGTGGAATAAGGATGGATGCTGCTCTAGGCTTTCCCTCTGTGTTTCTGTCCCTCCATAGAAAGGACTTCCCAAGACATGAGTAGGTTAGGCCATGGAGTACTGATGTGGTTAGAGGGGTAAAGAGAGGAACAACTATCTCAATCTCAATCTCACTTCAGCCTTCAGCCTTCAGGGTCAAATAGTCTTTCTATTCTTTCATGAAGGTAATGCAGGAAGTGTGCACTGCAGCAGATCACCTGGTCTTTCACTGGAGATCTAGCACTTAGTATTTGCCTGAACTTAGACACATTTCTTAACAGTTCTGTGCCTGTTTCCCTCTACATGAAATGCCAGTAATAATATCCAATTTATTGGCTGATTGATGTTTTAAACATTAAATGAGACAATCCAAGCGAAATGCTGGTTCAGTTCCTGACAGCCACTAAATGTTCATTCTTGTTATCACTATTAAGAAGAGTCTCCGTGTCTATATTAAAACCACATAACCTAGGAATACAACTTAAAACAAAACTAGTCTCTCCAACATTCAGGTTTACAAGCTCATCCAAAGCAAGATTTCCTGGTGAAATGAACTATTGGCCCTTCTCTTTGGGATTCTCTTTTTTTAAATGCCATTACCTTTCTCTTGGAATAGAATGGTGGTTCTCATGGTGCAGGGTCAAAGCCAATGATATTCAAGGATGTCTGGAGACACTTCTAGTTGTCAGCTGGGACAGGGCCTTCCTACTGGCATCTAGTGAACAGAGGTCGGGGACACTTCTAAAATCCTACAATGTATGAAATTATATGACCTGAAATGTTAGTGATAAGGTGAAAAACCCCAAGGTAGGAAAAGTGGGGTGTTTACCCAGAGGGAAAAATGTAAAAGACACCTAGATGCTATATGCAAATGCTTTTCTTTTCTTTATAGAGGTTTGTTTATTTTACAGATGTGATAGCCTCTCAAAATTCTGAAATAGTACTGAATATATTTTTAAAAGATCTTATATTTTTCTAAAATTTTTTGTTTTCTCAGTGTTTGGTTTTTCTGTTTTTAATGTCCCTCATGCTGTTGGTTTTTCAAATGCTGGATGATTCTAGGTTGTCTATTTATATTTATAAACAAGGGTCTACATCAGCAGTCTCAACCCTGGGAGCACATTAGACTTGTGGACCCCAGTTTCCAGGGGTGGAACCTCAGCACCTGCTACATTCTTGTCTGCCCTACAGACCATTGTAGACAAATGACCATAGTCTTGATTTCTACTTGTGTTGAATGAGGCTAGCTAATTTTAGAGACCCTGCTCAGACTGGAGCAGGAAGGCTCACACTGGGAAGTAGTTAACATCTTCTCTCTGTTTTTCTTGCAGTAATGTTAAGAGGTGCCTCTTCAATTCTCTCAGAAAGGTCAAGGTACAGCAGGAGAACGTAGGTCAGTGGCCTCAGGACCAATCTATGGAAAGATGGATCTTGCACAAGAGGCAGCAATAAAGTCAAGGTAAATATAGTTTTAATTCTGTATACAGATTGTTCTATGAGGGACTCTAGGTTATTCAGAGTAGCAGTGACAGAACATATATCCGACACAAGTAGCTCTTCAATGAGGATGGGAAGGAACAAATTAACAGTTTAGTCCAGGTAATAATTTTGCTTTTGTTATGTTTTGTGGATACATGGATCCCTTAAAACATATTCTTCTCCATGGACTAATATTCATTCATATTAACTGAGCATCTGCTATGTCTTAAGAGTAATCTGAACACTGAGGATACAATGAACAAGTCAAAACAATTCCCAGTCTCATAGAACTTGTATTCTAGAGCTGCACTGTCCAATACAGTAGCAAAAGTCAATTTAAATTAATTAAAATTAAATCAAATCTAAACCTCAGTTTCTCAGTCATACTAGCCATATTTTGAATCTCCAGTAGCTACATGTAGCTGATGGCTACCATACTAGACCATGCATAGAACATTTCCATCATTGCAGAAAGTTCTATTGGACAATGTTATCTCGAGAGGGCTTACAGTGTAGAGAAATCTTCACTTTAGGCTCCCACTTTGGCTATTATCAAACTTTTGAGGAGTCCTTTGTAGGAACGGGTCAAAAGACAAATAGGTTTTCATGGATATAGTGGTTAACCAATTAGGTAGGCACTCTTCTAAGTGTTTTCAAATATAAACTCATTCAGTCCACACCAAAGCCTAATGGAGTATACTATTATAATTTTTATTTAATAGTAAGAGAAATTAAGTCAAGGAGAGATTAAACAATTTTATTTTAGTTTTTATTAGTTTATATTAAGGTTTATATTAGTTTATATTAAGGATATAATATATATTTGTTATATTTAATAATAAATCATCTAGTGATTTTAGTTTATATTAGTTGAAAATTTCTAACAGCTTTACAGCCTCTATATCTCTGTGATATAACATGATAAAAGCTTTATTCCTTTCTCAAGTCACAAGCCAACCAACTGTTCAGTGAAGGCCAGTATCCTCTCTGGAGGCTTGGGCAACTTTTAGGTTCTCTGAATCCTTTGGTGGGTCTTCTGAATCTAGGCAGGAGACAGAGTAAGAAAAAGCTTAAAACAGGGTTTCGTACCTTGGACATTACTGACATGGATGATTCTTTGCTGTTTTGTGCATGGTAAGGTATTTAGCAGTATTTCTGGCTTCACCCACTAGACGCCAGTAGCATTCTCCCAGCTGCCGTACCCAAAATGTTTTCAGACATTACCAAAAATTCTGGAGGTAAGAATCACAACCTCCCCAATGGAGAACACTGGTTTAAAGGATCATTCCAGAGGTTTCAGGCCAGGCTAGAGGTGGCCATGTTCCTTTCACCCAGATTCTCTTGACCAGAATTCAACATATGGCCATACCTGGGCTAGGCTAAAAAACGTGATCCAGTGATGTGCCCAGGAAAAAGAGAAGGTCTGGAAAGACCAGATGAACAATGTGGAATCTGTAAGGACTATAGATTTTAGAAAATATACCAAAAGCTTCAGAGAAACTTGCAGAAATTTGCAGAGCATTCTAGACAGTATTGGAGATAAAACTATACCATCAAAAAAAACCCACTATACCATCAATATAATTTTTTCATGGTTAATCTCTTCACCCTAGATAGGATTCCCAGAAAAAAAAATACAATAAAACACTAGATGATTTATTATTAAATATTATTATAATATTTATAATATTATAATAATATTCATTTATATATAAATATAAATTAATAAATTATTAATAATTATTTATAAAATAAATATTATTTATTTAATAATACTAAAATCAAGCAAGATTTAAATAATTTAATTTTAATATAATTATAAACAATTATTATTTTGTTATTTATAAATATATTTATTTATATTTAATATTAATAATGTAATTATATTAATAGTATTGTTAATCTAAATAAATATTAGAATATTTATGACATTATTATTTAATATTGTAATACAATAGTAATACAATATAATATAGTAAGAATACAATAAATACATGAATTCCCTGGATGGTTATATTCATCTGATAACACCAAAAAGCAATCAACATTTTGCAATGATCCATGAGAACATTGAGCATATGCAGGGTAAGTATGAGGCTGGGATAATTAAAATGTTCCATGAGGCTGTCCAGCCTTAATTATATTCCAAAAAGATGAACATCTGCAAATGTATGGCCAAAGTGCAGGGAAGACAAAAATGCATTTCTGTAAGATGGACAAGTAAAGAATCTGCATAAATGTCACAGATAGCAGAGCTTCATATACAAGAAGAGGTAGTAGGTAGAGATTGCCATTCATTTACTACTAAAAGTTTCAAAGAATATCCTGGCTCAGTGTAAAGATATGGTGCAAAGTTGATTAATAAATGTCACTGTCTAGCATCCCACTTAAAGCACTAGAATTTTTGTATGGCAAAGCATGTTAGTTCATACCACACTGTAAAAAAAAAAAATGCATACCTTTTGTAAGTATCATCTAAGTTGCTGTTGGCTCCTGTTGGTGCATTACAAATCTTTAAATATCCCTTATTTTCCCTGCTTTATGACAGCCAAATAAAGTAAAAATGCTTCTTGAGTTTTTATTACATGGTTTGAAGGAAATTATTTTTCAGCTGCCTAGTTTGGACATTTTTCTCCTCACTATGTAATCATATTGAAAAGAACTAGAAACTCTCAAGTTTCCACCAACTGGCACCAAACCAAACTCAGAAGCCAAGGTTGGCTCCCCAACCACACTTAGTTCCACCCTACCCAAACCCTGCCCTAAGTAAAAGACAGTCACATTACATCTCTGTGCCAATGAAAATCAATCAAATCCAAATTAAATCATTGGATTAAAAAAAGTATCTAATAAGTTCATATAAAATCCTATATCTTATTAAAGTTATTGATAGCTCACATCCTACTGAAGCTAATGATTTTATTCACTTTATGAAAAGTCTCTATCTTTGAAAAAAAAAAACACTGGAAGCATATGGTAAATGAAGAAAAGAGGACAAGGATGGGGAAAGAGAAGGAAAAGGAAAGGTAAGATATTCTGAGCAGTGGATAAGTCAGAGCAAGAGGAGGACTCTTTCCCACGCTTACACAAAACACCTCTTCAGTTACATTTCAGGGAATGGAAAATAAGGTCAGACAGAGTTCTAAAATCATACCAGCTGACAACCAGAAGGAATGGCTTTTCTCTTGGTGTTTTCAGTAGGAAACAAATCAGTAACCACAGCTAATAAGTAGCTGCATGCATACATACACCAACTCAACAAATACTCATTGTAAAATGCTATATGCAAAATACTCTCCTGGATTGGCAAGTGAGGGATACAACTCAGCAAAACAGAAGAATAAAGAAGAGAGAGCAGGTGGAGAAAAAATACTGAAGGATTGAAATTTTCTGACTGAGTGAAGAAGTGTGGCATAGCTTTTTAAAATAAGGGAGCTGAAGAAGCAATGTTTAAAGGCAAAATTAAGGGTGCTCCCTCCCTGGGCAAGATCACACTTGATCCTTGGGGTTATAATGAAATGGAAATTTCAGCATACTGAAAGAAAAACCAAAAGGTTTTACATGGCCTTTATTACCCATCCAATGTAGTGCCAAGCCCATCCCTAGCAATTACTCACGTAGCTTCCTGCCCTCTACCTGAAAGCAGGGTTCTTCCTTTCCTCCCAAGACCCAACACTGCTTCCTCAGTGAGCTGAGGCAGACTGCCAAAGAAGGTATGCCATGTGAAGCAGGGCGCCATCCCATGACTCCTCTCCTGTCTAATCTGGAATACTGGGAGCAGATTTATTCTCCTTCAAACATACAAAAAAGCAAGTGATCAGAGATTTTTTTTTTTTTTAAGCCAAAAGGACATTTTAATCAGGAATCTGCTATTATTATACATTGTCTTTCCTTGGAGCAAAATGCAACCCAATGTCAGACGACCTACAGGGTAATGGTTAAAAGAATAGATTGTGGAGTCAGACAGTGAAGGTATGAATTCTGGTCTATGGTATGACCTTGGATGATAACAGTACCTACTTCATAGAGTCATAGAGGATTAAAAGTAATGGATACGAAGATTTCATAATACCAGGCCCACTATAAGAGGCTCCTGCTTATTAATAATATTGCTTTGGGGTGCCTGGGTGGCTCAGTGGGTTAAAGCCTCTGCCTTCGGCTTGGGTCATGATCCCAGTGTCCTAGGATCGAGCCCTGCATCGGGCTTTCTGCTCGGCAGGGAGCCTGCTTCCTCCTCTCTCTGCCTGCCTCTCTGCCTACTTGTGATCTCTGTCTGTCAAATAAATAAATAAAAAATCTTTAAAAAAATATTGCTTTAGAAAAATAGCTAATAATCATAATAATAATATCATGTTAATTCTTTATATTTCCCAGAAAAAAGAAAAAATAAAAGGTGTGTCAGGGTATCACAGATCCCATAGCTGACTTCCTGGGCATCTTCCATCACAGTAAACACTGAATCAATAAAGGTCCATAGAAGCAAGGATGCAGCCCTGTTTTCCCTAGAAGTCTGGCATCTTGCCATCAGATTCTTTTTCTTTAACAAAAGTATCTTACACATCACCATCAGAGGAAGACAGTAGCACTAGGCTTGGCGTCCACTGTTTCTCTGGTTACTCCCAAGATGTTATCCCTGACTTCCATTACCCAGCTGGGTAATAACTTCTCCCAGATTTGTGTCATAGAAAGTTGATGAGTATTCTTCCATTTACACCTTTATTCAGGTTATGGATAAGACATAAGACAAGATCTGGTCATGCATGAAAACATATACATGGATTCTCTAGAAGTGTTATTCAGTCCTTGCTCTGCAGAGAAGCTACTGGTTAGTTTTATTAGACTTCTCTCTCTATGTCTTCTCTCTTTCACCCCCACCATCCCCTTCACCCTCTATAATTTGAACTCATTAGTTCATGACACATCATACAAATCTGTTCAAACTTTTTTATCACCATACCCCAATCACCCTACATAGGTAATTACTTTACATGTTAAATGAATGTGTGTGTGTGTTTCTAAATGCACGTGTTCAAATTATATTTTGAAATATAATGTTTATAAATTAATTTCAAAATGTGTATGGTTTTTCTATGTGCGTGCATTTTTAATACATAATTGATATTGTGTTATGTATCTCATCCTGTTTCTTACTGTTTTTTGTTCAGCCCCATATTTTTAGTTCTATACATGTTGCTATCTCTGTTTCCACTCTGCTCTGACTGTTACATAATGCGCCATGCTTTCATTTGCCACATTTTAATTACCTACTTTCTTCCAGTGCATACCCTGATTGCCTCCAATTCCCTATCACCACCAAAGCAGCTATAATAAATTTTCATGGACCTGTGTAAGACTCTGAGATGTACATCAACAACCCAAATTTCTGGGTTCTCAACAAATATATATTATCTGACTGAGAGCTGCCACTTTCTTCCCCAGCAAGACTGCACCAGCTGCAGCAGTAGACTTATCATACTCCATAGCACACGTTCTGGTCAGAAGCCCCAACCCTTTATCTCTTCATAATGATGTTCATTAAATGGTATTGACCCCCTTGTGTTGAGTGTCAAGTTCTATTAGTTTGCACCCAATCTCTATGCACTGGGATCCAAAGTAAGGCAGGACCATAAATTCACTTGTTGATTTTCTTCTGTGGTATTTACACTTTATTATGGTTCCTCCAATGTCCTGTCAGTTAATCACCAAACTTTTAGAGCTTTATCTATGCTTTTTCTTTTTTCACTCTTGTTCATATTTCAGATAAAATCCCTTTGGAACAGGTTAGGAATTCTCCTGTCAAACACAGTTTTCTTTTTTATTGTGGGCTGCACTTCATCCCTTGCCAAGGCTCAGATGTTCTGGCATGAGAAGCCCTGGTCTAAAACACTTTAAAACCATTTCTGTGGCCAATGGTTCACTTCCCCCATGGCTTTTTTCTTGTCCAAATTCTCCAAATGCTTCAACTTGTATTCTGGACTATAAAATCACCAGTGATACATTCCAGATTTCTTTGCCTCCTATATAATTAGTTCCCAAAGAGATCAGCAAAACAGTCAATCAGTAGTCGGTGGGTTTGAGGAGAGAGTCTATTGCTGCTACTTTTTCAGAAGACTCACTCAACCCTTCCTCTGAGTCACTTTTTCTCCACATCAACTTCTTGATGTTGGCTTCAACTGCCTTCATTTGCTTGGGATAACTTTTCCTCCTGACTTCTCTCTTGGATTACTTTCTCTATCCTGTTGAAACTGGTATGGTGTTTCCTTGTTACAACTGTCTACCTAACTCAGGAGTTTAAAAACATAGTTTGTTTCATAAGTTCACATAAGTCTTGCAATTCCAAGTTCCAATTTGTGATGATGGCAGAAAATTAATCCAGTCACTTTCAGAAACTTCCTCTCATCCAGTTAAATTCAAAATTATTACCTCACTGACAGTCTAGTTCATATAAATGCATCTTTTTCTTCTTCTCCAAGCCAGTTTGGCATTGACTACCCTGGAGAGAACAAAGGGTAAGAGTATCTCACCTTCTCAATATCTGTCCTGTACTTTCTGGTCACAGGTTCTCCAGTTTAACACAGCCTGGACCCAGGATCAGGTAGGTAAAAATTGGCTGGTCTCTGACAATCATTCTGTTTCAAAGAAGATCTGTGGTTCAGTTGATTTCCGGAAGCTGTAGCCACTTCTGCCTCTTACCTCAGACAGAAATCAGTGAGTATCCCTTGGTGTCTCTCTGTCCCCTTGGTTGGCCAGATGAACTCTCAGATTTAATGGATAAATTGATACTACCAGCTAACATCAAAGGCTCTCTGGAGCCACAAGGAAATTACAAAGTTCCACAATTGCCAACCTTGAAGATAAATCAGAGGTGGCAAGTTGGGGAATCTTTGCTCACTTTTGAGCCTAGCTGCCCTATAATTCTAGGACTGTGCTCAGTAAAATTCTTTTAAAGCAATAGTATTGTTTTATCCACTGCCCTTTGTAAGGAGACCTATCTAGTAACTCTCTCAGCCCACCCCACCCCTCTTAACATTAAAACACACACACACACACACACACACTTTGCATTTTAAAGCAATTTTTTCTTTGTCAGCCTTCTTTTGTAGCTTGTCAGTGTTTGCTGGGGGGGCGGGGGATGGAGGTGGGAGCAGGCACTTAGAGAATTTCCTTTGAATTCAGTAATCTACATTTTGGGTCATTATCTTTGAGGTAGCTTGTATCCAGAGCAGTCATTTCCAAATAAACCTCCTGGTGGTGGAGAATGGACATGATAGGGGCATATTCCACTACTAATTTACAGATCACCCTACTGCTACATGTCTTCTCCATAAAGCCATTTAGAAGAAAGACCTGCAAGCAATGGTTAGGACAACTTCTCATCTATTTGCAAAATGAGCTCTTGAAAAGTTCACACTGAGTTAAATCCCCTTTGGTGAAAAACTCATATGCTCCTGAAATATGGGATTTGCTCTAGTACAAAAACTCCATCAGGTCGTAGGCAGAAGGTATTGAATTCAGAGCAGGACTATGTGGGTACCCAGTCTGGACAAAAGCATGAAACACCAGGCCTGGTTCAGCCCTTGACAGGTTCTTGTTCAACAGGCCTTGTCGTATGACTGGTGTTTATTGATTTGAAACAGAAGTAAGGAACTTCCATTTCTATTAAGAGCCTGAAAAAACTTCCAGATTCTTCATAATGTAATCCAAGTACTTTGAATTATTCCTTTTTACAATATCTCATCTGTATCATCACACACCATTACATATAATAAAGTGTCAGCATTGAAAGAAGTATTTATGGGGTTTATTATGAAATTTGATACTTTTCTTTATTAGGAAAATTTGTAAAAGACGTAGAAATGGACAGAAATTACTAGATGTCCCCATTGGTTTTCTCTAACCATTGTAACAAATTACCAAAACCTAGTGGATTAAAACAACATAAATCTATCATCTTATACTTGGGGGAAGTCTGAAATCTGAAATGGGGCAAAATCCAAGTGTCAGCAGGGTTACATTGCTTCTGGAAGACAGAAGGGAGAATCTGTTTCCTTCCTTTTTGCAGGCTCTGGTAGCTCTCTGCATTTCATGGCTGGTGCACTCTTCCTCCAACTTCAAAAGCAGCAATGCAGTATCTTCAAATTATGACCTGATTATGACCTACTCCTTTCACTCCCTTTTTTACCTTAAAGGACCTTGTAGTTATCTTGGGCCCACCTGGATAACTCAGGACAATTTCGTTATCCTAAAGCCATCTGAGTAACAAACAGTTCCATCTGCAATCTTGACACCCCTTTTCCATGTGACATAACATTCACAGGTTCTGGAATTAAGACGTGGACATGGGGATATGAGAACATCATTCTGCTTACTACAGTGCTCTTTCAATGGAATACTCATTGTTATCTATGTAGTGGGACTGACTCCACGTGGATGTCCTCCTTGTCTTTGACAAGTCTCTTTTACAACTCTGTAAACTGAAGACTCTGAGAGCAATGAAAATAATTCTTTTCTATAGAAATAAGTCAAGCAGAGAAAGTCAATTATCACTTAACTTTCACTTACTTGTGGCGCATAAGGAATAACATGGAGGACATTAGGAGAAGGAAAGGAAAAGTGAATTGGGGGAAATCAGAGGGGGAGACAAACCATGAGAGACCCACGCTGAGAAACAAACAGGGTTTTAGAGGAGAAGGGGTGGGATGACAGGTGAACCTGATGGTGGATATTAAGGAGGGCATGGAGTATTGCATGGAGCCTTGGGTGTGGTGCATAAACAAGGAATCCTGGAACACTGAAAAAATTAAATTAAATTTAAAAAAAAGAAATAAGTTGTGTCTAACAAATGTATAATTTATTTCTGCCCTATAGAAAAGATAATTCTAAACCATATCATTTGCTCTATTAATATTAAATAGTTCTACATCAATTAGTAAATTTATTTCAGCACTGCTGATTATCTATATATGTATCTGTTCTTCAGAATCACCTTTGAATCAGTTTTAAAATTGTGTTGGTGGGTGCCTGGGTGGCTCTGTGGGTTAAAGCCTCTGCCTTCGGTTCAGGTCGTGATCTCAGGGTCCTGGGATTGAGCCCTGCATCGGGCTCTCTGCTCAGCGGAGAGCCCGCTTCCTCCTCTCTCTCTCTCTCTGCCTGCCTCTCTGCCTATTTGTGATCTCTGTCTGTCAAATAAATAAATAAAATCTTTAAAAAAAAATTGTGTTGGTTCCTTCATTAATTAAATTAAATAAAATCTTAATGTGTTCATTTTAGATCTGTATGACAGTGAAGATTTTATTTTTAAAAATTAAATTTTAACACGCTTGGAATCACCCAGTAGCCAAGAATTAGCCTCCTGGAATACATACCAAGAGCTGACACTCTCTAGAGCAGTATTTCCCAAAGGGCACTCCATCTAACACTAATTCTGAGGATGTTAATAAATATTCCCTGAAAGAAGGGTTTTATTTTATTTTTTAAAAATATTTTATTTATTTGTTTGACAGAGATCACAAGTAGGCAAAAAGGCAGGCAGAGAGAGAGGAAGGGAAGCAAGCTCCCTGATGAGCAGAGAGCCCAATGTGGGACTCAATCTCAGGACCCTGAGCTCATGACCCTAGCCAAAGGCAGAGGCTTTAACACACTGAGCCACCCAAGCACCCCAGAAGGGTTTTATTTTAAAATAATTTGAGGAAAATCTTTTATTCGTAGAACCTCTCACAGAGCTTGTGTTCCATGTAAACATTTTAGAAAATTCTATTCTTCATTATTGGATTTTTGCCACATTGTGAACCAAAAACAAACCAGTAGTCAAGACTCTTATAAAATAATAATGTTCATGCCAAAAAAAAATTAATTCTCCATATAGTTGTGGGTCCATTTTTAGGTTTTGTATTCTGTTCCATTGATCTATGTGTATGTTTTTGTGCCAGTACCATACTGTCTTGAAGACTATAGCTTTGTAATATAGTTTGAAGTCCAGAATTGTGATACCTCCAGCTTTGCTTTTCTTTTTCAAGATTTCTTTGGTTATCTGGGGTCTTTTGTGGTTCTATACAAATTTTTAGGATTGTTTGTTCTAGCTTTTGTGAAAAATGCTGGTGATATTTTGATAGGGATTGCATTAAATGTGTAGATTGCTTTGGGACCCCAATGTTTATAACAGCATTATCAACAAAGCTGAATTACAGAAAGAGCCCAAATGTACACATCAACTTATGAATGGATAAAGAAGATGTGCTATATATACATAATGGAATACTACTCAGCCATCAAAAAGAATGAAATCTTGTCATTTGTAAAAAAAAAAAAAACTTGGATGGAGTCAGAGTGTATAATGTTAAGTGAAAATAAGTCAGTCAGAGAAAGACAGATATCATATGATTTCACTCATATGTGGAATATGTATATATATTTTTTAAAAAATTCATTCTCTCAGTTCCTTTGTCTCCATCTACACCACTTCAAAAGATTCTTGCGTGTCTTTAACTAAAACCTGCCTGCAACCAGGAAGGTTGTAGACATATAGGTATATCTCAGAAGTGAGTCTATTTCTAATTTCTATTTTATTTTATTTAATTTTTTTAGATAGTGAAGAGGTTGAGATTGGATTTAGGACACAAAGTTATTATTGTACAACAAACCATCAGTGATCCCAAATTCACATTCATTATCTAAGTTTCCACCTTCCTGGTAAGCGGGGGCCTGGTAGCTGACAGGCAGATGACTCCTTGGTGATTATGAATCAAAGAAAGATGAGGTATGCCCCCTTTGGATCAAGTAAGATAATAAACACGAATATTATTATATGTTTACCATTTCCAGGAATTGTGCTGAATGAACACTGTGCATGACTTCATTTAATACCTGAACTAGTAATATCCTCATCTTACTAAAAAAACAAAACCATAGATCCAGTAAATCATTTGTTCAATGTTACATGGTGTGTGAGTGGCTGAGTTGAGATTGAGCTCCACAGAGTATCAAGTGTTATGATACACAGGTCCACAGGCCCTTAGCTAATGGGGCCAGCTATAGTTCAGATTTCATAATTTTTAAGATTTTAGAGAAGGAAACAGTTCATGTAATGTGCATTACAACACCCCTAGTAGGACTAGGGGTAGCATCTCATGATCAAACACATGAATAAATCTGTAACAATAAAAAAAAAATAGTGACCCTGAGATAAATGAAGACTATAAATTGTTTCATGTCAATTCACATCACATTTTGTTGCTAAATAATCAGAAAACAGTTTCCATCTTCTATGTTTGGGATTTGGGAACTGTTCATAAAGGATTCTGGACCTACACTTCCTTCCTTTTACGTACCCAGCTCTGTTCTAAATTTAGCATCTCTCTCTTTCCTGGATAGCACATACAGAATACTGCTGATTTACTTTTACTTTATGTCTTACCAGCTATCAGCCTTCTAATACCAGTTTCCTTTTTCAGTCAGGGCAAAATACACAATTAGCCTCCAGGGGGAGCTCCAGGCTCCCGGTTTCGTCCCGCTTTGGTCTGACTTTGCACACCCCAGTGCACATGCATCTGGACATGTCAAGAGAGACTTTTATTCAGCCACCAGACTAAGGGTGTGGTACCTTTTCCCCATTATTTTCTTTCTTGGGAGTCCGTCTTTCCTCTCCATACTTGGTACAAGGGATGATCAGAAGTAGCTCCTGGCTGGGGCCTACCCTGCCCTGAGACAGCATAGGGTGGGCAGTTGAGATAGGCCAGTGTCCTGTAGCCCTTAGGAATATGCAGGCTGTGCTTCCATTTTCCACAGCAGGCTTTTGTACTGCTTTTCTTTACCATCAGCATGGTACAGTGGAGAAGGCAGAGGTTTTGGTCTGAGCCCAAAAGAAAATGAGAAAAGTAGGTCTTCCTTAAATGTATCACAGGGAGGTCTCTGCATCCTCAGCCTGGTTCAGAAGGCCACCCATTGGAATGTGGGAGAAAAGTTCACAGAAAAGTTCACATGCCTATGTCCCACATGAACTTCAGAGGGATATAGCTGTAGTGAGACTGTTAGCTAGGTCCCTGGACAAACACCGTCTCATTCCCATTTAGCCACAGTTTATAAATATAATTGTCTAGATGTAGGCGTTCTTGGTTTCCATCACATTCTTTGGCCTGTTTCCTTCTGTCTACACCTTGCATTTGGGTGCCTTTATGTCCACATTTGTGGGAACTCCTTCGAGTCTTTGTGAAAATTGTCTTGAAGATTGCATTCATTTTTGTGTTATGGTTTACCAGTTTAGCTCTCAGATGGTAACTGCACACCCAGAGCTGGTATTCAAAACCCTGAACAACTGGAGTGACATAAGCAGCAACCAATCAGGGCAGATGCTAGCTACAAGCAACCCAAAGCGCAGGGCTGATCAATGTTGTTGGAACCTCAGCCTGGCTGGTGCAGATCCATTTAAGATTCTATCCTAGTTCTTCCTCTTTCTCTCTCTCTCTCTCTTTTTTTAGAAAGGAAGAGAGAGAATCTTAAGCAGCCTCCATGCCCAGTGCAGAGCCCAATGTGGGGCTCCACATGGAGCTTTATCCCACAATCCTGAAATCATGACCTGATCTGAAATCAAGAGTCAGATGGTTAACTGAGCCACCCAGGCACCCCAAGATCCTTCCTTCTTTGACCCACCTGTGAAATGTGTCTCTATGTAACATTGAGGAAGGAGTCAGAAATCTTCTCTTGTTGTAAAACCATTATAATACTTGCTGCAGTGGGAAAAAACAAGTAAACAATAAAACCAATGGTAGTGCTAATTATTCTTACCACCTATTTATACATAATATGAAAGAAGCTTTTTTTTTTTTTCTGATAGAAGTTGATACCTCTATCAAGAAAGCAGAATGTGGCCTCTACAAATATGCTTTTACTTCTAAACGGACAGGTCCTAAGCGACAAGCTTCAGCTCACAAAGAATTGCTGCTAGAGCTATTGACATTACTAACTGTAGAAAGCTCCAAAAATATATTTTCTAAACCTGCTGACTATAACCTTCTGCTCAGCAACCAAGACTACCAGAGAACAAAAATACACATTTTTGTCTAAACAGCTTTGAACTTCTGAAGCATGAATTACTAAGCTGCCCATTGTGCATGACCTAACTCATGGGTATTTTCCATACACATTAGTCAATGGCACCGCCTGCCAAAATATGACACTCAACACTAGTGGCCCTACTAGACATTCTAAACAACAGAAGAAAAGAAAGAAAATATGAGTGCTAAGGTGTGGGAGTTGTTGCAAAGAATTGTGAGTAATGGCAAGTACCAGAAGAGGCAGGCCAAGTGCTTCTACCAGAGAGATTTCTCTGGTTCATGACAATATCCAGGCATGGAGTAGGCTTTGAAGGCAAAAAGCACAAAACATAAACATTGGAACAAACATTAATATAACCTCCCATTCTGCAGAGGAGAAAACAAAATCTTTCAACTTTATTTGAACTACAGTTAAATCCTTTTGAGTTTTCTGATGAATATGCATACAACCTACTTTATAAAAATCAGTTATATGGCCTTTTTGGTTGGGATATTTCTGTTACATAAAGCATGGGATGACTGCTATTGGACAAAATTTCCCCTTTATCCCTTTACATAAAATAAAGTATAGACTATGAAGAACCTTTTCTCCTTTCCCATTCTCTCTCTTCTTCAGGGGTTCATTTTTAGCCATATTTGTAGGTTCAAAGACAGTTCTGCATAGAAATTTGAAAAATCCACTCCCATCAATTTCAGATCTCCTGACCCAGCACTATTCAAAGTGTGTTTACACACCACTGCTGAGTTTTTCTTATCAGTCCTTATCAGGGCAGGATTATATGGAAATTGAGAGTAGCATTCAGAAATTTTTTGTCAGTTTGTCATAACAATTTTAAATCTCTTAAAGCTAATCATAGAAAAGAGGGATTTATACTTTGTGTAGTCATCTATTAAGAATCTCACTAGTTTTCACTCCCTGTTACTGTATCTCTTAGAATTTCATGGTTTATGTTAAACTATACATAGATTTTTGGATATGCAGTTCAGAGATCTTCCAACTCTTTTCAAAGAACTCTTCTCTCCAAAGTTTTACACAGAGGTCCATTGTTTAAAACAAAAGAACAAAAGAGCAAACAAATATCCAAGTCATAGGAACAAGGTAATTTGGTTCCTGACACACTCAGGACTTGCCCACCCCCCACACTCCATAATGGCCCCTAAAACACTTTCTCAGACCCCTGGAGCTACTTAGTGAGCAATGTGAAAAACACTATCTTTCTAATAGTTGGCAGTGTGAACACCTGGAAGGAACAGTTTTAACCCAGTGACCAGAACTGACAAAAATTCTGTAAGTTAGAAAAAATAAAAGGCAAGCATACAGACTTTTAGGAGCATAACTACTTCTCCTGAAAATTTCCAAGAAGTGATGGCCAAAGGTTAACTGTTACATTTACCTCTGAAAGTCTGAGTTATCCATAACCTTCTATTGTTTTTACCAAATTATGCTTTTTACATACTTTGAGAAAAATGCAGAATTTCCTGTCAGGGACTGTGGTTTTAGCTGGTTGGTTGATTTTTGTGATCATCAAGGTCAACTTTCCTCAAGTTCAAAGACAGAAAAACACAAGAAACCAATGTAGAAGTCACACATTTCTTGATAATCTTTTGACCCAACAAGGAGCAGGTAGTTGGAAACACTAATCTGATTAGTCCCAAGAACTGCACTTCTGGAGAAGGAGAGTGACACCTCCTCAGCAAAAATATTTGAAAGAATATACTGCAACCTCAGGTCAGGTGTCTACTCGCTCCTCCTACCCCCATCTGGAAGGATAGTGTTCCTGGAAAAACTTGGCATAAAGGAAAGAAGCAATTGCCATCACTTTTTAAGGAAAAATTTTTGAGCATTCCCAGACCAAAAAAATAACCTCTCTCAGGCTTTTCTGTTACCTTAGGACAAAACTTGCCAACAGATGCATAAAATATCAAGATAAAGCAGAGATGCTCACACAGTTCAAAGCTCTGGTGGCTTGATGCTAAGATACTGAGTGTAGTTCCTGGTATAGGAGCTTGGTGACTGGCAACTGGCACTGCTCAGGGTACACCTTGCCCCTGTATTGGCTCATTGCCACATGAACATTAAACACTATTTTCACTTTTTATCTATTTTTATAAAAACAATAAACCTCCTTGGATTTCATTCAGTTAGCAAAACAGGTACAAATGTAGGTCTTTCATAAAAGCAAAATGGCATAATGCAAATGTTTGAAAAGCAGGGGATACCTGTACTGGGCAAAACTTTGGGAACCCCAGGAAATTTGCCTTGGTTTCAGTGCACTGCACTACATGGGGAATTTAGGCAGATGAAGACCCTGAAAATGCAGATTCCCGAGGACCCATCCATAATTGAAAGTGGCTTCATATTTTCTTTGGGTCAGTTGTCAAGATGAGGAGTTCAGTGTTAACCGTGAGTTCATGGAGAAGAAGGAGAATGCAATTCATTCATCAAAGTACCAAAATAGTGAAAAGATGACCGTGTTTTGTTCTGAACTTTCTGGTCTAGTTTTCTTGTCTACATAGCAGATAGATGCCCCTTATGACCTGCCAAACTTAGTGTAGTTTGGAATTAGCAACTGCTACTTCAAGGTACTGTCATTTCATTTGCTCTCCCTCACAGATTTATCTCTCTCTCTCTCTCTCTCTCTCTATGTATTAAAGCTTCTCTTAAGGGAAGCTTTAATACATATGTTGGAGGACTTTTGTCACTCTACAGACAATGTTTTGGGTCCAGAGAGAATGGAAGAGGTGGATAAGAAGATACAAAATATCTTAAAGAATCTGGGAAGACCTCTCTTCAATGTCTAAGATAGCAGTTGTGTTTCACTTCATTTTTCCTCGTTCCAAAAGATCTTTTCTTCTCAAATCATGTAGACTTGTACATCTTGGAGCAAAGCTGTACAGTGACTCATGAGATAGTGACAGATAATACAGGAGTTCATGATTGCTGCATGATTTCATCTAGAATGAACTCAGTGTGGTTTGCAAGATTTGTATCAACTTCTAACCATGAACTATAAATTAAACAATCATTTTTTTCTTCAAATATTTTATTTATTTATTAGACAGACAGAGATCATGAGAAGGCAGAGAGGCAAGTGGGGGAGGGACCTGGGGAGGGGAAGCAGGATCCCTGCCCAGCAGAAAGCCAGATGCGGGCTTGATCCCAGGACACTGGGATCATGACCTGAGCCAAAGGTGAGAGGCTTTAACCTACTGAGGCACCCAGGCACCCCTAAGCAATCATATTTTGCAATAGCAACTATGAAGTTATCTGAAGTTATCTGAAGACAGATAACTTCAATATTTCACTTTGCTTTAAAATCATATGTTTGAACATCAACTCTGATGTTGATAAAAAAAAAAAAACTGGAAAATGTGTCTTTAAATTGAAACTATAGGGGCACCTAGGGGCTCAGTCATTAAGCGTCTGCCTTCAGCTCAGGTCATGATCCCAGGGTCCTGGGATCAAGCCCCACATCAGGCTTCCTGCTCAGTGGGAAGGCTGCTTCTCCCTCTCTCACTCCCCCTGCTTGTATTCCTTCTCTCACTGTCTTTCTTTGTGTGTTAAATGAATAAATAAATAAATAAATAAACAAATAAATAATAAAATCTTTGGAAAAAATATAAACTGAAGTTACAGAATATTTCATTAAGACTCTGGGACTGGCTGGAGGCTGTTATTTTTTTCCCTTTCTACATATAGGGAAAATTTAGGCCCAGAAGTGTTAAGGACTCTCATAAATTCCATGACTAGACATCAGATTTCCACATTATTGACTCAACATAGCCATTAAGTCAAGCCTTTGCTCTAGTAGGATTCTTTGCTGAAGTAAAGTATTTTTCATATAGTTTTTCCATAACATTTAATTTTCTGTGCCTATCTAGATAATCAAAAAACAAATCTGACATATTCTAGAACTGAGAAAATTTGACCATTTTCCAGGATATTTTGGGATTTCCAAATTAAATCTATACTGTTAGCAAATTTTCTGTTACCCATAATATTGTTTTGAGGAGAAGAGTTTTTTTTAAATATTAGCTGTTACGTTGAATTATTCTCCTTTCAACAAGAAGTTGATATGGAGTTAATAAGGACTCCATATGCTAGTAGCCCTACACATGAGCATGTTCAAATCTTTAAAAACATTCAATTTTAAATATCTCTCTGGAAGAGATGACATAGGATGAGATAGAGAGGTGTGCCGATCATGATAAAATATCCATTTCCATGTGGACATCCAGAAGCACAAGAGTGGGAGGAAGTCATGAATAGCTTGATGGAACATCTTCCACGAAAGTGGAGTGTCTGCTAGGTAGTTGGTAACCTGAGAGGAAGTACACCAGGTAGAACACAGTAGAAATCCATGGAGATGTTGTGAGATTTCATGTCATTCTCACAGAGTAGGAGGAAAGGAGCCAGAAAGGGAAGAAGGGTGAAGTTTCCTCCTCTACCGTGAAGCAACTCATTGATCACGCTACAAACTCTTGATATCATCATGTAAAAGGATTTATGTACTTTTGATGAAAGCCTAGGTTAGCTTGGGATCAAAAGTGGATGAAAGCTTTGGGATTCCAATTCA
This sequence comes from Lontra canadensis, assembly GCF_010015895.1. Taxonomy (NCBI): domain Eukaryota; kingdom Metazoa; phylum Chordata; class Mammalia; order Carnivora; family Mustelidae; genus Lontra; species Lontra canadensis. The sequence goes on from NW_022631000.1 coordinate 12,840,773, forward strand.
CCTTTATGTTGCCCTCCTTTGATGCGACAAAAGTGGCCTGCAGTCCCTAAAGCCAAAAAGATGCATTTTGCTACAACTAACTCATCTTGAATGATGAGTTATGAAACTCATACCAATCATGAAGTGGTCACTTCATGATCGGTATGAAACCCTGAAATTATGATTTGCTAATGGCTTTCCACAGCCATTATGAAAAATATGATTTTTTATACCATGCAAGCCAACCAACCAGGGTTTATTCTGTTAGGTTTCAGTTTGTAACACAAACATTATGATCAGGAGTTTCTTCATAAAAGATAATATTCTTCCTATTGAATTGTTTTATTCAGATATCACAGCTGACTGTGTCTAGTTACTTCAGTGGTATAGGACCAGGGAATAATTAGATTAAGTTCAAAGGTTCAAAGGTTTGACCTCAGATGGTCAGCTGGGCTTTCTTAATTGCATGTCACTGTCAGGATGAGTAAGAGCTGCTGTCCTTAAAATATTTGTCATTTTTGAAGTCTTTTTACAGATGCTAACTACTATGGTCATCATTCTCATAATCAAAACCTGTAATTCTAGATGTTTTGCTTATGGATTCATTCAACAAATATTTATTAGGCAATATGCTAGGCACCATGCCCAGTACTGGGAATTAGGAGATAAATAAGAGAAAAGGGAACAAATATTTGAGAACTTCAGCTGTCCCAAGTATTATGCCAACCAACTTACATGAAAGAGGTTTTTTTACACTAAATCAGCCCCATTATGTACACATCATTTTCCCATTGATCCTTTTAAAAATTTTTCACTATTTTAAAAGTTATAAAGGTATTATATGATCATTATAGAAAATATGAAAAATATGGAAAGGCACAAAGGGGGAAATTATAGCATTCCTAATACAACCCCTGTAGATAAGTACTATTAACTTGGAGGATTTTTTCTGTATGTGAATTAACATTGCTCTATGCTGAAAGATTGTAATGTGTCTTGAGGAGATGCAGTCTTTGTAGAGATACTGATGGAGATTAGAAACTGGAGGTCCTAGAGCTAACTTTGCTGTTGATATGAGACTTTGGGAGATTCATTCTCCCCACTCCCATGCCCACCCTACTTCATCCTCACTGAACAACTCCTTGTCCTCCATTAAGCCTAAGGAAATGTCATTACCTCTGGAAGCTCTTCCCTGACATTCCTCCCATACATTCACCCATTTGTTACTGTTCCCCAGTCTGTGTTCCTGGGACACTCTGACTTCTGTGTAGCTTGAATTGTAAAAAAGTACTTGCTCCTATTGGTTTCATGTTCACTTCTCCCACAGTTCTGTGGGACAGCTTGAGATCTCTTATTTACTGTGGCATCTTCACTACTTAACAAAGTATCAGGCATAGAAAATATTCTTTGGATTAACTGAATGAATGAAAAGTTATGTATGAAGACCCAAGATTCTATAGGAATTCTGTGAGGGTCAGAGGCCAAGAAGTGGGTTAGCAGCTGTTGCTACGTGCATTGCTGGGGCAGAGGAGGGAGAGAAGGGCATGCCAAGATGAGGAAGTGACACAGAGACTCAGTGTGGAACTTGGGAGGAGACTAAAAAGTATATTCGTGGACTTGATTTATACAATAGATAAATTTCTGAAATTTCACTTTTTTGGGAAATGGATTCATTCTCCTGTTGATGTACACTTTAAGTTCCAAGTTGTGGATACACATACACACAAACACACAAATATCTAAAATTAGCATTTAAAAATCATATTTAAGAATGTCTAAGCATTTTTAACTAAAAGAATATCTGAAAATAACTCTATAATAGTCATAATCTCATATAATAACTCAAATACATTATCAAATATTCAGCAGCAGAGAGAACAGAGAAACTTCCTAGAATCAGGAGATATGGGAAAGAATAAACCTCTTATGTCTGGAGAAGCACTTAGGACATTTTTTTAAAGGAATTCATTAGAAGGAGTACTTTTGAGCAAGTGTTCTCTTATGATATCTTTTACTTCCTGGCTTCTTTCCAAACCAAATGAGAAGTATCAACTGAGAAGTCTAAAGTCTGCTGCTTAGAATTTTCTTACATTCATACAGATGCAGTTTTTTATGAGTTCTGTCTTCCCTACTGTTATTTCCCTTAATGTTCTCCGAGCTTGGTGGATTTAAGCAGTGGCAGAGCTGGCAGAGCCTGAGCAATTACCTAATCTAGATCAATCACTTTGTAGTTGATGAAAACAAAGCGGGGAAGAGTCTTGCTAAGCACACATGCTAGTTGCTGGCAACCTCAACCTAGGCCTCTGGACAGCCTGCCCCTCTGGGGTCCTTGGCCTGGACCATTTGGTCTCCCAGAATGAGCCACGTTTGTATGTGTTTCAGAAAAGGAGGGTGAGGCAACTCAGGATTCAAGACTGACTTATCACTTATGTGACCATGGCCACTATCAGCCTGTGCATCTTAAAGAGCTGAAGGAAGTACCATGCTTAGGATAGAAGGGAGGAGGGCTGGAAATGTTACCACTCTCTGCAAAAGAGCTTGAAGGAGCTCATATCTGGAATCACTATCCTAAGTGATTATCCTAAAAAAGGAAAAAAAGAAAAGTGACAGGGAAGGGATTTGGAATGATATTAACTAATTCTTTACATTGAATTTACATTGGATCTGCATCAAATCGGCATTTGGAAGAGTATATTTTCCACCTTCTTTAGAGTGCATTTTGAGAATATCAGTGATAATAGAAAAGTAATATTAGACTAAAAAAAGGGAAGATCTCCCAAATCTCTCCACATAATACAACTCCCATTAAATTCAAAGAAGATAAGATACAGAAGTCAGACTTGGAAAAGAAATAACTAGGGCCATTTCACCACCTCAAGTCCATCCTCTGGGATGTTGAATCACACATAGAACTTGAAAAACATGCAAATGAATATTGGCCCACAATATCTGTCCTATGGATTTGAGTATATGTGAAACCACCTAAGGGAAGATAGCATGCAATGAACAACAAAGCACCAAGCCAGTTCCTCTGTGCTGAGTGAATGCAGAGTGCAGACTTTCATCCTTCTGTGAAGTAAAAATAGAGCTGAGACTGGGCCATGTGCCTGGCTAGCTTGCCCTTGGAGCTCAGCACATCTGGGCTCTGGCTTTACAGAGAAACGCAAGAAACAATATAATCCTCATGGTCTTTTGGCCACAAAGATCCTCCAACCATTCCCAATTTGTCAGGGTGCTAATCTGTTTTGAACATTCAGTCTTTCTTTCCAGAAAGTCTTCCCAGAGTAACCCAACCATTCCACCAAGCTGCCAATACAGCCTGACTTCTGTGTTCCTTCAGTTGGAATTCTGCACATACATCTATTTCTTCCCTATTAACAAACATACATCTGTTTCTTCCCTATTAATTCAGATGCTGCTTGACAAAAATCTGACTCTTGGTGGGTATATTGGTCAGTGGTCTGCAGCACTTTGTTCTGTGAATGTCCATAAAAAGATGCTGCTTTATAAATGATACCTATCAAGAAAAAGTGGCTTCTAGAGGTTGTTGTGCTCTCTCTAAGCTCTCCCAAAACTCTGGCTGCACTAAAGACTTTCAGGTAGTGACCATTGTGGGGAACAAAGGGTTAAAGAGAAGATGATTACGATTTAAGGGAACCTAAGAAACTGATTTTCATGATCTATTTTTAATCTCTCATTTGATTGCCACCCCAGTAAAATGAGGCCTGCTTACTCTTGTTTTGAAGCCAGGTACAGCCAAAACATTGAAATCACATCATTCTGACTCAGAAGGCTTTCAAAAATTAACTAAATTGTTGCAATTTCCTTAAAACTTTCGAAAATCCTCTCTAGACATCTTCTCCCCAAGTTTCATACTGACAAGGGCAACTTCTTTCAAATTTTGGTGAGTAAAATCCTCCATCTAGTTACATACAGATGTACTGAAGAACAGATTAAAGTTACAAAGGGAATCCATGTAGATTATGTCACCCTTTAGCTCAATGAGCATGTATTGAGCACCTGCTGTGCTCACTGTTAATCTAAGACTACAATCCCTGCCTATTGGTGATGAAAATAGCACAGTAGACAGAATAATTGTCTCATTTTATACAAGAGTCTACACTCAGAGATTAAGAAGGGCATTTTGCTGGTAGTAGTGGTAACATCTGAACTAAAGCTAGGACTATATAACTTTTAGATCATTACTCTCTGGTTGTCTATCCAATAGTGTGTTCTTCACAGATAGAAAAACATGAGCTATTAAACAACAACAACAACAAAATCCTTTTAGTTATATTCAATTGGAATTCTTAAACTGGCCTAAAACTGATAGCTATAGCCAACTACAATTTGAAATGGCTTTCTAAAGAAGAAAAAAAAGGAAAAGAAAGAAAGAAATTGTTTTCCATATGGCATCTTTACTCCACTGACCCTCTGTACCAGTGCTATCTTATAGAACTTTCTGAAAAGATGGAAATATTTCATGTTGTCTGTTATGGTGGTCACTAGTCCCAGGCAACTGTTGAGCCCTTGAAATCTGGCTAATTGCAACTGAAGAACTGAAGTATTCTACTGTATTGTGCTGTATCGAATTTAAATTTAAATAGCCACATGAGGCTCTGTAGTGTACAGATTAGGGCAACACCAAGGATAACCATGGGATTTAACACCTTTTACAGGAGACTATTTCTCTTTACTGATAGAAGGGATCTTGAACAGATATTTAACCTGTCTTATTATTTTGTGGGGGGGAGGTAAAGTGCAGCAGAAAAAGAAATGGATGGGTAAAGATGCTAACAGACAGAGCCCAAAAGGATGCAGCCTTTCACAAAACAAAACAAGTGAGTAGAGATGGTGACTGCCCTCCCACATGCTGATCACTGGTAGGAAAGAGGTCTTCTCTCTGCAAAGACAGTTTTACACTTGCAGTCTTGGGGGAAATAAGCTTGTGCTTACAGAAGCTTACAGAAGCCTATTTCTAAATGAATCAGCTTGGCTGTTTTTATCCGTTCAAACCTACACATATTATTGAATATTAATAAACTCTGTGGTCTAAAATGAACTGGTTGAATGGGGAAGGGAGAGAATTTATTCCTTTTTCCTCTTAATAACCGACACACAAACCTGAAACTTTAGGCCTTTGACCTGTGCACACCAAGTTAAGATTCCAGAACTTAAAGATTCAAGTGTCGACTCAACAGATGGCAAAACGTTCTAAAAGCACAATTGCTTTTTCTCCTTTGTACCTAGCCACACTATAAAGACTTTCAAGCTGCTCATTGTGACAAAGTTCCACCATTAGCTCTGCTCCTGAGTGGAAGCTACCCCTGAGATTTGGTGGCCGGGGTCCAGATAACTTAATAAAAAAGAGAAGTTTATAATGGAATCACTGACGCAAGTTCAATTTCAACAGCCCACACAGATGCCATCAAGCAGAGGGCAAACAGAAGCCAAGACTCATGGAGCTCTTAGGGCACCATAATATTCTTCCCTTAATTATAAGGAATTATTATAGGCCTCAAAGACACAATATATAATAATATGAAGGTAGCAGGATGAGAATTTTTAACTTTTTAAATTCAGAAACACCACTACCTTTTTACTGTTTGTCTTTTGAAGGAGTGATTGGATCCATTCCAGGAGAGAGTGAACTTTCCTGCCCTCTCTCCATTCCCATCACTCTCCACCCCAGGAGGGAAAGCAAACCCTTCTCCTTACCCCTGGCAAGTGTCTAATGAGTAAGCCTCCCTGCTCTGGAAAGCGAAAGTAGTGTTTAGTTGTTAGCAATTTTGACTCTGAACTTCATAGCCATTGAAGATTATTGCATGAAAGGAAAGTACATAGTATGAAGCTTTGGGTTCCATGGATAGAAGGTCTATCCTACGGAGCTGTGGAAAAATAATAACATTTGGGGGCAGTGGGCAAAACATTAGGGGAGTCACTGGATGGGGAGAATTGTCTGGGAAAAGGAAACAGGGTGGAAGGGGTGGGGAAAAGGGACACTGACATGGAACTATAGGGTGAATAATTAGAAAACCATCTTGAATATAAGAAGAATCATAGTGTTCTTCATCTACCAGCCAGTGTGGACATAAGTGACAGTCATCCCCAAGTCTGTACCTGAAACCTCAGAGGGAAGTTTTCTCCATCTGTATCAACACCTCACTAAGTTGGCTGCATGATGGACACAACAATATCCTTGTCACAGAATGTTGACTTGTTATATTTAGGGCCACTGTGTGGACCATATTGCTACTCTATCTATCCCAGGGCAATTTAAGCTCAAGGACTCCCTAGACCCTCCTGTGAGTCTTGGGATGTGCTTCCCTAACTTTAACTTGGGAGGACTGAGTTGAGCAAGCTTATATCCTGAGCTGAGACAGTGACCTTTAAGTGGAAAGCTCTGTATGTTAGTGGATCACAGATCGTCTCTTTAGTATCCATTTCTTCTCTGATCATCTACAAACAGATTGCAAATATTTTTTAGGTCTCCACAATCTCTTTTCTTTTCAGTTTCTTATTTAAGGGACACTGACCCTATCTCCATTCTCAGTGTGGGGCATATGGTAATCCTACCCCATTGTCAGTGATACATCCAGAATGCAGGCTCAAACCAATTAGCTCATGGGATTCCCCCTTGCAACAGGTACTGGTCCAGGACTAGAGTGTGTGACCTATCTGGACCCAGTCAGACAGAAAGAAAGGACTTTTATTTTATGATTGGAAAAGATGCTATCCCTTTCACCTGCAGGACATGAGCAAGTCACTTTGATTCCTAATTACAGCCATTTTAGAAACACAAGAGAAACCAATCATAAATTGACACAAAACCTTTGACACAGAAAGAGATGGAAAATATTTTCATGTTTGAAGACGTTGTTGAACCACTAAAATAGCCGTTCCTGAAGCCCATCCTACTTAAAGATATATTCATTTCCTTGTTTAGATCAATTTACTTGGAGTTGTCCATTAATTAGAGCTGAAAACTAACTTTAAATACTTACTAGAAGTACCCAGGTAACTGATAGGGAAAACTGCTCCTGTGCTTTTTCAATGATTAGGCAGAAAGGAAAACCATTTAGTGTAAGAGAGGTAAGAAGATAATCAAGTAGCCATCATCCCTAAAGGTATGTAAATTTCCCTTTAAGACCAAACGTAGACACAATCAAACTAACTTTATTGATTGATTGATTGATTTTTTAAAAAGATTTTATTTATTTATTTGTGAGAGAGAGAGAGTATGTGTGTGCATGCACATGCTCAAGCTGGGGGAGGGGCAGAGGGAGAGGGAAAGAGAGAATCTCAAGCAGACTCCATGCTGAGCGCAGAGCCCAACACAGGGCTTGATCATGACCTGAGCCGAAACCAAGAGTCAGATGCTTAATCGACTGAGCCACCCAGGTGTCCCTCAAACTGTAAATTTAAAGAAGATTTTGATATATGACAAGGAGGAGAAATAAGGACATGAGTAAAGAACATACTGATAAAATTATTCTGACTTTCAAAGTATATAACTGTGCTGTAGCTAGCTGGTGTCTAGGTTTACAGATCTTATTCTGCTGTGTGTCCTAAAATTTGTGCCCTTTACCAAAGGCTGATCCAGCTACCCATACCCACGTGATCCTTTTCAGGCATCTAAATTCCCCCTAATCGGCCTCAACATGGTTAACACCATTTGAAACTTGGCCCCTGTGGATTTCAACCTAAATTTCAACCTAAGTGTCCCATTCAGGTTCTATCTGAGAACCCATCTCTGGCTGTTTCTCAAAGTCTAACCCAGAAGTCCTCCACACTGGAATCATGAGGACTGACTACTTAAGATGTAGATTCCTGGGTTTTGCTTGAAGGGATTATGATTCACGAAGTCTGAAGTAGCTCCCAAGGATCTGCATTTAAACCAATTCCCCAAGTGATTAAGATCAAAATAAAAATGAAAAACACTCTAGGAAAATCTTTATCTTTTTCAAAACTAGTAATTAGGATAGCCTATCATTTATTCGGTCATGAAACAAACATTATACAAATACCATTCCTCACTATTTATGCATAAATGCATATATAGTGCTTATTTCAGACTAGCAAATCTGGCTGGTAAATACAATTCTACAAGCCATTTTCCATATTCCCTTTTTTTCTTAACCAATAAAAACATACACTTTTCTTTTACCCAGTAGAATAGCCATGATGCTAAAGATTGTTTTACTCTTGCTTTCAAAGAATTCTAGTTGAAGTACAAATACACATTTACTTATAAAAAAAAAGAATGTCAGAAGAACAATGGAAAGATATCTCTGAACCTGAATATAGACTTTTAGTGAAAATTCAGTTTTTCCAATAAATTCTAAAAATTGCTAAATACATTCAGAATCAGGGTACTAATACATTTGAACTCAAAGGCGACTAAAAATAAAAAGGAGAAGTGTTTTAAGAAGTGACCATCCATATGGCAAGGTCACTCCTACCCATAACAGAAGAAGAAAGTCCCTTCTATTCCAGAATATCTTCCCCACCCATTTAGTCACCCACTGTCTTCCGTTTTCACATCACATTTCTTTAATATATTATGTTCAGGGCTGCTGTAAACTTGAACCATGATGTGGAAGAAATAGCATATCAACCAACTGCAAACAAATTTGCTAGAGTGTATGTAACAATACAGACATTAAATAACATAAAATACACATGTAAAATGTGCTGGCACCCAGTCAGACAAGCTTCAGTGGATAGGAGGATGTCTTAAATTGGATTCTCCCAGAAGCAGTTGCTGAGACAAAGATTTAAAGGATAGTCATTCATTCAAGATCAGATCAAAGAAATCATGGGTAGGGAAATGGGGAAGTGAAACAGGGAAAAGAGAAAAGCAATAGAGGGTGTGATAATGAGCAATTAACAACTGTGGCAACTGGGGCTTGGGCCACAGGGTACCTCCAGGCCATCATATAGCACATCTCAGAGTTTTCTCAACCAAGGCATAAGGAGGTCATGTATTTATTCACCAACTGCTGTTCCTCATTGCTTGAGGGATGCTTCAGGACACTGTGTCCCCCAAGCACCATTAGTGTTCCACTTGTATGGAGTGGAGTGATCTGAGTTTCAGGGGCTTGAAGAAGAAAGCTGTCAGCACATAAGAGACTGATGAGCACTGAGGGAACATGGGTTGCTTCCGACAAGGTCTGCTGCAGCATCCCTCAGAACCCCTTGGGTCCTATGTTATGTTGACTCAGTCCTGTTGCTGATCCTTCAAGGAGGTGATTCATTAGAACTTCAAAAGAGAAAAGTAAAAAGACAACAGGAAGGTTGATGGGGCAAGAAACAATCTCCAGTTGTGCAGTTGGTCCCAAAGTCATAATTGGAAGTTATCATCTCTATCTTCCACCACTTGTTTAGCCATCTGTCTGGCCTTAGTTGCTTGCTTGGTGTGGTAACAGAGACCTTCAGCCTTAAGGGGTCTGAGCCATGATTGCCTTGCTCTTGTCAGAGACTGCTTGAATTGGCTGTTCATGATTATCAACATGTATGAACTCAGTAAAAGTGCCCTGGTCAATTTCCTGGGTTCCAGATATTTTCTTATTCACACATTCAAAATGAAATTGCAAAAAAACCCAAACAAACAAACAAAAACCCTAAGCAGTGGGATGGGATTGGAAGGCCTTCCAGGTTGATACACACATTGAAGGTGCAAGGATGGGATGTGTGGAGAGGGTATGGAAACTCCATTTCTCCCCTTCCCCCAGCTCCAGTGCCTCACCCTGTGCATCTCTTCCAAGTGGCTGTTCTGAGTTGAATGTTTTATAACAAACCAATAATACTAAGTAAAGCACTTTCCTGAGTTCTGTGAGGCATCGTATCTGATTATTAAATGTGAGGAGGTGTATAGTCAGTGGCTTAATCTGGGACTTAGGGTAGGCATCTGAAGTTAGGGCAGTTTTGTGGGACTGAGCCTTTGAACCTGGGGAATCTGACATTAACTCTGGGTTGAATTGTATCACACAGAGTTGGTATGCAAAGAATTGTAGAACTGGTAGTTAGTGTTGAAAAAACCCCACATAGTGGGTGTTAGAAGTATTTATGAGTAAAAATAGCTCAGATTATATATTTTGGAAACATGTCCTTTATCAGAGATATGTGTCGTACACATTTTATCCAATTTGGTACCTTGCTTTTTGCTACCTTTTGAAGAACAAATGTTTTTAATCTTGATGAGGTCCAATTTTATAAATTTTTAAAAAATGGTTTACTCTCTTTGCAGTCTAAGAACTCTTTGCCCACCCTGAAGTAGTGAAACTTTTTTCCTTTCTTCTGGATATTTTGTAATTTTGATTTCCTACTTAGGCCTTTGATCCATTTCAGATTTAGTTTTGAGTATCTTGATGTTTATTAGCTTTTCTCATAATTATCTACAACAACAACTTTTTGAACAGATTTTTTTTTCTTGTGAAATCACCTCAGCACCTCTGTAATAAAGCAATTGATCATGTATGTGCGGGGTCTATTTCTAGACTCTATTGTATACATGTTGTGTATACACACACACACACACATATATAGATATAGATATATACATGTGTGTGTATGTATATGTATATATGGATATCCATATATACATATACATATATGTGTGTATATCCATAGGGATATATACAATAAGTCTTGAAATCAAGTAGTATAAATCTCACAACTTTCTTCTCTCTTTTTATAAATTGCTTAAGTTATTTTAATTCTTTTGACTTTCATATATAATTTTGAGTCAGCTCTCCAGTTTCTACAAAAAAGTTTACTGGAATTTTTATTGGTATTTTATTGACAAATTTGGAGATATGAAATCATAATGATACCAGGTCTTCTAACCCATAATCATGGCATGTTTCTCCATTTATTTAGGTCTTCTCAAATTTCTCTTGGTGATATACCATGTGCACTTGAAAATAATATGTATATTGCAGTTGTATGCAGTTTTTTACAAATGTCAATTAAGTTTAGTTGGTTTATAGTGTTGTTCATGATCTTCCATGTTTTTATGAATTTTTTATGTTCTAGACTCCATAGTAATTGTTGATGAAAGGGAGTTGAAATTGGATATGATGTGTTATCTATTTCTCTTTTACTCTTTCAATATTTCCTTCATGTATTTTAAGCTCCTCTTATTAGGTATATGCATCCTTATGACTGTCACATCTTTCTGATGAATGGTCCTTTAATTATTATTAAATGTCTCTGGTAATTTATTACTGGTAATACTCTTTGATTTGAAATCTATTTTATTACCTGGCACTGATACAGTCACTATAGCCTTCATATCTTTATTGTGGGCATGGTTCATCTTTTTTCCAATTATTTGCTTTTAACCTGTGTCTTTATATTTTAAATGTATCTCTTGTAGGAAACATGTAGTAGGTCTTGCTTTTTAAAATCTATTCTGTTCATCCCTGCCTTTTAACTGGAACATTTGGACATTAGCCTTATCCACTGTCTCCTGGTAGTGGCCCAGGACAGTTCCTACGGTCATTAACTCACTGACATTCTTGGTTTGTCTCTCCTGCCAGGCTGAGCACGGTCTTCCAATAAGGGGCTATTAGCATGTAGAGGAAGGATCTGGGCCAAAGAGTTGGAGGGAGGGCCTTGACAATGTCTCCTTCAGAGGCAATAAAGGAATAAAAAAGAAGGTATTTTATTTCTTTGTTTGAGGCATGCAATGGTGTTAGTTACAGGAAATAAATTTGGGGATATCAGAAATCTGTGTGTTGAAAAGTTGAGGACAATGAGCCATTAGGAAGACACCAAAAAGGAATAACAAAAGGACAAAGAAATAAGTCTTTAAAAAAACAAATGCTAACTTCTTCAAGAATTTATTACGCTTTATGCCTTTACTTCCAGTGCTAAGTCACTCATTTATATTATTGAATTTAATATTTACAACAATCCTATATGTTAGGTGCTATGATTTACAAATGAGGAAACTGGGACTTAGAAAAGCAATATCCCACAGTGAGTAAATAAAGAACCAAGATTCCAACTGAACTATCGGATGCTAGATCCTGTGCTAGGAGGAGGTATGTGGAACAAGCTTTGCCTGTTTCATGGACAGTTGTATATTTGCTGTAGGTGCTCTGTGGAAAGCATCCTTCAGAAATCTAAATTCTGTTAACAGACTCTGAATAAACTGGATAACTGAAGAAGTGTTGCTCAGTTCATGGTAACAACTCTCTGGCACCCAGACAAGAGCCAGAATGGGTCTCTCAAGAAAATTCGGAGTTGTCTTCTGCTGTGGACTCTCCAGGGCATGTTTCTGCACCTGTCCCAGGATGTCCCGTGCCCCACCCTTTAGGACAAGTAAGGGGATGCTCTGCAGCATCCCTATCACTTCAACAGCAGCTGCTAGGGTCCAAGCTAGTTGCAGAATATCAAAGATGGCTCAGTTCAGGGGGCCCAAGTGGAAACTCCAACCTTCCATGTGAAAGCTCTAGGCCCCAGGTGGTCTTTCTTGGGACTGAAGTTTTTTCAGAGTAGACCACTTTTCTGGCTTCCAATATTTTTGGTTACAATTTATGTTGACTCAGCTGCAGACACTCTAGCTCACACAGCTGTGTCATCAGCTAAAGACTGTTAATTCCTCATATAAATGGAATATATCAGCTTTGGTCTGGGTCTGTCTGGAAAATAAGTGACCAAGTTCCCCTCTCCAAAATTACATAGGAGTCACAAACCCAGTGGTGGGAGGCTACCACACATTCTAAACATCTTATACTGTTCACTGCTTTACTAGCCAAGCTTTAAATTGTGCCACTCAAGTAATTTTCTCTCATATATATTCCTTCTACCAACTCGTGGCCCTCCACCCTACCCCAGATGTTTCTGTAAAATATGTGGGATACAGAAAGAGCACCTCCAGTTTGTAACAAGGAAATCATGATTCTTTTTTGGCATTCTGCAAACTGCAGAAATCTTCTAAGTTGCCTCCTGAAGATTTATTTACTTAGAATTGCTTGTCCTCAAGACCACAAGACTATGGGAAATTTACCCAGACCCTGACCACTTTTCCCTTTAGGATGGACTCTAGATACCTTCATTATAGCTACAGCTACAGCAGCATTTCTTGTGTATGTAACCCTGTAGCTTTGATATTTAATGAAATAGACAATATGTATTCCTAAATGCTGAGATTTCTTGGGACATTTCCCAGGTGCTATGTTCCTTCAGATATGGTTATTCAGTCCACAAACGATGTGCTCCTTAGACTGCCTGGTCCTTTGCTTTCAGTCTCTGTAGTCTATGGGAAAACCACTAAAGCCATAGGTCACAAGGGATGCTCTCTTGCCTATCACTTCATGATGCTGAACATCATTCAGCAAAAGATTGGAATAAGTATGTGCTACTTCTCTCTCTGTTGCGCCCTGAGGGTGAAACTAGCACATACGGGGCGGGCGGGGGGAAGCAAGCTATAAAGTACAAACACTATTGGAGGAGGCCTAGAGAGAGGTAGAAGATAGTGGTTTCATTTGACCAAATGATCATGCTCATATGTTCGGTTAAGGTGCATTTGTTTTTTGTTCCTCCTGCATGTTCACTTTAGTGAATTTGTCTCAGAGTGCTAGATTTAAAAAGTCCAGGCACACACTGTCTTCTTGGAGGACCTGTGGATCCCAAGAGCATGAAATCATGATTTCTTAATTCAAATGTGAAGGTGATTGTAATAAGAAGTATTACCCCGAGTTGATGACAGTTAAAAAGAAAAGTTTAAAAAGGTAAGTTTTATTTTTTCTTCAAATTTTTAAAATTCTAGTCAGTTAACATGTAGTGTATATTATTCAGGAGTAGAATTCAGTGACTCATCACTTACATACAACACCCAGTGCTCATCACAAATGCCCTCCTAAATGCCCATCACCATCTAGCCCATTCCCCACCTCCCTCCTTTCATCAGCCCAGTTTGTTCTTTATCAGTAAGAGCCTCTAATGGTTTGCTTCTCTCTCTCTCTTTTTTCCTGAAGAAAGTAAGTTTTGAGGTCAAGCCTGGCTTCTCTATTTTCTCCCTTCCTGAACTTACTTAGGTCTGCTTTGTTATAGTGCCGTTTTAAGACAAAGAGAAAGCTTCTCTATGGACATAAACTTACAAAGATCAGAACTCTTCAGTCACTGCTAGTGACCACTCGGTAACCTCTATGATTGTCTTTTACTCCAGTCATTTTCTTTCACTGAGAAATTTATGTAAATCCAAGAAAAAAAAGAAAAGAGCTAGAAGGTTCAGCTGCATTTTACCTAACAGGGACAATAAAGAAAATGGAATTGAGCCTATAAAGATGGCTCCACTACAACAGATGAAGGTGGTTATTAGAGTAAGGCACTTCTTAGATATGAAATACATTCCAATCTGAAGAAATATTTTGAGGTAGAATAAACCTCAATAAAGCAATGGTGAAATAGTTTGAGATAGTTGGAATGTTGTTTTCATCTGAGACTAGAAATAATTCACTGGGAGGTACTTTTTTTTTAATAGAGTCTATTGAGTTTGATTTTTATGATAAAACTAGGAAAAATGAGGGAAAAAAACACACAAAAGGAGGAAGGAAAAAAAGCTACCTACAGTTCTCACTAGACTGGAAATCATCTGGGGTGTTGGTAGGATTTTGTGAAAAAGACACAGCCTTTGGGATCAGAAAGATCTGGATATAATTGCAGTTCTAAGTTGTGTGACCTTGGGCAAATTCCTTCAATTTGAGCATATGCTTAATAAATAAAAATTGATCTAAAAGAGAGAGAGAGAGAAAGGAGGGGCAAATGATGGAGAAGTAGGAGACCCTGTTTCAACTGGTCCACTACAGTGAGCTAGTTGTCTACCAAACACTCTGAACACCAATGAAATCAGCCTGAGATGTAGGATTATACACTTCTGGATCTCTACAGGGACAGAAGACACCAGTGGTGAGGTAAAGCAGCAGAGTTTGAATGATAGGACTGATATCGGAGGATAAACAGAAGAGGGAGGGAGCCACAAGAAGCTACCCATTGGAAAGTAATACCACAATATGAAAGTGCCCTGTGCTTGGGGACCACCATTAACTTGGAGTCTGGTAAAAAGCACTCAAAAAGAGCAAAAGATCTTAAGGGGCAACTAGTGGAATTAGGCGGTCATGGGCATGGGCCTAAGCCCATGGACCCAGGATGGCCACCGCCGGTGACCACCCATGCCAGAGAGAGTGCAACGAGGCCTCCAGGCCATGGTCCCTGAGCCCTGGCTTTCTGCTGCTTGTACCTGTGCTGGCCACCATCCTGCATGAGAGAGTCTGGTGTGGACACAAGCCAATGCTCCGTAGAACCATAGTCTTTTGCACTCTGCACACACAATGCGTGACCAGGGTCTGAACCACGCTTCCCACCCGTGCCTGAGAGAGGTCCATGTGGGTGCTGGCCAGTGGTCTCTAGGACCTGCTGAGAGTCTGAACACTCCCAGCCTGGGCTTGAAAAACTCAGTACACTCTCTCTGGTTGGACCTCTCCTTGGGGGACCTGTGAAACCCTGAGGTCTGGACCCCAGACAGCAGTCCCGACAAAGGCAGCCACTGGAAGTGGGCTCCCTGGACCAATATCGCTAGCGGTTTTAGTGGCATGGGCGTGCAGAGACAAGTGGGCCCTTTGGACGACTCCTGAGATGGTGGCTGGGGACATACACTTTCTGTGGGAGGTTGCATAGTTCAGTGGTCTGTGTGTTCTGGACTACCCAGAGGGGAGTAGACCGATGCTTCTCTCTAAGATGGAGGTCTGGGTGCAGTTTGCTTTCCACTATAGCTCCAAAAAGCTGCCAAAAGTCACCAAAGAACAAAAACCTCCAGAGAACAAAGGCCTGAAAAACCAGTTGCCACAGAGCCCAGCCCCTTGATAGGAGGCAGAAGGACTCAACTCAAGCAAGACTGACTGAAAAACTATGCGGCAGGCCCCTCCCCAAGAAAGCCAGCCAAAAGAACAAGAGGACAACCACCACAGGGTCCACATAAAACTGTAAAACCCCAATATCAGGGGAAAACAAGATATTAAGCTACCAGTATTGCCCTAATATTGCCCTGTATATTTCATAGATACAACATTTCTTTTTAACTTGTTCTCACTATTCTTGTTCTTTTTAATTTTTTTAACCTATATACTATTACAATGAGAAGTTCAATACAACATATTCCATAATAACCTTTTAACTTGAACATTTTTCATACATATACCTGTGTTTTTCTTTTGCTTTTCTATTTTTTTAATATACATATAGATATAAGCTTCAAGGTAATCCTCTTTCCCTAATCAATGCTACCATTATATATAAACCAGTTTTAATCTCCCTTTATCTCTGGAAAGTTGAGTCCTTTAACAAAGATATCAAGATACACCCAGGAAGAATAAAAATAACCTTCCTCGCCTACATCAAGGATTTATAACCATCTTCCCATCTTTTTCTTCTGTCAGTGTTTCTGTGTATTTGTTTTTGTTCTGGTATTATATAAATCTTATACTTGGGGTTCATTTTGGTTGTGTTCTTTTTTTTTTTTTTCTTGTCATTTACTTTTGTTGGTCTTTTTGTTTGTTTGTTTGTTTGTTTTGGTTTTTTTTTTTTTTTGTATACTTTATAAATCTTACCTTTGGGGCCCATTCTGGCTGGGTCTTCTCTCTCTCTCTCTCTCTCTCTCTCTCTCTCTCTCTTTTTCTGTCTCTCTCTTTTTTCTTTTTTCTTTCTTTTTTGGTGGTGACTTCCGATTGCTCAGAAGCTTTCCAGGGTGCACTTTGCCTGGATCACAGTTGATATATTCAGCTACACATCCCCTCAACCACCTCTCACCAAATGACCAGAAGGAGGAACACCGAACAGAGGAAAAATTCAGAGACTGTGCCCTCTCCTTCAGAACTATTGGATATGGACGTAAACAGTATGTCAGAAAAGGAATTCAGGGTAACAATTACTCAGGCAATGGCTAGGTTGGAGAAAACCATTAATGACAACATGGAATCAATTAGGACAGAAGTGAAAGCCACCCGGGAAGAAGGTAAAAATGCTATCAATGACATCCAATCTAATCTAAATTCTCTAACATCTAGGGTAACCAAGGCAGAAGATAGAATTAGTGATCTAGAGGACAAACTGATTGAGAAAAAGGATCAGGAGGAGGCCTGGAACAAACAGTTAGAAGCCATGAAAACAGAATTAGGGAAATAAATGATGCCATGAAACATTCCAACATCAGAATTATTGGGATCCGTGAGGGGGAGGAGAAAGAAAGAAGGCTAGAAGTTATAGTTGAACAAATTTTCCCAGTCTGGGGAATGGAACGAGCATTCATGTCCTAGAGGCAGAAAGATCACCTCCCAAAATCAACAAATCTAGAAAGACCTCGAGACACTTGATTGTGAGACTGATGAATCAAGAGCTCTTGAGAGCAGCTAGGGGGAAGAGATTCCTTATGTACAGAGGAAGGTCCTTCAGAATAATGTCAGACCTATCCACAGAAACCTGGCAAGCCATATATGGCTGGCAAGACATATTCAGGGCACTAAACGAGAAGAACATGCAGCCAGGAATAATTTATCCAGAAAGGCTGACATTTAAAATGGATGGAGAGATAAAGAGCTTCCAAGACTGGCAAGGTTTAAAAGAGTATGTGACCACCAAGCTGGCACTACAAGAAATATTAAAAGGGGTTCTATAAAAGAAGAAAGAACCCAAGAGTGTCACAGAACAGAAATTTACAGAGACAATCTATAGAAATAAGGACTTCACAGGCAACATGATGTCAATAAAAATGTATCTTTCAATAATCACTCTCAACGTGAATGGCCTAAACACTCCCATAAAATGGCACAGGGTTGCAGATTGGATAAAAACAATAGGACCCATCCATATGTTGTCTACAAGAGACCTATTTAGAACCTAAGGATACATCCAGACTGAAAGTGAAGGGATGGAGAAGCATCTTTCATGCCAATGGGCCTCAAAAGAAAGCTGGGATAGCTATTCTCATATCAGATAAATTAGAGTTTAAACTAAAGACTGTAGTCAGAGATAAAGAAGGACACTATATCATTCTTAATGGGTCTATCCACCAAGAAGATTAACAATTGTAAATATTTATGCCCCCAATATGGGAGTAGCCAACTACATAAGATAACTTTTAATCAAGATAAAGATTCATATTGATATGAAAACATTAATAGTAGGGGATCTTAACACACCACTATCAGTAATAAACAGATCATCCAAGCAGAAAATCAATAAAGAAACAAGAGCATTGAGTGACACATTGGACCAGATGGACCTCATAGATATATACAGAATACTCATTCTTCTCAAGCACACATGGAAATCTTTCCAGACTACACCACATACTGGGTCACAAATCAGGGCTCAACCGATACCAAAAGATTGAGATTATTCCCTACATATTCTCGGACCACAGTGCTTTGAAACTAGAACTCAACCAAAAGAAAAGGTTTGGAAGGAATTCAAACACTTGGAAGCTAAAGACCATCCTGTCTAAGAATGTTTGGATCAACCAGGAAATCAAAGAAGAACTTAAACAATTCATGGTAATCAATGAGAATGAAGACACTTCAGTCCAAAACCTACGGGATATGGCAAAGGAGGTCCTAAGGGGTAAATACATAGCCATCCAAGCCTCCCTCAAAAAAAAAAAAAAAAAATCCAGAATATACCAGCTCTCTTTACACCTTAAAGAATTGGACAATCAACAACAAATTAAGCCAATTCCACACACAAGAAGGGAAATAATCAAGATTAGAGCAGAGATCAATGAGATAGAAACTAGAGATACAGTAGAACACATCAACGAAACTAGAATCTGGTTTTAGAAAGAATCTATAAGATTGATAAGCCACTGGCCAAAATAATCCAAAAGAAATGAGAGAGGACCCAAATCAATAAAATTATGAATGAAAAGGGAGAGATCGTGACTAACACCAAGGAAATAGAAAAAAATCATCAGAAATTATTATCAACACTTATATGCCAATATGTTAAGCAACCTAGATGAAATAGATAAATTCCTGGAAACCTATAAACTTCCAAAACAGAATCAGGATGAAATTGACAACCTGAATAGACCGATATCTAGTAACGAGATTGAAGCAGTGATCAAAAACCTCCCAAAGAACAAGAGCCCAGGACCCGATGAATTCCCTGGAGAATTCTACCAAACATTCAAAGAAGAAATAATACCTATTCTCCTGAATCTGCTTCAAAAAATAGAAACAGATGGAAAAATGCCAGACTCTTTTTAATAAGCCAGCATTACCCTGATCCCTAAACCTGGCAAGGACCCCACCAAAAAGGAGAATTTCTGACCAATATCCCTGACGAATATGGATGCTAAGATTCTCAGCAAAATCCTAGCTAATAGGATCCAACATTACATTGAAAAGATTATCCACCATGACCAGATGGGATTTATCCATGATGCAAGTGTGGTTCAACATTTGCAAATCAATCAAGGTGATAGAACAAATCAATAAGAGAAGAGAGAAGAACCACATGGTCCTCTCAATTGATGCAGAAAAAGCATTTGACAAGATACAAAATCCACACTTGATTAAAATGATTCAAAGTATAGGAATAGAGGGAACATTTTCAACTTCATAAAATCTATCTATGAATAATGCACAGCGAATATCATCCTCAATGGGGAAAAGCTGACAGCCTTCTCTTTGAGATCAGGAACACAAGGATGCCCACTCTTGCCACTGTCGTTCAACATAGTACTAGAAGTCCTAGCAACAACAATCAAACAACAAAAAGAAATAAAAGGTATTCAAATTGGCAATGAAGAAGTCAAACTCTCTCTCTTCACAGATGACATGATACTTTATATGAAAAACCCCAAAGACTCTACCCCAAAATTATAGAACTCATACAGCAATTCAGTAATGTGGCAGGATAAAAAATCAATGTACAGAAATCAGTTGATTTCTTATACACTAACAATGAAAATACAGAAAGGGAAATTAGAGAATTGATTCCATTTACTATAGCACCAAGAACTGTAAGATGCCTGGGAATAAACCTAACCAAAGAGATAAAGGATCTGTACTCGAGGAACTACAGAACACTCATCAAAGAAATTGAAGAAGACACAAAAAGAGGGAAGAGCATTCCATGTTCATGGATCAGAAGAATAAACATCGTTAAAATGTCTCTACTGCCTAGAAAAATCTATACTTTCAATGCCATTCTGATCAAAATTCCATGGTGTTTTCCAAAGAGTAGGAAAAAACAATCCTAAAATTTGTATGGAACCAGAAGAGATCACAAATTTGCTAAGGAAATGTTGAAAAAGAAAAACAAAACTGGGGGCATCACGTTCCCTGATTTCAAGCTTTACTGCAAAGCTGTGATCACCAAGACAGCATGGTATTGGCACAAAAACGGACACATAGGCCAGTGGAACAGAGTAGAGAGCCCAGATATAGACCCTCAATTCTATGGTAAAGTAATCTTCAACAAAGCTGGAAAAAATATGCAGTGGAAAAAAGACAGTCTCTTCAATAAATAATGCTGGGAAAACTGGACAGCTATGTGTAGAAGAATGAAACTTGACCATTCTCTTACACCATACACAAAGATAAACTCGAAATGGATAAAAGACCTCAACATGAGGCAGGAATCTATCAAAGTCCTAGAGGAGAACATAAGCAGTAACCTCTTGGACACCGGCCACAGCAACTTCTTTCAAGATATGTCTCCAAAGGTAAAGGAAACAAAAGTGAAAATAAACTTTGGGACTTCATCAAAATCAATCAAAATCAAAAGCTTCTGTACAGCAAAGGAAACAGTCAACAAAATAAAGAGGCAACCCACGGAATGGGAGAAGATATTCACAAAGGACACTACAGACCAAGGGCTGATAACCAAGATCTATAAAGAACTCCTCAAACTCAACCACACAAAACAGATAATCAAGTCAAAAAATGGGCTGAAGACATGAACAGACACTTCGCCAAAGAAGACATACAAATGGGTAACAGACACATGAAAAAATATTCATCATCATTAGCCATCAGGGAGATTCAAATCAAAACCACACTGAGATACCACCTTATACCAGTTTGAATGGCCAAAATTAACAAGACAGTAAACAACATGTGTTGGAGAGAATGTGGAGAAAGGGGAACCCTCTTACACTGTTGGTGGGAATGCAAGTTGGTGCAGCCACTTTGGAAAACAGTGTGGAGATTCCTTAAGAAATTAAAAATAGTGCTACCCTATAACCCTCTGATTGCACTACTGGGTATTTACCCCAAAGATAAAGATGTATTGAAAATAAGGGCCATCTGTATCCCAATGCTCATAGCAGCAATGGCCACAGTTGCCAAACTGTGGAAATAATCAAGATGCCCTTCAACAGATGAATGGATAGAGAAGATATGGCCCATATATACAATGGAGTATTATGCCTCCATCAGAATGGATGAATACCCAACTTTTATATCAATATGGACAGGACTGGAAGAGATTATGCTGAGTGAAATAAATCAAGCAGAGAAAGTCAATTATCATATGGTTTCACTGACTTGTGGAGCATAAGAAATAACATGGAAGACATTAGCAGAAGGAAAGGAAGAGTGAATTGGGGGAAATTGGAGGGGGAGACGAACCATGAGAGATGGCGGACTCTGAGAAACAAACTGAGGGTTTTGGAGGGGAGGGGGTTGGGGAGTTGGGTGAGCCTGGTGGTGGGTATTATGGAGGATATATATTGTATGGAGTACAGGGTGTGGTGCATAAACAATGAATTTTAGAATACTGAAAAGAAATAAAATAAAATAAAATGAAAAAAGAAGAAAGAAAGAAAGAAAGAAAGAAAGAAAGAAAGAAAGAAAGAAAGAAAGAAAGAAAGAAAGAAGCCTGAGTATTTTTTACATTCCAGAGTCATTGGAGAGGAATACTCCCCTTTCTTTTTCATGTATGACACTGTTTTAGTGTCAATGTTTAACAACCTTTAATATTCTTGTTTGGACTTGCTTATTCTTCATTGTTGTGAGCTGAACTGCATTCCTGGCTTTCTCACTTGGCACTCCCATT
The DNA here is from genome assembly GCF_010015895.1 of Lontra canadensis. NCBI lineage: Eukaryota > Metazoa > Chordata > Mammalia > Carnivora > Mustelidae > Lontra > Lontra canadensis. The sequence goes on from NW_022631000.1 coordinate 12,862,817, forward strand.
ACAGCCTTATTTTAGCTTTCTTCTTTTTTTTTTAAAGTAATCTCTACATCAATGTGGGGCTTGAACTCACAACCCCAAAAAGAAGAGTCATATGCTTTTATGACTGAGCAAGCCAGATGCCCCAATTTAAGCTTTTGCCATGACTCTTCTCATTGTAGCTCTCACTTTCCTCCCATGAATTGGTTTTAACCCTTTTTCAAGACACCTTCATTCTCTATCTACCAGCCTCAGCCATACCAGTAATGTCTCACTCTACACCCAGAAGGAGGATGGGAAACCCATGAACTTGAGTCTGCAATTCCTTCTTCATTCTTAAAGTAAATGAAGGTTAAAATAAAAATGACTGTGATAAGCCATATTGATGCTGTGTTTCAGCGAACTTACTATGGTATATATTAACATGATAAAGTAATTCAGAATTCAAATGTTGGAAAAATCTACTCCATCTCATGCCTACTGGACTATCTCATCTGATTCTGTATGCTTTGGAAGAGTACCCACCACTGCTCTGTAACTCTCCCTCACACTGCTTGCAGAGCAGCATCCAAGAGTCCTAGAGACCACTCTCCTGGGTAGGAGGAAATTGAGGATCTACATACAACTCTTTCCTTTACTCTGGCCACTGAGAGAGCCTTCTGGAAATCATGGGCAAAATTCAAAAGGCCCACACAGTGGTGAAACCTTAAGGCTTATCAAAGATCAAAGCAAAACCAGACAAAAATTGACCTTACTTATCAATATGTTTCTTGGCATAAGATGAATGAATACTTTATGAAAAGCCATGGGTTGTGAAAATGAGTTTGATGGGTGGAGTTCAGCATTTTTTTTAAGTGAAAGAACATAATAAAACAGAAAATGTCAAAGTGTAAAATACGTGGTATATGCAGATATTATTTCATGAACTTTATAAAAAAAAAAGTGTATGTGTGTGCGTGTGTGTGTGTGTTCATAAGGCAAAATATTTTTTCCATGGTCACAATAAGAAATGTTTTTACAAACCCTGTGATACACAAAAATAGACTCAAAATGGATGAAGGACCTCAATGTGGGAAAGGAATCCATCAAAATCCTTGAGGAGAACACAGGCAGCAACCTCTTTGACCTCAACCACAGCAACTTCTTCCTAGAAACATCACCAAAGGCAAGGGAAGCAAGGGCAAAAATGAACTATTGGGACTTCATCAAGATCAAAAGGTTTTGCACAGCAAAGGAAACAGTTAATAAAATCAAAAGACAAGTTACAGAATGGGAGAAGATATTTGCAAACGACATATCAGATAAGGGGCTAGTATCCAAAATCTGTAAAGAACTTACCGAACTCAACACCCAAAGAACAGATAATCCAGTCAAGAAATGGGCAGAGGACATGAACAGACATTTCTGCAAAGAAGACATCCAGATGGCCAACAGACACATGAAAAAGTGCTCCACATCACTCAGCATCAGGGAAATACAAATCAAAACCACAATGAGATACCACCTCACACCAGTCAGAATGGCTAAAATTAACAAGTCAGGAAATGACAGATGCTGGCAAGGAGGCGGAAAAAGGGGAATCCTCCTACACTGTTGGGGGGAATGCAAGCTGGTGCAACCACTCTGGGAAACAGCATGGAGGTTCCTCAAAAAGTTGAAAATAGAGCTACGCTATGACCCAGCAATTGCACTGCTGGGTATTTACCCTAAAGCTACAAACGTAGTGATCCAAAGGGGCATGTGCACCCGAATGTTTATAGAAGTAATGTCCACAATAGCCAAACCATGGAAAAAAGACCTAGATGTCCATCAACAGATGAATGGATAAAGAAGAAGGGGTATATATACACAATAGAATCCTATGCAGCCATCAAAAGAATGAAATCTTGCCATTTGCAAGATCTTGTATCCATTTGTGGATGGAACTAGAGGATATTATGCTGAGTGAAATAAGTCAATCAGAGAAAGACAAATATCATATGATCTCCCTGATATGAGGAATTTGAGAGGACGAGTAGGGGGTTTGGGGGATAGCAAAGGAAAAAATGAAACAAGTTGGGATTGGGAGGGAGACACGCCATAAGAGACTTAATCTCACAAAACAGCTGGTTGCTGGGGGTGGGGGGGTTATGGAGATGGTGGTTGGGTTATGGACATTGAGGGGGGTATGTGATATGGTGAGTGCTGTGAAATGTGTAAGCCTGATGATTCACAGACCTGTACCCCTGGGGCCAATAATATATCATATGTTAATAAAAATAATTAATTAAAAAAACCTGTGATAATAACATGGTCTAGGGTAGAGTGGAAGTGATTCCAGAGGCTTGAAAGAGGCAGGTTGGGAAAAAGAGGGCAGTGATGGGGTTAGGCAGGCACCCGGGCAGGTACCAAAAACAGGCCAGTCCCCCCTTCACAGTTCTGTCAAACTCACACATACCACAGTATTTCATAGCCTACGTATACATTTGCCCATCCGTAACACCACTTTCCTAAATTCCCAAGCCCTACCCCTGTAATTGTTGTCTCTGGCATAGATGCCATAGACTCCTGCCTTGACCCAAAGGAGTCTTCTTGGAAAATATCAGTATGGGTGGATGTCCACAGGAAGGAGATCAAGAACAACCAGAGACTTCTGTTTCCTTCCTCGATTGGGTGTCATGAAGGGTTGACTGACCCACTTGTGTTTTACATAGCTTCCTATTTTAGAGTTTCTGCTCTAGAATATTATTTTTAAGATTTTATTTTTAAGTAACCTCTACACACAACATAGGGATCAACCCACAACCCCGAGACCAAGAGCCACATGATCCAGTGACCCAGTCAGCCAGATGCCCCTGCTTTTGAATATTTATATTAATAACGTATATAGACAGAGCCCCCCTGTCAGGTTACGTGATAAGCAGCTATCACTGAAACATGAAAAAGCCTTAAGTTTTATGTTCTTAGTCACCTGTATCACGTGCTTTACAAATGTTGCAAGAGTCTTTCCTGAGGAAGTGTCCAGTTAAACCACAGGCACCCTAGGTTCTCTCTGAATTGGGCAAGGAGAGCGCGTGTGGTTCACTCATCCTGTGTTTGATTTCAGGCAGAACCTTCAACTGCTGCAGTCCAGGCAGTTGAGCTAAAGCCACAAGTCTCTTTACCTTTCTTCATCTGGGGACCCTGACATTTTTCTCACCTTTCTTGCCAAAATGTAAACCTCATAGAGAGAGTGTGAGAATGAGGTTGAGAGGGTCCCACAGTGACAACTGAGAAACACTCAGCAGCTCCCCAGGTCTCCTTGGTTGTGGGCTGTGGCTGTGGGGTCTCCCAGCCCCCCAGTGGGATGTGGGCCGTGGAAGGCTCAGCCCTCCCCAGCCCCCTTCCTCCTCCTATGGGGCTGAGAGGCAGCATCCTCCCTGTTCTTGCAGCTCCTTTCCTGCCATGACTCCCACCCCCGACCCTGTAACACTTTGCTGTAGTGGGTGCATGCACTAGGCAACTGTTCACATCACCTCACCAGGAAACCTCCTTTCGGTGACCTTGACTTCATTTATTAGCATCTGAAAATTTAATTTCTACAACTATTCACCTTAATTTTGATATGCCCTGTAGGATATTTAATTGTTAGTGCTCCTAACTTGAGGTCATGAAGGGAGCTGCTGGGGTGCCAGTATTCTTCCATTTCTTGATCTAAGTGGTGATTTCATGCCTGTGTTCAGTCTGTGTTGGTCCATTAAGCTGAATACTTGTGGTTTGTGTGCTTTCCTGTATATATGTTATATTTCAATAAAAGGATTATTCCTATCTTGACATTCCCTGAGAACCTTAGTTCCTGCATATCTCTTAACCTAAAGCAAAATGCCTGGCACTAAAAGACTTATCAAGAGGCATTGATTTAAATTTTAGTCACCCTTGGGGCACCTGGATTGCACACAGTAAATTAAGTGGCCTACTCTTGCTTTTGGCTCAGGTTGTGATTTCAGGGTTGTGAGATGGAGCCCTGTGTCAAGCTCTACACTCAGTGGGAAGTCTGCTTAAGATTCTCTCTCCCTCTCTCTCTTCCCCTCCACCCATGTTCACACACTCTCTTTCTCTATCTCTTGAAAATAAATAAATAAATCCTAAATAAAATTGTTAGTCACCCTGCTACAGAAGTAGAAATGTCCAGTGGGAAAACATTGGACTAGAAATATGGAAACTTGAATTCTAGTCCTGGGCCTGATGTTATTTACTTGAACTAATGTAGACAAGATATCAGCCTCCCTAAAGGTCATCTTGTACATCTATAAAATGGACCCCATGCACCTGCCTTCTTGACCTCACAAGCATCCCCCAGGGATTGGATGAGGTCATGGCATAAAAGTATATAGAAGTAAGACATATAGGACAAATGTGAGATCGGATTTCTCAGGAGATTCCAGCTTATATCTATGCTCCTTGGTCCAGACTGGATTGCAGGAAGCCAGGGCTGGGGCCTTTGCTTCTCTTTTCATGCAGGAGCAATAATGAAGAATTATTTTAAAAGGATATCTCCACTTCCCCCAGGCTGGCTTTCTAAGACACCTCAGAGAGCCTCCCCTGGTCTCTCTGAGTTTCTGTTTTCAATATTCCATGAGGTGTGACTCATGAGGACCCCTTCTGCCTTTACCCCTGGGGCCACACACTGGACTGGCTTGCTTCCCACCCTGCATACTGCTGTGGCTGGGCAGGAAGCAGCTGCGGTGGACCTAACAAGTGAAAGGAGGTGGGGCAGGAGGGAGGAACATGGGGTGTGCAAGAGGGAAAAGAAGCATGCAAAGAGAAGGGCTGGCTCACCTCCACCTTGGGGCTGAAGTGGAAAGGGGGGTTCCCTTGGACTGGAGGCTATTGAACTGCTCAGAAGTTGACTCTTTAGTCAAAAGCAATTCTAAATGGTCTTTCTATCCTGGGTGAAAGATGTGGGGCCTCATCAAGTCTAAAAAGCTACCTAAGGGCTGGGAGGAGAAGCATGATGTGAAGGCTCAGGGACTTCAGTGGTCAAGTGGACCTCAGTCTGAAGCTGGGCTCTGTAGATTTCCAGCTAGAGACCTTAGCCTTCATAAACAACACTTTTTTTTCATCTGAAATTGTGTTAGTAGGTATCTGATGAATTTTTCATGACATTAAACGAGAAAACACATGGACTTAGCACACAGTAAGCTCTCAGTAAGTAGTATTAATTCTTTTTACTATTAAATTCAAAGGAGAGCCCTGTGAGATTTTGAAATAGAACACAAAGGTAGCCCTGGGGGATGGAAGGACAAATAGGGGGAAAAGACCACAGAGCCAGCATGAAAATATGGGTATGAGGTTTGGGGGAGTGGAGAAATTGAGTCAAGGCACAGAACTTATGCCATGTAGAAAGAAGGATAACACAGATGGTTTGGTTTGTCACATGGTTTCCAGAATTGTTAGAGGTCAAGTCCTTGTTAGCTTTTAGGCTCTCCCACTGTGGAATGTGTTGGCGACATTCTCTAACTTTAACCTGGCTTTACTTTAAACAGATTACAAAATTAATTAACTCTTAGAGGAAAAGATTAATTAGACTTCATTAAATTTAAGAACTGCTCCTAAAGAGACACCATTAAGAGCATGAAAAGATAAACTATGGACTGGAAGAAGATGTTTGCAACCCAGGTATAACCCAAATAAATACAATTTTAAGGGGAAGGGACAAGTGGCAAAAGACTTGAACTATACAAGTACGATATCCAAATGGCCAGTAAGCATATGAAAAGGAGCGCAGTCATCTGGGAAATGCCAATTAAAACCACTCCTTGTCCTATAAATGGGGGGAAAAGATATTGGCAAAGATATGGAACATCTGGAACTCTCATACATTGCTACTGGGACTGGAACTTGGTGTAAACACCTTAGAAATTCTGCCACTGTACACATACATTTCCTATAATCCCAAATTCCACTCCTTAGTGTGAGGGATAGTCAGAACAGCATAGTTCACATAGTCCCAAACTAACACAGTCTGAATACACATCAACAATAGAATGAACAAGCCAAATGTGATACATTAATGGAAGTGGAATATTATACAACACTGAAGGTGAGCAGACGACTGCTAACATAACAACATGGATGACTTTCACAAACAGAATGTTGAGTGAAGGAAGTCCAACACAAGGGTGCAACTGCATTTACATAAAGCTAAAATGGCGACCAATGGCAAGGCAGTCATCATCTTTAGGGGAGGGGAGATGTCTGAGAGGGACAACAAGGGGGCTGTCGGAAAGATTTTCATGATCTATTTCTTGATTTTATGAAGGTTAAAAAAATTTTATAAACTCACTGATTTGTTCACTTGTGAATTTTATATTTTTCCAAATGTATCATATGTAGGTCAATAAAAAAATAAGTTTACTTATAAACCAAGGAGAACCTGCCCATCACCCCACCATGTAACCCCTAAAAGAAAACTGCATCACTGTGACCTATGAGATGTGGCACTGTGGGTCCAATCACTTTGTCAGACAATGTGGGACTCTGCAGCCCTGGTGGGAAAGGGACCCGTCATCTCCTCTATGATGCCAGGGCATTGGCAGAAAGATCAGGAGGGCAATGAGGTGTGAATCGGGCACAACTCCATGAGGATCTCTGTGAATTAAGGAAATGACTTATACACCTTGAGCCCAAGTATGCTCAGCACTACCAGCCCACCAGGGCCCTGTGTCCTGCTAGGTTTATGCAACAGGGTGCAGGGGAGGGCCTCAAGGAGGCAGCAGAGACTGCATCTGAGCCTTGCACTTCCCCAAGAGGTGGGCACAGTGGCAGTTAAGTACCCAGCCCCAGGCACCTGCCATGAAGTGGCAAGGTCTGAAACCAGTCCTTGAACTCCAAAAGCCTGGCTCCAGAACTTGGAAACTTGGCTCCTATGCTGTGCAGCCTCTTGAAGTATCCATGAAATCTAAGACAGGGCTGTCAGCAGGTATGCAAAGGGAGCCACATATGAAAAAGAAAGAAGAAAGAGGTGAACTAATTTTAATACTATATTTTACTTAAATTGATACACCCAAAACTTATCATTTTCACATGTAATAAATATAAAAATAATTCTGGATGATATCATTTCTCTAACACTAAGTCTTTGAAGTCCTGTATGTATTTCACACTTACGGTACATCTGCGCTTCAAGTCCATATGTGGCTAGGAGCCCCATTTTGGACAGCCCAGGTCTGGGAGGAGACCTGGAGGACCATCCAGGTAAGCGGAATGATTTGTGCAAAGGCTCACAGATGGGAGTGCTCTGTGCATTTGGGGCAACTTTCTGTATTGCCTGATTCTGAGCATCCTGACAGCTGCTTCCAGGGAAATTACTCTGCCACTTGGCACCCCTCTCTGCCTCGAGTGTTTAAAGAGAGCTGAAAGCACAGATTCGTGAACTCAGGCTTTCAGACCCGTAGTGAGTATGAGCCAGCATGAATCACACATTCAGCCATGTCACCATCAGTACCATGGTGCAGGCCAAGCCTGGACCCTCACCTCCCCTGTTATCCCTCCCTCCCCTTCAGAGCTCATTCTCCACTGTCCTCGTCTCCCGACCCACCTCACTCCTTCCTCACTTCTGACTTCACAACTCAGGGACTGCTACCCTGCCTTCTTGCCTCTTCTCTATTCCCCTCCAAACCCCACCCACCCTTTGCTTAGGACCCTGATATAGCCTCCTCACATAATTTATGAAGAGCCTTGCTCTAACCAGCAACCCCAGTTTGGGTGGCACAATCCTATAGGTGCTTCCTCATGTATTTTTGTCTGGTCAGTTTCATAGCTAATTGGTCCCCCAATCAGAATTGTGTCTTCTGCCAATGTCAGATAGATTATGCGCAACCTATAAATAAGTGTTGTGAGAATAAAACATTCAAGGTTCAAAGAAACTGAATTCCCATGCCAATGCGACTCTCCAAACAGGACGAATGAGGTAACTGCACTTTATGGTCATTGCGCACTTGCCAAATAACAGCCTGTTGAATCATTCCCTGAAGTCTGTCTGATTACATCATTAACTATGAATTAATTCTCCATCTGCATAGGAAATAATGATATGCGGTAATGTGAGCTATGCACATATTTAACTCCCTTGGAAACACTGGAATTCACATTTCTAGATGCTCCGGCAGGAATGGGCTGAGATGCTCACTTATAGACAAGCATGCCATGGAGTGTGGGCAGGTCCTAAACAATGACAACTATTAGGATCAGCCACTTCCAGAGACATATGAAATGTAAATAAATAATTTTCTCAAAAGGTTTGTTTGCAATAATACCTTATTCTTCTGTCACCCTAGGAAAAATTTAATTAAAATAATTTTAATATTGGGGCTCCTCGGGGGCTCAGTCGGTTAAGTGTTTGCCTATGGCTCAGGTCATGATCCCAGGGTCCTGGGATCGAGTCCTGCATCAGACTCTCTGCTCAGCGGGAGCCTGCTTCTCCTTCAGCCCCTCCCTCTGCTCATGTGCTCTATCTCTCTCTCCCTAAACCAAAATTTTTAAAAAATAATTTATTATCATCCTTGAATGTATAGACCTTGCTTTGAGGCCTCCATCAAACAATGCCAGGGAAATTCCTCTGATTCATGGAAACAGTGGCTATTTCTACAGAGGAAACCAATGGGTGAGTTATAAACCACAGGACCACACCTACACACTAGGAACTTGGGTCAAGTGCCAGTTCCACTGATAATCTGCAAGGTCACTACCTCTCTGAACTGCTTTTCTTCTCATCTGTAAAATGGAAGGAAGTAGACTTAGATTTTTAGGGTGAAGTAAAACACCAGCTAGAACGCACACATATTGCAGGGTTCTGCTACTCGCAGGAGGGAGACCTGAGGAAGAAAATGAGAATGATCTTGTCTTCTTTGACCCTCCCTAAAGTTGGGAAGGAGCTTTGCATCTAGTTTCATGAAGAGAATTATTGGGGGGGGGGCACAGGAACTCCAGGGAACCTCCCTAACTCATGGCACCCAATCATTACCATCCAGGCAAGGCCTTTTCTTGTTTTGTTTGGTTTTGTCTTATACATTTCCTCCACTTGCCCTCACTCCAGATACTCACTAATATGTACTTGGATATGTGTGTACACTTATACACTTGAAATTTTATGATGTTATGTTGTCTTTGTATGCATTTTAAATATTTATCTACCTATGTGTGTATCACATTCGTTTGTCAGTGATGACACAGAGGTAGATCATAAAACACAATGATTGGGGTGTCTGGGAGCCAGACTGGCTGGCATCATTCCAATTTGCCAACAGTATGAACTGAGCCCATTCACTCAATTTCCCATATTTCAGCTTCCCATTTCTAAAGCAAAGAGAGTTGTAGTATCTACCTTGTGCACAGAGCTGAGAATGTGTAAAGTGCTAGGCACACATAAGCTCCCAGCAAGTGTTAACCGTCATTATCATCACCACCATGATTATTATTCCTGCATCCACTACCGCACAGAACACCCTCCTACACATCCCTATTGGATCCGGGCCCGAGTTTCTCTGGGTTGTAGACTCCAGAGACAGATGGGTCATAGGGTGTGTACTTATTTTTGCCAACTACTGCCAAATTGCTGTCCGGAATGACTGCCCCAGTCCACGTTCCCACCACCAGTTCCTGAGGGTTCCGGGAAAAGTTTTCTCAGCCAGTGAGAGCACAGATTTTAACAAGTCTTTTCTCTGGCTGCACTGACCTCATCTGTCTGGGAGACTTCTGTCCAAGTTGGGTGGAGAAACAGTTCTAAGACACGTGGCTGATTTTGGAGTCTGTCCTATTCCACATTCCAGAGTCCTAAGACCTATAGTGATTATCAAACAATGGGCTCACAACCTTAGGAAACATCAGAATCATCCTAGAGGGGGATGTTTAAAGTGCTTCCCTATGGGATTCTGGCCCACACAACCCAGGGGACCATGTACCTCCCTTTCTCTAACCCCAGGTAGGAGTCCCTGCCTCTGGGAGCCACTGCTGCTGATGGACAGATGTTTTCAGCACAGGACAAAAGGTGGAGAACCACTAGGAGAAGGGTAAGCCTGCAGTGGCCCTAGGCCCTGGAACTGCAGGAGACTATCATTACAACCTGATGGAGTTGGAAGATCCCTTTGTCCAGAAAGTTCTCCTATTGCTAAAGATCTCTCTCTAGCCTGGATAATAGAGGAAATGACACTACTTAATTCAGGCTTTTAAATTAAGCCCATGTTTTCTCTGGAAGATCCTGCACTGTCAACACATTACTTGGGCTCTATATCACCTGACCTCTATTACCTATGGCTCAATGCCTGCCAGTACCAGAAGGTGTAAGCATCTAAGCAGGAGTCCCTGAGGGACTTAGATGTTTGGCAGGCCAGGTGTGAGAAATGTTTGATAAATTTAGGAGATGCATCCGGCTCCACCGCGATAGTGAGTACAGCTCCAGAGGAGATCCTGAGGTCGTTTAAGGGTGTCATTTAAATTCACCTTGGCACCTATACCATCATAAAGATGCTAAAGAGTACACACTTAATAGCTAGCTACCAGCAATCCCAGATCTAGGTCTGGAATCCAAGGGCCCCCCAAATGAGGGGTAAGTCAGTAAAGTTTTGTTCCCTCTGTGTCTAATGAGAATTTATTAAACTTCAGGAGCAGAAAGCAGGTAATTCACCCATTGCCTCACCCACTGGTGAGCTATTTCTTACCCAGGGCTCCTTTCTCCTTCTGAAAAGAAACCACAAGGCTCCAATTTCATGAGAGAAGCAGAGAAGGAGGCTCTGCACCAGATGAAAGGCAGGCAGCTTCCTGCCTTGTGTAGTAATGGTTAGTGATGCCCTTTGGCTAGAAGCTCACACACTCTTCTCAGCAGTGTCTGCCAGTGTGCGTGAATGGTGAAGCACATTTTTGGATGGTGGAGCAGATAATGTTTAAATTGCCATAGTAATAGGTAACTAATTTTTAAATATTGTTCATATCTTTCTTATTACTTTTTGCTCTAAGTAATTTTTTTGTATGGATCAATAGCTGGCATCCAGTAGGTTCTCAGTAAATATTATTGCATGAGTGGCTGGTCATTGCACAGCATGGCTCTTCTGTTCAGATCTCACTCAGGCCAAGATGACCTTCACCTTTCCACATAATCTCTTGATACTATAAGGCACATATTGGTTAAAATAAAAAAAAAATACTAGACTATGATATAAAAATGCCAGGTGAAGTTTGGTCTAGCTCCAGCCAAAGAGCTAGCAGGAAGCATGCCTGGATGGGGATTGAGTGACCAGAAGGCCAGATCATCAGCTGGTTCAAGAGGAAGAGAGACCTACGCCCTTTGGGGTCCACTGTTAGGAAATGGATCAGCCTGAGGAATGACCATGCTTACAATAAACTCTTAAAAGGCAAGGACTAATGTTGCAAAGGCAAGGATGAATTAAACAGGAAGAGCCAAGTTGGAAGCTGATATCAGGGGTGGGGTTTGGGCATAGAGGGCAAGGGCAGGAACCAGATGTCCAAAGTTGGGAGAGGTTTGGATGAGTAAAATAACAAAGAATAAAAGAGGTCATGTCTTGAGAACTGGACCTAGAGACCAGAGAGGGAGGTTTTGTTCATTTCCCTTTATCCGTGTTTTCTCCCCTCCAACATATTCTTTCTCTACCCTACCCCCCACTTCCATATGCAGACATCAGGGCTGAATTACATCCAAGGGAGGGGATGCATCTTCTGAGATTTTGTCTTTCCAGTTTGGTGCCAAATTGATATTGGTAAGTGTCTCTGTTTTCTGGAATCGGGCCCTTCTGGGTCCCAGCTCCCATGGGCTCCCAAGTGAAGTTCCTCAATCCCCATCAAAAGGTTTACCCTGACCTAAAAGGAGAAATTTAAACCAGTCCTGCCCAGCCATCATCTGAATTCTGGCCCCAATTATTGTGGTCTCAAAACTCTCCCTGACTTTGACCTTCAATTCTGAAAACTGGGCCTCAACCTTAGCTCAAAAATGTTTATGGAACTCCTGCTATGAACCAGGCACTCTGGCCTTCACTAGGGATATAGTTGCAAATAAGTTACTGGCCTAGCTTCACGGTGACTACAGGATAGTGAGAGACAGTGTCCAGTATACAGGAAGTTGCAAGCTGTGATAAGTACTGGGATGGGGAAATAGAAACATGTAGGAGGGCAGCTAACCCCAGCTGGGGGAGGAAGGGTGGGGCAGGAAAGACTTCCTAGGGGAAGTGATGACTGAACCCTCATGCAAAGACAAGTAGACCTGCACCCAGCAAAGAAGAGGGCCATGGGTGTGGGTGGGGCAGTGATGCTGGGTGAAGGAACAGTAAGTTCAATGGCCTAGAGATTAGAGAAAGCAGAACAGGTTTCAGGATCTGAACATGATTCAATAAGGCTGATGCTACAGTGGACTATGGAAGAAGGACGAAAGACATGGTTCCAGTTGTAAGAGCCATAAAATGACTGGGTGAATACGTGCATTTATTGTCCAAATTGAGGACTCGGCCATTGTAAAACTTAAAAAGGTTTACAGCTTTATAAACTTATAAACCAAGTTAACGATTTGTCTCTAATTGAATCTGGGTCTCAATTAGAGTGACCCAGCCTCACCACAGTGGTCTGCCTGAACTGTAAGTCCCTCCTGTATAGAGGCCCTGACTTGCTCTTGCTGAACTCCTCCTATCTATGCCCTACACATGTCTAGTCAGTCTTATCCCAGGGCAGTCAACCAGGAGGTGTCAGAAGAAATTATATATAGAATCTGCAAAAAGCATCTTCCTGTGTCATATACCTTCTAACAAAGCAAGTCAACTTTTCACACAAAGAATGCTTCGTTTTCATATTCAATGCTTTTGGTTGATCTTTTCCAAATTTTATAATATACATGCTCCCAGGAAGATGAACTGCAAAAGGTAACCAGATTTTTACCTTTATCCCCAGAAGAAAAAATCTATAACGGCTTCCCTAAGAGGCAGGAGTTGACAACCTAAGTAAGAACCCCTTGCCACATGGTTGAGTTATTGTATCTAATGCCCCACTCTCTCTCTGTCTACCTGCCTAGGAAACTTCCTTTCTATTTACTGAAGTTCACAGTGACTTCATGGACCATAGAATCAGTTTGGGTCTACAATAATAGTTGTGGTATAAATCTCCTACCTTCAGACTCAAGAGTTTGTGTGTGTATCCTTCTAAGGATGTGGTCTTGTCTTGAAGTTCCAATGTTTACCAAAGGTCAAAGGTGACATCCTAAAGAACAACCTGATCCTCAGTCACGATGGCCAAAGCCAGCTTCTCTCTGAAGCTGTGGGACATGGCACCTGGCACAATGAGTGGTGGGCACATAGCTGGATCCTACTGCAGCAAGTTCCCTGCAAGCAGTGTTCCTGGGACACACCTGTTCTTAAAATTCACAGAATAAAGTCTCCAGAACAGAGTTCTAGAGTTAAAGAACAGGATGCTCATTGAGACAGGTAAGAATAGCAGGTCCACATTGTTGGAAACTCCTTCACCTTATTCACTGCTATTTTTTAATGTCTAGCCCAGGGTTTGGAAACTTAGTGTTTGTTCAGCAATTTTTGCATGCATGAATAAAAAGAATATCTAACAGGGACACCTTGGTAGTATAGTCAGTCAAACACCAACTCTTAGTTTCAGCTCAGGTCATGATCTTAGGGTCATGAGATTGAGCCCTCATCAGACTCCACACTCAGGAAGGAGTCTGCTTGAGATTCTCTTTCCCTCTACTCCTCCCACTCATGAGCTTTCTCTCTCTCTCTCTCTCTAAAATAAGTAAATCTTAAAAAAAAATCTAAAAAAAAAATAAATAAATCTAACAGACTTAAAGATTTGAAAAAGAAAATCTAAAAAGCTAAATATAACAGTTTCTTCTGTTTCAAGAAGAAAAAAATGTAAGAGGATTTAATATTAAAACAGTTGATGGGCTTAATCAGAGATGGACTATAACAGGCAGTATTGAGTAGTATGAACAGTTGATTCCCACTGCCTGGGTTCAGATGGTGACTTTGATGTTTACCAGTCATGTCAATGTGGCGAATTAGTGAATCTCTCTAAGCTTCTCTTATCTGTAAAATGGGAATAAAAATAATAGCTACCTATTGAAACTGTTGTGGAAATAACATGAGCTAATACATGGACATGGCACAGAGCCCTGGCTATAAAATCAGTACCCATAATTATTAGCTCTTATTAGTAATAAAATAGTATTAATATTCTCTCACATGCAAATACAAATCATTTGGTGATGGCTTCCTGGAGGGCTATGTGGAAGAGTGTGTCCACTGAGCAGCTAGGTTTGGAAGGAAGTGTGTCATGTCTGCCCTGGATGCTACATGAAGGAGTAGTGGAACACAAGCCCTATGTATGCAATTCCTAGCCTGGATTGCAAATCTTCCCCCAAAATAGGAAGTGTGTTTTTTCACATCTGTATGAAAAGTATTTGACACATAGTAGTTTTGTCAATAAACGTTTGTTCAAGTGTTCAAACTTTTCATTGGCTGGCTAATAGCTTTTCTCTGCTATAAATCCATTCGATCGTTCATTGCTTTGGTAATATTATAGTCTCACGGTAAATACTGAAGCAAACTCTAGTCTCAGACAGGTGGTGGTGGTATATTAAGAATGAATACTCATACTCTAACAAAATGTTCCACATTTCATAAATTCAGTGCATTCCAAGAGGGATTAATGCTATATCAGGCTTCCCCCACATGGCACCACATATAAACATTCTGTTGATTTATGTGTATCTTTCTCCTCAGATGTCTGTTTTTTACAACCACATTTACAATCTTATGTAAAAATTCTTTGAGATTATTGCAGTTTTGTAGCAACAATCTGGCAATGAATTGTCTACATTTCATAATTAAATACTGTAAAAAGCAACACCCAAAGCTTGCCAATGAATTCTTCAACTGTCTTCCCTATGAGCTATTGAAATAGCAAAGCCTTTTTCTGTCATCAGCACATAGATGACTGAAGATTCAGGGGACAGTCCCATTTTTTAAAAATTATCCAACATCAGAATAATAGAACAGTAATTTGAATTACTTTGTTTTTTATCTCTAAACACAAATTCCAGATTACTAAAAACATGCAAGTTTTCCTAACTTACTATTAGGGTTATAGAAGGAAGAATATTCCTAATAAGAAGTCTGAGGAAAGAGAGAGTGTATTTAGAAATAAGACAGTGTTCAGTAAATAGAGGACAAAGTCAATTGTGATAACACCATGGTATTGGATTTATATAAAAGTGGCCCTTGATGTTCTAAGAGAAGAATGCATTCATGCTAGTCTGAGCTACCCTGCTCCAGCAGGAGCAGGCAGCTTGTTACTTATCTAGGATAGAACAGGTAGAGCAGATTTGGGAACCTAGCTCCAGACCCAATTCTGTGTTCTAGTTAGGATAGGAACAGGATGGCAGGTGAGGGCTGGCCCAATCGGAGTTGATGAAAGGAAGTGGAAAAAAAGGTAAGGGATGTATAACCTATAAAAACTCAGTCTCGCAACTGAGTAATCATCTTTATACCACCTTCTTGGGAAAACAACTGTACTCTAAAGATCAAAATTCTAGGATACCTGGGTGGCTCAGTCAGTTAAGTATCTGCCTTCAGCTCAGGTCATGATCTTGGGGTCCTGGGATTGAGTCCCACATCAGGCTCTCTGTTCAGCAAGGGGGTCTTCTTCTCCCTTTCCCTCTCTTTCTGTGCTCTCTCTCTCTCTCAAATAAATAAGTAAAATCTTAAAAAAAGATCAAAATTCTAGATCAGAAAAGTTATGTAATTAAGCATAAAATTAGTGTGAAGTCGGTGGTTGGAAATTCTTAAGGTATATATCTATTTCACACTAGCATATCTGTTTTTAAAAAACTAATTCAGAAATGTCTCAATAAGGAACATGTTGATGGAAACTAACCAAACTCTAAAACTGCTGGTAGAAGCAGATTTATTTTTTTAAATCTTGAATGATTTAGTTGTTTAGTATACTCTCTTTCACAATCTGGAACGAAATAACACAAATTCTAGCTTCAGAACAGAGAATTATTACTTTGAAAGACAGAGAAACTCTGAAGCAAACACTCTAATGGCTTTTACCTAGATGCAGGGGAAGTGTGAAGATCCCAAAGAATAACAAAGGCCAGCCTGATCTGTTCAAGAAGAAATAGAACCGTGCTAGTAAGGTCAGATGAGGTTACAGCATGAAAGAGTCCTGCCCCAGGACATCCTACTTAAAATTGCAAATAGTACTGCCCTGGAACTTCCAATCCCTGGACTTTGCTCTGTTTGCTTTTTTCCCATAGCACTATCTCCTTCAAATGCTTTATTTTTTATTGTCTGTCTTTTCTCAGCAGAATGTAAGCTCTATGAGGGTTAATGTTGAGTGCCAGTTTTTTTCACTGAGGTATCTCAACATCCTAGAACAGTGCCTGGTAAAGGTTAGATGTTGAATAAATACGTGTTGAATGTTTACTCAGTGAGCCCTATGTAAACAGAACTAGATGACAGCACACCAAGTACAAAAGGTCAGTGTGTTAAGGGGATGAGTGATTCAAACTTACTTATGAGCAAGTAGTGACATATCTAACAGAGAAGGACCAAGAGTTGAAATTTAGTGAGCCCCAAGATTATAAGCTATTCTGAAGCTTTATTATTTTTTTTTAGTTTTTATTTTCTAGAAGAATCTAATGTATAGTATTGTTTTTTACTCTTTTTAAAAATATTTTTATTTAGGAGCACCTGGGTGGCTCAGTGGGTTAAAGCCTCTGCCTTCAGCTCAGGTCATGATTCCAGGGTCCTGGGATCAAGCCCCGCATCGGGCTCTCTGCTCAGCAGAGAGACTGCTTCCTCCTCTCTCTGGCTGCCTCTCTGCCTACTTGTGATCTCTGTCTGTCAAATAAATAAATAAAATCTTAAAAATATATATATTTTTATTTAAATTAAAATATTAACATATAATGTATTTTTGGTTTCAGAGTTACAAGCCTGTGATTCATCAACCTTATATAAAACCCAGTGCTCATTATATCATGTGTCTTCCTTAATGTCCATCACCCAGTTACCCAATCTCTCTACACCACTCCCCTCCAGCAACCCTTGGTTTGTTTCCTCTGATTAAGAGTCTCTATGGTTTATCTCCCTCTCTGGTTTCATCTTTTGTTTTTTCCTCTCCTATGATCCTCTGTTTCGTTTCTTAAATTCCACATATCAGTGAGATCATATGATGATTACCTTTCTCTGATTGACTTATTTCACTTAGCATAATACCCTCTAGTTCCATACACATCCTTGCAAATGACAAGATTTCATTTTTTATTGTTGTATAATATTCCACTGTATATATGCTCCACATCTTCTTTATCCATTCATCTGTCAATGGACATCTTGGCTCTTTCCATAGTCTGGCTATTGTGGACATTGCTACCATAACCATTGGGCTGCAGGTGCCCCTTCAGATTACTATCTTTGTATCTATAGGGCAAATACCCCGTAGTGAAATTGCTGGGTAGTTCTATTGCTGGGTAGTTCTATTTTCAACTTTTTGAGGAGCCTCCATACAGTTTTCCAGAGTGGCTGCACCAGCTTGCATTCCCACCAAAAATGTAGGAGGTATCTCCTTTCTCTTCATCCTCACCAACATCTGTCATTTCCTGACTTGTTAATTTTAGCCATTCTGACTGGTGTGAGGTGGTATTGCATTGTGGTTTTGATTTGTATTTCTTTTTTTTTTTTAAGATTTTATTTATTTGAAAAAGATCACAAGTAGGTGGAGAGGCAGGTGGAGGGGGGAAGCAGGCTCCCTGCTGAGCTGAGAGCCCAATGCGGGGCTCAATCCCAGGACTCTGGGATCATGACCCAAGCCAAAGGCAGAGGCTTAACCCACTGAGCCACCCAGGTGCCCCATTGATTTGTATTTCTTTGATGCTGAGTGATGTTGAGCATCTTTTCATGTGTCTGTTGGCCATTTATAGGTCTTTGGAGAAATATCTGTTCATGTCTTTTGCTCATTTTCTTACTGAATTATTTGTTCTTTGGATGTTGAGTTTGATAAATTCTCTATAGATTTTTGATACTACCCCTTTATCTCATGTCATTTGCAAATATCTTTTCCCATTCTGTCAGTTGTCTTTTCCTTTTATCAACTGTTTCCTTTGCTTTTTTTCTTTGCAAAAGTTTGTTATCTTAATGAAGTCCCAATAGTTCATTTTTGCCTTTCTTTCCCTTGCCTTTGAACATAGGTCTAGCAAGAAGTTTTTGTGGCTGAGGTCAAAGAGGTTTTTCCTTGTGTTCTTCTTTAGGGTTTTGATGGATTCCAGTTTCACATTGAGATCTTTCATCCATTTGAGTCTATTTTTGTATATAGCGTAAGGAAATGGTCCAGAGTCATTCTTCTGCATGTGGCTGTCCAATTTTTCCAACACCATTTGTTGAAGAGGCTGTCTTTTTCCCACTGGATATGCTTTCATGCTTTGTCAAAGCCTAGTTGCTCATAAGGTTGAGGTTCCATTTCCGGACTTCCTATTTTGTTCCATTGATCTATGTATTTGTTTTTTGTGCCAGTACCAAGCTGTCTGTATGATTACAGCTTTGTAATAGAGCTTAAAGTCCAGAATTGTGATGCCATCAGTTTTGGTTTTCTTTTTCAACTTTCCTTTGACTAGTCGGAGTCTTTTCTGGTTCCATACAAATTTTAGGATCATTTGTTCCAGCTCTGTGAAAAATGATGATGGTATTTTGATAGGGATTGCATTAAAACTGTAGATTGCTCTAGTAAGCATAGACATTTTAACAATATTTATTCTTTTTTTTAATTTTTTAAAGTTTTTATAAACATATAATGTATTATTAGCCCCAGGGGTACAGGTCTGTGAATCGCCAGGTTTACATACTTCACAGCACTCACCATATCACATACCCTCCCCAATGTCCATAACCCCACCACCTTCTCCCTACCCCCCTCCCCCCGGTCACCCTCAGTTGTTTTTTGTTTGTTTGTTTGTTTGTTTTGGTTTGTTTTTTTTTGGTGACAGTAAGAGTCTCTTATGGTTTGTCTCCCTCCCAATCGCATCTTGTTTCATTTATTCTTTTCCTAACCCCCAAAACCCCCACGTTGAATCTCCATTTCCTCATATCAGGGAGATCATATGATAGTTGTCTTTCTCTGATTGACTTATTTCACTCAGCATAATACCCTCTAGTTCCATCCATGTCGTCGCAAATGGCAAAATTTCATTTCTTTTGATGGCTGCATAGGATTCCATTGTATATATATACCACTTCTTCTTTATCCATTCATCTGTTGATGGACATCTAGTTTCTTTCCATAGTTTGGCTATTGTGGACATTGCTGCTATAAACATTTGGGTGCACATGCCCCTTTGGATCACTATGTTTGTATCTTTACGCTAAATACCCAGTAGTGCAATTGCTGGGTTGTAAGGTAGCTCTATTTTCAACTTTTTGAGGAACCTCCATGCTGTTTTCCACAGTGGTTGCACCAGCTTGCATTCCCACCAACAGTGTAGGAGGGTTCCCCTTTCTCTGCCTCCTAACCAGCATCTGTCATTTCCTGACTTGTTAATTTTAGCCATTCTGACTGGTGTGAGGTGGTATCTCATTATAGTTTTGATTTGTATTTCCCTGATGCCGAGTGATGTGGAGCACTTTTTCATGTGTCTGTTCATCTGGATGTCTTCTTTGCAGAAATGTCTGTGCATGTCCTCTGCCCATTTCTTGACTGGATTATTTGTTCTTTGGGTGTTGAGTTTGATAAGCTCTTTATAGATTTTGGAAACTAGCCCTTTATCTGATATGTCATTTGCAAGTATCTTCTCCCATTCTGTCAGTTGTCTTTTGGTTTTGTTAACTGTTTCCTTTGTTGTGCAAAAGATTTTGATCTTGATGAAGACCAAATAGTTCATTTTTGCCCTTGCTTCACTTCCTTTGGTGATGTTCCTAGGAAGAGGTTGCTGCGGCTGAGGTCGAAGAGGTTGTTGCCTGTGTTCTCCTCAAGGATTTTGATGGATTCCTTTCTCACATTGAGGTCCTTCATCCATTTTTGAGTCTATTTTTGTGTATGGTATAAGGAAATGGTCCAATTTCATTTTTCTGCATGTGACCGTCCAATTTTCCCAACACCATTTGTTGAAGAGGCTCTCTTTTTTCCATTCAACATTCTTTCCGACTTTGTCAAAGATTAGCTGACCATAGAGTTGAGGGTCTATTTCTGGGCTCTCTATTCTGTACCATTGATCTATGTGTCTCTTTTTGTGCTGGTACCATACTGTCTTGATGATGACAGCTTTGCAATAGAGCTTGAAGTCTGGAATTGTGTTGCCACCAACTTTAGCTTTCCTTTTCAATATTCCTTTGGCTATTCGAGGTCTTTTCTGGTTCCATACAAATTTTAGGATTATTTGTTCCATTTCTTTGAAAAAAATGGATGGGATTTTGATAAGGATTGCATTAAATGTGTAGATTGCTTTGGGTAGCATAGACATTTTCCAATATTTGTTCTTCCAATCCAAGAGCATGGAACATTTTTCCATTTCTTTGTGTCTTCCTCAATTTCTTTCATGAGTACTTTATAGTTTTCTGAGTATAGATTCTTTGCCTCTTTGGTTAGGTTTATTCCTAGGTATCTTATGGTTTTGGGTGCAGTTGTAAATGGGATTGACTCCTTAATTTCTCTTTCTTCTGTTTTGTTGTTGGTGTATAGAAATGCAACTGATTTCTGTGCATTGATTTTATATCCTGACACTTTACTGAATTCCTGTACGAGTTCTAGCAGATGTGGGGTGGAGTCTTTTCGATTTTCCACATATAGTATCATATCATCTGCAAAGAGTGATAGTTTGACTTCCTCTTTGCTGATTTGGATGCCTTTAATTTCTTTTTGTTGTCTGATTGCTGAGGCTAGGACTACTAGTACTATATTGAATAGCAGTGGTGATAATGGACATCCCTGCTGTGTTCCTGACCTTAGCAGAAAAGCTCTCAGTTTTTCTCCATTGAGAATGATATTTGCGGTGGGTTTTTCATAGATGGCTTTGATAATATTGAGGTATGGGCCCTCTATCCCTGCACGTTGAAGAGTTTTGATCAGGAAGAGATGCTGTACTTTGTCTAATGCTTTTTCAGCATCTATTGAGAGTATCATATGGTTCTTGTTCTTTCTTTTATTAATGTGTTGTATCACATTGATTGATTTGTGGATATTGAACCAACCTTACAGCCCTGGAATAAATCCCACTTGGTCGTGGTGAATAATCCTTTTAATGTACTGTTGGATCCTATTGGCTAGTATTTTGGTGAGAATTTTTGTATCTGTGTTCATCAAGGATATTGGTCTGTAATTCTCTTTTTTGATGGGATCCTTGTCTGGTTTGAGGATCAAGGTGATGCTGGCCTCTTAAATGAGTTTGGGAGAGTTCCTTCCATTTCTATTTTTTGGAACAGTTGCAGGGGAATAGGGATTAATTCTTCTTTAAATGTTTGGTAGAATTCCCCTGGGAAGCCATCTGACCTTGGGCTTTTGTTTGTTTGGAGATTTTTGATGACTGTTTCAATCTCCTTACTGGTTATGGGTCTGTTCAGGTTTTCTATTTCTTCCTGGTTCAGTTGTGGTAGTTTATATGTCTCTAGGAATGCATCCATTTCTTCCAGATTGTCAAATTTGTTGGCGTAGAGTTGCTCATAGTATGTTCTTATAATTGTTTGTATTTCTTTGGTGTTGGTTGTGATCTCTCCTCTTTCATTCATGATTTTATTTATTTGGGTCCTTTCTCTTTTCTTTTTGATAAGTCTGGCCAGGGGTTTATCAATCTTATTAATTCTTTCAAAGAACCAGATCCTAGTTTCGTTGATTTGTTCTATTGGGTTTTTTTTTTTTTTTTTTAGTTTCTATTTCATTGATTTCTGCTCTGATCTTTATGATTTCTCTTCTCCTGCTGGGTTTAGGGTTTCTTTCTTGTTCTTTCTCCAGCTCCTTTAGGTGTAGGGTTAGGTTGTGTACCTGAGACCTTTCTTGTTTCTTGAGAAAGGCTTGTACCGCTATATATTTTCCTCTCAGGACTGCCTTTGTTGTGTCCCACAGATTTTGAACCATTGTGTTTTCATTATCATTTGTTTCCGTGAATTTTTTCAATTCTTCTTTAATTTCCTGGTTGGCCCATTCATTCTTTAGAAGGATGCTGTTTAGTCTCCATGTATTTGGGTTCTTTCCAAATTTCCTCTTGTGATTGAGTTCTAGCTTCAGAGCATTGTGGTCTGAAAATGTGCAGGGAATGATCCCAATCTTTTGATACCGGTTGAGACCTGATTTAGGACCGAGGATGTGATCTATTCTGGAGAATGTTCCATGTGCACTAGAGAAGAATGTGTATTCTGTTGCTTTGGGATGAAATGTTCTGAATATATCTGTGATGTCCATCTGGTCCAGTGTGTCATTTAAGGCCTTTATTTCCTTGTTGATCTTTAGCTTGGATGATCTGTCCATTTCAGTGAGGGGAGTGTTAAAGTCCACTACTATGATTGTATTATTGTCGATGTGTTTCTTTGATTTTGTTATTAATTGGTTTATATAGTTGGCTACTCCCACATTAGGGGCATAGATATTTAAAATTGTTAGATCTTCTTGTTGGACAGACTCTTTGAGTATGATATAGTGTCCTTCCTCATCTCTTATTATAGTCTTTGGCTTAAAGTCTAATTGATCTGATATAAGGATTGCCACCCCAGCCTTCTTCTGATGTCCATTAGCATGGTACATTGTTTTCCACCCCTTCACTTTAAATCTGGAGGTGTCTTTGGGTCTAAAATGAGTTTCTTGTAGGCAGCATATTGATGGGTTTTGTTATTTTTTATCCATTCTGATACCCTGTGTCTTTTGATTGGGGCATTTAGTCCACTAACATTCAGGGTAACTATTGAGAGATATGAATTTAGTGCCATTGTATTGCCTGTAAGGTGACTGTTATTGTATATTGTCTCTGTTCCTTTCTGGTCTACTACTTTTAGGATGTCTCTTTGTTTAGAGGACCCCTTTCAATATTTCCTGTAGAGTTGTTTTGGTGTTTGCAAATTCTTTAATTTTTTTTTGTCCTGGAAGCTTTTTATCTCTCCTTCTATTTTCAATGATAGCCTATCTGGCTATAGGATTCTTGGCTGCATATTTTTCTCATTTAGTGCTCTGAATATATCATGCCAGTTCTTTCTGGCCTGCCAGGTCTGTGGATAAGTCCACTGCCAATCTAATATTTTTACCATTGTATGTTACAGACTTCTTTTCCCGGGCTGCTTTCAGGATTTTCTCTTTGTTGCTAAGACTTGTAAATTTTACTATTAGATGACAGGGTGTAGACCTATTCTTATTGATTTTGAGGGGGGTTCTCTGCACCTCCTGGATTCTGATGCTTGTTCCCTTTGCCAAAATTTGGGGTAATATATATATTAGACTGGTGACTAGAACAGGATCACCCACTTAATTTTGGGAGTATTTTGGTCTCTTAGAATAAACTACCTCCCCAAATTTTAAAGAATGAAAAACATATATAAGGGTAAACACAATGAAGGGTTAGAATATGACTACAAAGATGAAAAAAAATTTTTTTTAATTTCTATGAAAAGTAGTTGATAACGTAAGTTGGTTGGGAGAATAAAGAAAAAGAAGGTGGCGAGAATTTGCTCAGGCCAGAGATTAGAACAAGCCCGGTGCTAGATTTAGGGTATATTTTGATCTATTACAAGAAGTTGTACCCCAAATTTTTTAGAAGAAAAAGCCCTATGTTTATACAAAAAATAAAGTTAGATACAATGAAGGATAAAATATGACTATAATAATGAAGGTTCAAAAAAGATTTTTTTTAATGAAAGGTATTGTTAAAATAAACTAGTTAAAAAACGTTAAAAGAGGAAAGGGTAAAAGTTAAAAAAAAATAGCAGAAGAAAAAAATAAAATTAAAGAAATTAATTAACTTCGCAAGACTAAAGAATCAGGGAGAAAGCCATGAATTCAATGCTTTGCTTTCTCCTCCTCTGGAATTCCACTGTTCTCCTTGGTAAGTGAACTTGGTCTTGGCTGGATTTCTTGTTGATCTTCTAGGGGAGGGGCATGTTGTAGTGATTCTCAAGTGTCTTTGCCTGAGGCAGAATTGCACCACCCTTACCAGGGGCCAGGCTAAGTAATTCCCTCGGGTTCGCTTTTGGGAGGTTTTGTTCCCTGAATGCTTTCTGTAGAGTTCCAGAGGACGGTAATGAAAATGGCGGCCTCCCAATCTCTGGCCCAGAGGAGCCAAGAGCACAGGGCCCCACTCCTCAGTGCACCCTCAGAGAAAAGTGCTCAATCACTCCCATCTCCCTGGCCTCTGGCTGCACTGTGAGCTCACCCAGCCTGTGACCAAGAATCTCTGTCTCTGGCACACAGCTCTGCCTGGAGTCTCCAAACCCCACAGATCCCTGAGCTCTTCCAGGGGATGTCTTTCCGATCTTGTGGGGACCCCACTCACAGAGCAGTGTCCTGTGCCATGGATTACAGTTCAAGGTGACTCCGAGCTGAGAGCTCACTCCTCGGCTCTGTCTCTTTAGCCAGCTTCCCTGCTCTAATACCTGCCAGCTCTGCGATGCTCAGAGACCTCCAATCCTTCTGTGACCCCAAGGGACCTGAGACCACAGTGTCCCCACATGGGCTTCACCCTCTGGAGTGATTTCCCTCAGTGGAGCAGACTTTTAAAAGTCCTGATTTTGTGCTCTGTTGCTCTGCCACTTGCCGGGAGCTGGCCTCTCCCCCCGCAGTCTATCTTCCCGTCAGTTTGGATTCACTTTTCCGCTGGTCCTACCTTTCAGAAAGTGGTCAATTTTCTGTTTCTAGAATTGTTGCTCTTCTTCTCTTTGATCTCGTGTTGGATTGTAGGTGTTTGGAATGGTTTGATAAGCTATATAGCCGATCTTCTGCTACCTGATGTTGTCTCAGCCTGCTACTTCTCTGCCATCTTGACTCCTCTCTCCAACAATATTTATTCTTTCAATCCATGAGCATGGAACATTTTTCCATTTCTTTGTGTCTTCTTCAATTTCTTTCATGAGTGTTCTATAGTTTTCTGAGTACAGATCCTTTGCCTCTTTGGTTAGCTTTTTCCCTAGTATCTTTTGGTTTTGGGGGCAATTGTAAATGGGATAGACTCCTTAATTTCTCTTTCTTCTGTCTCATTCTCTAGTGTATAGGAATGTATTCATTCATTCTCTAGTGTATAGGAATGCAGCTGATTTCTGTGCACTGATCATATATCGTGCTACTTTGCTGAATTCCTGTATGAATTCTAGCAATTTTGGAGTGGAATCTTTTGGGTTTTCCACATAGAGTATCATGTCATCTGCAAAGAGTGAGAGTTTATCTTCTTCTTTGCTGATTCTGATGCCTTTCATTCCTTCTTGTTTTCTGGTTGCTGAGGTTAGGACTTCCAATACTATATTGAACAGCAATGGTGAGAGAGGACATCCCTGCCGTGTTCTTGATCTTAGAGGAAAAGCTCTTCTTTTCCCCATTGAGAATGATATTCACTGTCTTTTCATATATGGCTTTTATGTTATTGAGGTATGTTCTCTCTAGCCCTACACTGTGAAGAGTTTTAACTAATAAAGAATGCTGTACTTTGTCAAATGCTTTTCTGCATCTATTGAGAGTATCATATGGTTCTTGTTCTTTCTTTTATTTATGTAATGTATCACATTGGTTGGTTTGTGGATGTTGAATCAAACTTGCAGCCAAGGAATAAATCCCATTTGGTTGTGGTGAATTATCCTTTTAATGTACTGTTGGATACTATTGGCTAATATGTTGGTGAGAAGTATTGCATCCATGTTCATCAGGGATATTGGTCGGTAATTCTTTTTGGTGGGGTCTTTTTCTGGTTTTGGGATCAAGGGAATGCTGGCCTCATAAAATTAGTTTGGAAGTTTTCTTTTCATTTCTATTTTTTGAAACAGCTTCAGAAGCATAGGTATTAATTCTTCTTTAAATGTTTGGTAGAATTCCCCTGGGAAGCTATCTGGCCCTGGGCTCTTTTGGGGGGAGCCCAAAAGCCCTGGGGTTTTGTTGGGAGATTTTTTTATTACTGCTTCAATTTCCTTGCTGATTATGGGTCTGTTTAGATTTTCTGTTTCTTCATGGTTCAATTTTTGTAGTTTACACATCTCTAGGAATGGATACACTTTTTTTAGATTGCTTAATTTGTTGGCATATAGGTGTTCATAAAATGTTCTTACAATGTTTGTATTTCTTTGGTGTTGGTTGTTATCTCTCCTCTTTCATGATTTTATTAACTTAGGTCCTTTCTCTTTTCTTTTTGATAAGTCTGGCCAGGGGTTTATCAATCTTATTATTTCTTTCAAAGACCTAGCTCCTAGTTTCATTGATCTGTTCTACTTATCTTTTGGTTTCTATTTCATTAATTTCTGCTCTGATCTTTATTATTTCTCTTATTTAGAATTTATTTGCTGTTCATTCTTCAGGTCCTTTAGGTATAAGGTTAGGTTGTGTATTTGAGAAATTTATTGTTTTTTGAGAAAGGCTTGTATTGCTTTTTATTTCCCTCTTAGGACCACCTTTGTTGCTCCAAAGATTTTGGACAGTTGTGTTTTCATTTACATTTGTTTCCATGAATTGTTTAAATTCTTCTTTAATTTCTGGGTTGACTAATTCATTCTTTTGTAGGATGCTCTCTAGCCTCCATGTATTTGAGCTCTTTCCAAATTTCCTCTTCTTACTGAATTCTAGTTTCAAAGCATTGAGGTCCAAAAATATGCAGGGAATGATCCCAGTCTTTTGGTATTGGTTGAGACCTGATTTGTGACCTGGTATGTGATCTATTCTGGGGAATGTTCCATGCACACGAGAGAAGAATGTGCATTCTGTTGCTTTAGGATGGAACCTTCTGAATATATCTATGAAGTCCATCTGGTCTAGTGTGTCACTGAAAGCCCTTTATCTTTGTTGATCTTCTGCTTAGATGATCTGTCCATTGCAGTGAGGGGTTGTTAAAGTCCCCTACTATTATTGTATTATTATGGATATGTTCTTTGATTTTGTTATTAATTGGCTTATGTATTTGGCTGCTCCCATGTTGGGGACATAAATATTATAATTGTTAGATCTTCTTGTTGAAAAGACCATTTAATTATGATATAGTGTCCTTCCTCAGCTCTTATTACAGTCTTTGATTTAAAATCTAATTTGTCTGATATAAAGATTGCCACCCCAGCTTTCTCTTTTTTTATTTTAACATCTTAATTTTATTTAATTTTTTCAGTGTTCCAAAATTCATTGTTTATGCATCACTTCCAGTGCTCCATGCAATACATGCCTTCTTTAATACCCAATACCAGGCTCACCCATCCCCCAACCCCTTCCCGTCCAAAACCTCAGTTTGTTTCTCAGAGTCCATCATCTTTCATGCTTCATCCCCCATCCAATTTCCCCCAATTCACTCTTCCTTTCCTTCTCCTAATGTCCTCTACCTTATTCCTTATGCTCCACAAGTAAGTGAAGCCATATGATAATTGACTTTCTTTGCTTGACTTATTTCACTCAGCATGATCTCCTCTAGTCCCATCCATGTTGATATAAAAGTTGGGTATTCATCTTTTCTGATGGAGGTGTAATATTCCATTGTATATATGGACCACATCTTCTTTATTCATTCATCTGTCGAAGGGCATCTTGGTTCTTTCCATAGTTTGGTGATTGTGGACATTGCTGCTATGAACATTGGGATAGAGATAGCCTTTCTTTTCACTTCTTTTCTGTATCTTTGGAGTAAATACCCAGTAGTGCAATTGCAGGGTCATAGGGTAGCTTTATTTTTAATTTTTTTTTAAAGATTTTATTTATTTATTTATTTGACAGAGAGAGAGATCACAAGTAGGCAGAGAGTCAGGCAGAGAGAGAAGGGGAAGCAGGCTCCCTGCTGAGCAGAGAGCCCGATGCGGGGCTTGATCCTAGGACACTGAGATCATGACCTGAGCCGAAGGCAGCAGCTTAATCCACTGAGCCACCCAGGCGCCCCTATTTTTAATTTTTTGAGGAACCTTCACACTGTTTTCCAAAGTGGCTGCACCAATTTGCACTCCCACCAACAGTGTAAGAGGGTTCCCCTTTGTCCACATCCTCTCCAGCACTTGTTGTTTCCTATCCCATTGATTTTGGCCATTCTAAATGATGTAATGTGGTATCTCAATGTGGTTTTGATTTATTTTGATGTCTATTAGCATGAAAATTGGTTTTCAACCACCTCATTTTAAATCTGGAGATATCTTTGGGTCTAAAATGAATCTCTCACAGACAACATATTAACGAGGCTTGCTTTTTTTTTTTTTTTTTTTTAATCCAGTCTGATACCCTGTGTCCTTTGATTAGGGAATTTAGCCCATTTACATTCATAGTAACTACCAAAAGATATGAATTGAGTGCCATTGTGTTACCTGTAAAATGACTATTGATTTATATTGTCTCCATTCCTTTCTGGTCTTTGTTACGTTTGGGCTCTCTTTTCGCTTAGAGGATTCCTTTTAATATTTCTTATGGGGCTGGTTCGGTGATCAAAAAGTCTTTAAGTTTCTGTTTGTCCTGGAAACTTTTTATCTCTCCTTCTATTCTGAAAGGTATCCTAGCTGAATAAAATATTCTTGGCTGCATATTTTTCTCATTTAGCACTCTGATTATATCATGCCAGTCCTTTCTGGCCTGCTAGGTCTCTATGGATAGGTCTGCTGCCAGTCTAATGTTTCTTCCCCTGTACATTACTGACTTCTTGTCCCAAGCTACTTCTAGTATTTTCTCTTTGTCTCTGAGATTTTTAAGTTTCTGATCATATGTTGGGGTGTTGACCTGTTTCATTTATTTTGAGGGAGTTTCTGTATGCCTCCTGGATTTTGATGTCTATTCCCTTCCCCAGATTAGGGAATTTCTCTGCTATAATTTGCCTCAATATACCTTTTGCCCCCCTCTCTCTTTCCTCTTCTTCTGGGATCCCTCCCAATTATTCTAATATTGTTTTTGCTTTATAATAACACTTATTTCTCAATTTTTCCCCTTGTGATCCAGTAGTTGTGTATCTCTTTTTCTCAGCTTCTTTATTCTCCATCATTTGGTCTTCTATATGACCAAAGCCTCTATTTATGATTGCATCTCATTAATAACCTTTTTGAATTTGACTTGTTTAGACTGGGTTGGACTTGTTCAGAAAGGGATTCTCTAGTGTCTTTTATACTTTTTTCAAGCCCACCTAGCATCTTTATAATTGTTATTCTGAACTCTAGTTCTGACATCTTTCTTAGGTCCATACTGATTAGGTCCCTGGCAGTCAATACTGTCTCTTGTTCTCTTTTTTGAGGTGAGTTTTTCCATGTTGTCATTCTGTCCAGAGAATATGAATAAGAGAACAAAATACTAAAAGGTCAACAATTACCCCAGGGAAATATATATGAAACAAATCAGATGAGTTCTGAAACTGGGAAAGAAAAAAAAAAAGAATATAATTAGACAGATGAGCAGAATAAAGCAATACATGTATTCTCTGTGTATTTTGGTCTGATTTTTTAGAAAATTGGATCCCAAAATTATAAAGAAAAAATTAATATATGTACAAAAATATAATTACATACAATGAAAGGATAGAATTTAACTGTTAAAATAGAAATTAAAAGACAAGAAGAAAACAAAAGAGAAAAAAACTAACAACAAAAAATAAAGGAAGGGATATAAACAGTAGGTGAACAGAACAGAGCAATATTCTATCTCCTGAGTGTAATTTGGCCAGTTTGTTAGGAGAAACTATGTCTCAAAATTATAAAGAAAGAAAAACTTATATATACAAAATAAAATTAAATACATTGAAAGGATAGAATGTAACTGTAAAGGTGAGAGATGTAAAGACCAAAAAGTCTTTAGCAAAAAAAAAAAAAAAAAAAAAGAACAGAGCCATACACTAGATTTTGGGTGTATTTTGGTCTGTTAGAACAAACTATACTGCCAAATTGTAAAGAAAGGAAAACTTACATATATATACAAAAAAATAAGATTAAATACAATAAAAGGGTACAATATAACTATAAAAATGAAAATTAAAAAAGATTTTTAAAAAGAGTTGATAAAATAAGAATTGGTTGAAAAGGGAAAGAAAACTTTTTTAAAAATTAAAGTTGAAAGACTAAAGAATCATGGGGAAAAAGCGGTGAATTCTACATTCTGTATTCCCCTAGCTCTGGAGTTTTGCTGTTCTCATTTATCAGTAAACTTGGTCTTGGCTGGTTTTTCTTGCTGCTCTTCTGGGGGAGGGGACTGTTGTGTTGATTCTCAAGTATATTTGCCCCAGGCAGGATTGTACAGCTCTTGCCAAGGGCCAGGCTAAGTAAGCTGCTCCTGGTTGCTCTATGTGGCTTTTGTTCCCTAAAGGAGTTCCACACAGGTTTAGAGCATGAGAATAAAGATGGCAGCCTCCCAATCTCCAGCTCTAGAGCCAAGAGCTCAAGCAGTCAGTCACTCCGCTCTCCCAGGTCTCCAGCCATACTCAGTGCTCACCCAGACTATGACCAAGTGGTTCTATCTCAAGAACATGACCCCCTTTTGAGTTTCCAAAACATCCAGACTCCTAAAGTGTGTTCCTGCCCCACTCTTATCTGGGGAGGAGGGGGGAGTCTCATGAGTTCTGCCACTTGCTGGGCCCTGCATGCAGAGAGCAATCATGTGACCATACATGGTTCATGGTATATGGTAACCCTTAGTTGAGAGCCCACTCCTGGGTCCTCTTGCAGTTTGTTTCCCCAATCTGGTGCCTGAGAGCTCTGCCACACTCAGGCACCCCTGGTATTCCTGTGACCTCAGGGTCCTGAGACCACACTCTCCCAGTTAGGGTTCTCACTCTGCTTGGCCACGTGAGTGATGTCCCTCACTGGAGCAAACTTCTAAAAGTTCTGATTTTGTGTTCCACCACTATATCACTTGCCATTAGCTGCCTGATGGAGGCCCCCTTCCTCCTGCAGTCTATCATCTCATATATCATGTCAGATTAACTTCTCCACACTTCCTACCTTGCAGAAAGTAGTTGCTTTTCTATTCATAGAGGTGCAGCTATTCTTTTATTTGATCTCTGGTTGAGTTCACAGGTATTCAGAATGATTTGATAGTTATCTAGCTGAATTTCTGGGACCAGATGAAATTAAGGTTCCTTAGTCCTCTGCCATCTTGGACTCTCCCCCCACCCTGAAGTTTTAAAGCCTGAAGCAAGTCAGTTAATAAGTGGGAATCCAGAAGACCTTTGACTCTGGCACACACTGTTAGTTAACTAACCACTTTCCATTCCCAACTCTTAATTGCCATCTGAAATTTATCTTTGTTTATACTGACATTATACACAACTTCAGAAGGGGAACCATAGTTGGTCTAAGCCAATTTTGTCCACCCTTTTCCCAGTTTCTCAGTCTTTCAGTCTGATCAGTGAGAACTCAAGTGGAAGTCAACCAGACATATTTCTAGAAAATTAAAATTAAATTTCTGATAAGTAGAGACATAAATGATTGCATGGCCTTTCCCTCTCCTTCCTGTCTTGCACATAGGACATAAGAAATGGAACTGCACCAGCCATCTCAAGTGACTAAGGAAACATCAAGAGAATTTCAGGGTCATCTGCTTTTACCTCATTGACACTGAACCAACACAAACAGGTATCTATTTTGGGATCTCTTATTAAATAGGAACAATAAATTGTCCTTATTTAATCTATTATACTAGTTACTTACCTTTTATTCTCAAATTTATTTTACCTCCTTTCCTCTAAGTGTTATTTCCAAACTCTCTTGCCAGCTGATGTCCAACTAAATATAGGCCATTGGCAGAGTAGCAGGGGATTGAAAAATGAGAAGAAAGGAGAAGCCAGAGAATTTCTCCATCTGTTCCTCTGCTTTAGGCTATATTTCCAGCATTTGCTGTATCTTCTCCATAATCTTAACTCCTGATGATCATTCCTCTTCCATGGTCCCATCTTCCTCAAGCATCTATCTTATAGATCCAGCCCCAGGTGGCAAAGACTCCTAAGTTATAGTAAGCATCATCTCTTTCATTTGTCCCTGAATCCCTGTGAGTGGTGGTGTCTTCCCGCTTTTACCGGTCTTTGAGCTATTACTCTTTGAAACACCTTATTTGGTTTCTTAGCTTTTCCAACCCTTTGTAACTAGTTTTCTATATTAAATTATTATTTATTGTATTACCTTTAGAGATATTACTCTTTGGAGACTGTATTACTTTTTTAAATTGAAGTATAATTGACATACAAGATCATATTAGTTTCAAGTGTACAACACAATGATTTGTCACTTATATACATGTTATGAAATGTTCACTAGGCTAAGTGTAATTACCATCTGTCACCATGCAAAGTTATTATAATATTATTGACTATATTCCCTATGCTGTATATTACATCCCCATGACTTATCTATCTTATAACTGGAAGTTTGTTCTTCTTAATCTTATCCACTAATTTCATCCATTCTTCCGCCCTCCTTCCCTCTGGAGACCACCAGTTTGATCTTTATAGTTATGAGTCTGTTTCTATTTTGTTTTATTTGATCATTTTTTTTTAGATTCCACATTTATAAGTGAAATTATACAGTAGTTGCCTTTCTCTTTCTGACTTATTTCACTTAGCATAATACCCTTTAGGTCTACCCATGTTGTTGCAAATGGCTAGATTTCATTCATGTTCATGGTTGAGTAATATTCCAGTGTGTGTGTGTGTGTGTGTGTGTGTGTGTGTGTGTATCACATCTCTTCTATCCATTCATATAAATTATTAATGTTAGATTACCTGGCATGGACTGAGCTTTCCTGACTGGATCCTGACTGATATAGAACCTTAGTTAGATTTTCCCTTACCTGAAAAATCACTTCCTGAATTGATTCAAACCTTAAGAAATAGTTAAAGCTTTTTTACCTTGTGGATGTGTATATTTAGTGAAGACCACCTTCCTTTATAATATATCTTACCATACCAAATCATTGTCTTTACTCTTTCCTCACCCACACTGAGGTAATAGTCACCTTGTAAAAGTCATGGTTGCTCCCTGCCTGGAATCTGAAAATTATTCTGAAATTTGACTTTCCTACACCGTATTTGGAACACTCTTTCTTATTTGATCTCTAACTCACTCTATCCCAGTGGCTCTACCCCGATTCACCCTCTCTACCAAGAGCCTTAAGATTTATAGCATATGTACATGTATGACCTTCCCAGTTATTTTCTTGGGTATGCTCACCAACAGCCATAAAGCAAATGAGGTGCCACTCTGTCTGAAACCAGTGGTCTGCAGGAACCAAAAGCAGCCTGGACCTAAAAACCTCTGGCCTGCTATCCCTGCAAAGAAAGATCCAAACTTTGTGCTCTGTGGGTGCATGTATGCATGCGTGTGTGTGTGTGTGTGTGTGCATACGTACTACAGGATGAATTTTGAAGTCCCTTCTTCTAATGGGTGGTGGGAAGCATAGGAAGTTTGGAGTATAAATATATTCATTATTTCAGCCAATATATATTGAGCTATTTTTTTGTGTTCAGCCCTATTCTATATGCAAGTGATATAGTGGGT
The DNA here is from genome assembly GCF_010015895.1 of Lontra canadensis. NCBI lineage: Eukaryota > Metazoa > Chordata > Mammalia > Carnivora > Mustelidae > Lontra > Lontra canadensis. Next base: position 12,896,404 of record NW_022631000.1, read on the forward strand.
AACACAACAGAAAAGTCCCTACTCTCTGTTCTCCAAGAGTTGTTTCTGACTCTCCAGAATGGTAAAGAGAGACACCTACAGCCAGCAGATTATGTTATTTAAGGTTATTAAAGTAATGTTTTCACAAAAAGCAGAGTCAAAACCTTAATATCAATATTTTCATCCTATGAAATTAGATTATGTTTGTTGTCTTCTCCTAAAATGAATGTTCATCCTGGCAAGGTATGTTTGCTTTCAGGGCAAATCAGCAAGAAAATAAACCAGAACTCCCGATGATAGGTGGACCAAAATCAAATGGAGCCCCCACTTTTGCTTTTTTCACTGACTAGAATCCAAACCTTCCCCCAACCATAGTCAACAACATCTAAGTTGAAGAGTCCTCACGAGCAACCAGTCCAGACTGAGGCATCTAGAGCACTCAGGATGCAAAAAGGATTTAAGTGGAGGGAGGAGGGAGAGATAATCTCTTATTTTGGAAGAGTAGCATTCTCAGAGGAGAGAGAGACACACATAGAGAAAGAGATTGAGGGTGTGGCAAGAGAGATCATGTCTTCATGGGTATTCATTTTGAATGCTTAAATATGTCAGACTCTGTAGCTACACCTGAAAAAAATGCTTTTTAAGTTTCAATTTAGCATTAATACTCTAGGATTCTAAGATCTAGAGCAAAATTTTTTAAAAAATTCATCAGTTGGATTATATTGCAGTTGACAAGACTCAATTTTTCTGTAGAAAATGTGCTATATTTTTATTAGTGCTCACAAAGAAATAAAAATTAAATCCTAATTTTCAAAAGCAGTAGTAAATTTTAATGTAGGAAAATCCAAGTTCAGTTAACATCACACTGGTCTTTAAAATCAAGATTACCCAGTGATGGGTATTAAGGAGGGCACGTACTGCATGGAGCACTGAGTGTTATAAACAAACAATGAATCAATATTCCTTCTAAAAGTAAAAAGCAGTTTCTGCATTAAAATTAAGTGAGATTCTTAAATTGTTCTAACAACACTAACTTAACTTTTATGATCTGGTTTAATTTTCACAAACACCCTATCAGGTAAGTACTATTTTAAATCCTATTTATAGATGTGAAAATTAGGATGTGGAAAATCTGAATAAACTGTTTAAATTCACCTGGCCAGTTAAATGACGGAGACAGAATTGGAATGTTCAAAACTTGTAGCTAATTCACTATCCTATAGTGCATCAGATTGATTAGCAGATGTTACAGGAACAAATGACTAAGAAAAATCTTGAACTCTGCTTACTTTGATAATTTTTCCTAAGAAATTTCAAACAAAAATGTTTTGTGTCTTTTTTCTTAATAAACATATATTGCTCTCCTTGGTAAAATTCATACTTGTGATATATATACTAATCCATTTTCATCAAGTGATTAAATCATTTCACATAAGAAACTGTTTTCCTAAACATACAAAAAATAAATGTGAGCAAACAATTGTAAAGCTAAGCACAACTCAAGAAATCGTTTCCCCAGATATCACATCCCACAAAGGCCACAACCATATGCAAAAACAGCTAGGTGTGTAAGTTTTCCAAGAATAGTATCACGGTTTTGTGCTTTTAGTACTATAATTGGGAGAGGTTAAAAATAGAGTAGAATACCTTCTCCAGACTTCTGAGGAGAGGCAAGAATCTTAGCAATTACTTCCACTTGAAACTTCTGTCTAGCCTGCTTAGCATAGGATTTTCATCATGTGTGGTATATAAATTTTTTGGATCTTGAATTGTTTACTATTTCTTCCTCTGTAAGTGAAAAAGATGATTTCTTGGGTGAAATAGATGGGAAGATAACAGATGGGTTCCAGGACCTACAGCAAAGGCACTTGCAGACTGGAGTTCTGCCCATTATTGAGTTTATCAGGGGCCAGCCTCAAGGAACTAGTCAGAGACAACACCAAAGAGCTTCCAACTCTAAAGGCCCTTGTTTTCCAAGCTCTTTATCTTCAATTTAGGAGATAAGTAGCAACAAAATTGTGTATATCACTTCCTATAGCACCCTTGCTCCCTTTCTTCATATCCCTTCATCCAGTTTCAAAAGGGAAATAGAACAGACTTTATCACCCTCACTCAGTGATCTCTTTACAGCTCAAAGCATGATTGTCCTCAACTGCTTATTGGAACAGGTCCACCTTCCACATTTTGTGAACACAGCTGCTGACTGCCTTATCAGAGGGGCAAAGAATGGTCAGCACAGCCCACAAATTTATTTTTCTTAGTTAAAAATAAAAACATAGCCAGACAGCAGTCTGGGGATGGGCAGCAAATGGAAGGATATAGAACACTATTATGGAAAGGGAGGAAAAAAATGGCAACACTCAGCTCCATGGAGCCTGGCTTTTTTATAATTTTTTTAATGTCTGTGAACTGATAGCTATTGATGGAGTTTGTGAAATCAGCTGATTCCAGCTGTATTGAATTTATAATGAAGATCAGTCCTATCTTAAACTCCCAAACTTCTATGTATAGTACATTACCCCAGACTTTACTGGGACCCTCCAAAAAAGCCCACATGCCACAGGTTAGGAGATCGAGGATACTGATTCTCCAGCATTGAATGTAGAACTTGAAAACAGTGTTCTCAACTTGAGCTGCATATTAAAACCCCTCAACAGCTTTAAAAACTGCTAATGCCTGAGCCCTGGTCCTCAGCATTTCTGATTTAATCGAGTTAGGTAAGCTTAGGCATCGGAATTTTCTCATTCATCATTTTCTCATTCATTGGTTTTTCTCATTGTAGACAAAACTGAGACCCACTGCTGTGGAATGCCACATTTGAGGTCCAGATCCCCTGCCTGCACACCAGAAGATTCCGGAGGATGGGGAAGCAGGATTTGAAAGAGTGCCAGTGAATATGGTTTTGGCCATATGAGGCAGTCTGTGGCTTTGCAAATCACTTCTTTAAATGATGACTACAGTTTAAGGATGGAAGTCTACCCGAGCATACCCACATATCTCACTTTCCAAGAATATAAAACCTCACAGATATGAGTCAAAACTACAAAGACTGATCAAAGCCTCTCTTTCCTCCTACTCACCAACAATAGGTAGTATTAGTGGGCCAAGGATGAATCCCTCTAATCTGCTATTTGCTTCCTGGATATGACTTTCAGCCTAATTGAACTTAAACTCAGAATTAAATCACGAGAACATATCTTTGCCCCATAAATCAGGTTGCCCTGAAAGATATGCTACCTCTTCCCTTATTGCTGTGTCAAACACAGGTATTTGTCCCTCAGAGGATTAGGAATAGGGCAAGGTCTTCAGAATTCTCAGAATTAGAGGTACATCCAATTTGACTTTAAAGATTTCCTGAAATCATGCATTGAACAAAGGCCTTAACACCTCTCTCTGGTTCCCTTCAGAGTATGTGAGTAATAAATTTATTACCCATGTTACATGAAAGTCCTTTGTGGACTTTTCCAGAGTCTCGAATCTAATCATGGTTAAGCCAACAAAGGGATTATAGCCTTATCGGGGAGCTTATTTTGCAGAACTGGCACATAGCTTTGCCAGAGAGAGTATCCTGTTTTTCCCACTATGTTGAGCTCAAAGATCCCATTAAATAAAGTTGAGGTCTTCAGTTATACAGAAATATAAACAGACTGCTCATGTGATTTGGAATTATATTTTTATTTAGAAAAAAATACTGTCCAATTACTAAACAATGTTGACCTCCATAATTCAGAAACCTGGATATGATAGAAGGAGAAATTCTAAAGTCTATCCACTGGAAAAAAAGGCAATACATATTCAGAGCATGCATGCACACACACACACACACACACACACACACACACACTGCCATTTTCTGTATCCTAACCATGGAGTCTACTTGATGATTAATGATGCCTAAAGTTTTTCAATGGATAAACTATTAAGAACTATTAAGAATATGGGACAATTTGGGTAGAAAGCTTTGTAAAATCAAGTCTAAACCTTTCTCTTTTTTTAAAGATTTTATTTACTTATTTGAGAGAGAGAGTGAGAGAGAGAAAGCACGAGATACGGGAAGGTCAGAGGGAGAAACAGAGTCCTGCTGAGCAGGAGCCCCCATCCCCCAACACAGGACTCTCCTGGAACTCCAGGATCATGACCTGAGCCAAAGGCAGCTGCTTAACTGAGTCACCCAGGAGCCCTAAACCATTCTGAGATGCAATTAGTTTAGCCTAATAGGAGCATATAGTATTTTGTGGGCTTGGTGGTAGGTAGCTTGAGAAAAATATTATAGATAGGCTGAGGTGGCTGTATTATGTAGATTTCCATAGACTAAAGATCTAATTCTCCCTCAGTTGTAAGGACAAACTAGTGAAATACAAGGTCCATGACCACATAGGACTAGATCCAATCAATCACTTTAAAACAAAATAATTTCCAATTATATGTAAAATTATGAACCTCAATTACAAGGAAAAAAAAAATCTCTTGTATATCCTCAGATGGCCGTATCTTTCTACTGACAGATGAAACTCAAACCACATCTCCTCAGGTGCATTTCTTACAGTGCAGTGATGAGTGATTTAGTACAAGATGGTGGCAATGGAAGAGGGCTATAGAATTGGCTCTTCTGAAAGGACAATGATAACTCAATTCCACATTGCATTTTTGTCCACTCACATTGTGGCTATAAAAGCAGCATGGTTGAGCCTCTGGCTGTGGCCCCCATGTAATCAGAGAGATTAAACTTTCAAAAATGGTTGCCATAAAATCCCCCATTCTTCTCTCTCTTCTAGTATAAGACCTTGCCACCCCCCATCAAGAAGGGAGTCTGATTCCTCTTGATGTGAATCTGGGCAGAGCTTGTGGCTGCTTCTACTAGTAAAGCATGATAGAAGTGATGCTGTGTGAGTTCCAAGATGGGTCATAAAAGGTAATGTAGCTTTGTCTTGTTTGCTAGAATACTTATACTTGGAGCCTGGAACTGTCATGTAAGAAGTTCAACTACCATGAGGTCACCATGCTATCAGGAAGCCAAACCACATGGAAAAACCACAAGTAGGTGCTGCATCCAACAGTCCCTGTGACACTCCCAGCAAATAGTCAATACCAACTGTCAACCCTCTGAGTGAGTCATCTTGAACATCCAGCCCCATCTAGCTTTCAGATAATAGCTCCAATGACATCTGATTCCAACTGCTGGAGAGACCCCAAGCCAAAACCATCTAGCCAATTTCTTCCCAAATTCCTGACTCAAAATAATATTAACAATAATAATAGTAATAAGCAAAATAAAATTTCTGTTTTAAGCCACTAAGTTTAGGAGGTAATTTATTATGCAACAATAGCAGCCAGAACAGAATCTTTTCAGAATTACTTTTACTTCCTACATTCAAACTATTTTAGAATTTAAGAAAATTAGAAATTTCTGCCCACCTTCAAGAAAGGAGCCTCTTTTTGAGACACTTGACCCTGAATCTTCCAACATCCTGCTGCTCTTAGAATTTTCTAACAACTAATGGCTCTGACAAGCAGTTATATTATGTAATCAGGTAGAGAAAATTCTATTCATTACAACTCTTCTAAGAGAGATTTCTCTATATATTTGGGAAAATACTCTTTGATCACTGAATTGTGGGAATTAGATGAGAGTAAGGCAGAAAGAGACATTTAAGCTCATGTTCAAGTAGTAATAAGTAGTTGCTGAACATTTAAGTTCATGTTCAAGTAGTAATAAGTAGTTGCTGAACTTCCTTTTATGGGGGGGAGCCCTATTCACTGTAGTAGACCTTTTTGCTTTGTTAAGCACCTAGCCGAGAAGACATTTCAAGTTTAGGAAAAGAACTGCATTGCTTAGCAAAACAGAGGAAAATGGACCATGTTTGGGAAAATGAAAAGGAGAACACCCTGCTTGCTGAGCAACCAAAATGAGAACGTTGGGGAAGAGAGATACTTAACAGTGTGTTAAAGGAGTTTGCTATTGAATGTATAAGGACAATTTTATCCCTTTTCAACCTTATGAGAGTTTTTGTAAATAATATGTTGCTCAATAATTCTCTTGTTGCTAGTGATCTAGAGAAGTAAAGAGATGTTCAGGTTAGCAAGAGGATGAAAAATAGAGTCCATATAGCATGAGCTGGTAGCTAGGGTACCCATATATTTGTAAGGATGTAGCAGTGAAAATTATTTTTTGAAAAGAGAAAGAAAACTGTCAAAAAATAATTTACCCTATATGGTGAGTGCTGTGAAGTATGTAAGCCTGGCAATTCATAGACGTGTACCCTTGGGGCTAATAATACATTATATGTTAATTAAAAAAATAATAATTTACCTTAGCTATCACCCAGTCATGGAAGGCCCATTTTATTTAATTTTTTAAAGTTTTTTGTTTGTTTTTTTTTAATTTGAGAGAGAGACAGTGCTAGTAGGAGCAAGGGGGAGGGGAAGAAGCAGACTCCCCACAGAGCAGAGAGCTTGTTAGGGTGTTTGATCCCAGGACCCTGGGACCCTGGAATCATGACCTGAGCCAGAGGCAGACCCTTAATCTACTAAGCCATCCAGATGCCCCAGAAGGCCCATTTTAAAGGAAGAGTTTTACACCTACTGTTGTCCCCTAAAAATTGAGAAAAAGGACAGGTACACAAAAGAATTCCCGAGCATTGTTTACTATTTGTTTTGCTTTGTGTTTTTTCCCCAGTGCTAACAGTTGTTTAGTTTTGAAGAAGAAATTTGTGGGAAAAGTTGAGCTGTTGATACACAGAAAGGGTCATTTACCAGAGTCGCATAAAAATGGCCCAATGCTTTTACCAACAGCTAACAGTGAGCTTTGTCTCTTGCTATCAATTTCAACCCTTTAAAAATTTTCTTCTTCTCTGCCCCATTTTTGAGAACAAGTCCTAATGTGTTCTATTCTGATGAACAAATCTTCACTGATAATTAATAACTGGCAATAAGTGAGTCTATTTTATGCAGTTTAGTTCCCTGAGTCATTTGCATTTTATTTGTGGCCTATTTGAACTTTGCCCCACAAACTTTGGCAGGAGGAAAGGGTATCATTTTTTTACTTTTTTCAAATTAAATCCAAGTTTGAGCCTCATCCCTCCTGAAATTGTAGAAAAATTCTACTTCTGTCATTATTTTTATTGGTAGAGAGAAGTCTTTTCCTTTTTAGGCTCCAATTATAAATTAGGAGCTTGATGTGCTTCCTCAAAATAGAGGGGGAAAGTGTGAGCCTTCCGTCCCTCTTAACCTGCTGATAGACACTGTTCAGGTTCTGTTGCTCTCTGCAGTCTGGTGACCCCATAGTTTCCTCCACCATATATGGATATTAGAGCTAAGGCAGGATCCCTGTACTAGGGTTCAGTCTCCTCAGGTACAGCATTCCTAGTCCTGTCCCCAGCCTGAGTCTCTTTCATGGGGCAAGATTCTCCGTGGAGAGTTTCTCCCTCCAGTCTTGGGAAGTCTCCTTTCCCAAAGAAAATTCACTTCTTTCCCATCTCCCTAGCACAAACCTCTCAAGGACTGGTCTCTGGGAACATAAAAGCCAGGAAGCTCTTCTGCTACTGTCCATATGTCATTTTCCCTTCCCGTACCCATAACACAAACCTCCTCAGAGGCAAGGGAGGGGCTCAGAGAGTAAAGCTACCTTCTTGGGAGAGGGAGAGGAAAACATGTTGCAAAAAGAAAACTCAAAGTGATGTTTCAACAAAACACTCCAATATGTATTTAACGAGACGCTGCAGAAGCAGTAATATTTTTACTCAAAGGAAGGGGACTTTTAAAATGGGTCCTTTAGTACTCCTCAGGGCTGGGCAGTGGTCCCTCTCCAGACAGGGTCCACTAAATTTCAAAGCACAATGCATTTGAGAAAATCCTGAGTTTAGGGATGTTGTTCTTGGGGTTGCCCCTTGGCATAGGAGACATGCCTGCGAGGACACAGTCCTTAGGAATATATTTTCCTATCCGGGCCCCTACACTCCAGGAGAACACCAGCAATAATTCTGGGTTAGTTAGCCAAAAGGCAGGCTCTGCCTTACCTGACTCCTGCCAGAAGCAACTCCCTTTGAAAATAGCTTTCTGTGTCAGAAGGAAGGAATAGGACCCTGGCACTGAGCAGACCTCGTACTTCCCTCACACCACTTGTTTACAGGCAGCACAGAGAAGGGAAAATGAGGTCAAGGAGCTGTTGCTATTTCCCTCTTTACTGAGGGAGGGGGCAGATGATCTTCAGTAGCAGATACCTTGATCCACTTCTTGGTGTCAATGAAGCTGTTAAACCTGACATGTGACTTCGGAGAAGTTCTACTGAAACCCCCTGTTAGTCGTCCAAGAATGGTAAACTTAGAAGTCTAAAGGGATATAGATCTTCGTATCCAAACTAAGAGAGGTATTCTAGAAAATCACAGGTTATATTTTTCATAGGACATTTTTTTTTTTTTTTTTTGCCTTTCACTTTGATTAGGCAACCATCAGCTGAAGACCTTCTCTCCAGTTTCTTATTTCTTTTAGCAGGCTCACTTTACAGATCAGGTAAACTGAGGCTCAGAGGGATTAAATGACTCATTTCAGATCCCATATCTAGTAAATAATATAGTTCAGGGCTGCAAGCTAAGATTTCTGATTGTATTTACCCATTTGTGGTCTTTTTGGGTGAATATTTCACCAAAACATTTTTACGATTATCTGTTCTTTTAAGATAGATGCTTGAAGAAGACTGAAGCTTCCTAGCATTAAGAGGGGTTGAATCCGTGTTAGGAAAACCAGACAAGTATTAACAAAATTCTGAGTAAATTGTCTGTCTCTGCAAATACCAGTAGATCACAGTTGGCAAGGGAAGTCTAAACAGTTCTGTCAATTGTTTTACAAAAAGTTGCTTTCTGTTTATGAACCGTTAGCTCAATTTAAGCATTAGTGTGTATAGTGTGTGTGTGTGTGTTTTAGAAGGATCCAGCGGGTACACAAACAAGCTTTAATATAGAGCTGGAAAGAGCCAAAGAATAAGCACATTGTAGACAACAGAACAACTAGAGCGTTCTGTAGCTTTGAAAAACATTGTGGCCAAACAAAATGTTCTGCCAGGGGCAACATGGTTAGCTTTCTATCACTTCAGTATGAACAGGTTGTATTTTCAGGTGCTATTGACCTTCAAGGCCAGCCTAATAAACTCTGTTCTTGGGTTGTTCAGTAAGACCAACAGTGGCATTTGGGGAACTGAGACAGGAGGAGCTAATGTTCAGTTCCCTACAGAGAACTGCATATTTTCCAGAAAGAATCTTAGTCCTCAAAGTATCCTCTAAAGAAGGGGGGGATATGTTTTCTTTAACAAATTATAACATTTTGAAAGCACTTTTTTCAATTGGATGAGGGTTTCATTAGGACCATGTAATAGTAATGTAATTGAATATTAATTAGTAAAGATTAACTGAACATTTACTACACAGAAGTATCATACCGACATGATCTTATTTAATCTTGAAGAAGGCTCAGGACAAAGGCAGCATTTGTCAGACTTTCAGACACAGAAACCAGGGTTCAGAGGTTTTAAATAATTTGCTTACAAAGGTGCTATAAAAAGTGATGAAACTTTCTGATCTCAGCTCAAGTCTTTCTGACCCCCAAGTCTTACCATTGAGCACACTGCCTCCCAGTTTGATATAAAGGAAATGATACCCACATAGGAGAGGTAGGTGTAGGTTCTAGATAACCAAGAACTAATCTGTGAGCATCCATCCTTCCAAATTAGAGTAAACTTGTAATCTTGATGTTTACTTTGAAGGGAACTCCTTTCCATAAGCACAGTCTGTATTTTTCCAGTTTTCTGCTGGGTCTACTGGAGGAAGAAAAGATATTAAAATAAATTGCCTTGAAGGAAACACTACTTTTTTCAACTTCTGGGACATTAAAAAGAGCAACCCAGCCACATAAAATTAGATCAAAATTAATTCACATGTAAAAAATTCTGAGCTAATCACATAAAGATTATTTTTTTCCAAAAGGAAAATTACATGAAAATTTAAATGTCTATTTAAAGACACATTTAATGTCATTTGGATGTTCTTGGAAAGTAAAAATGGTAGCACCAAAAATTGCTAAATTGTGATTGGTTTTGTCTGCTTGATATTACCAATGCCAAGGTCAAGTAGATAAATCACTTTTTTCAGTGCATACACGGACAAAAATAATGTATATCCATAATATACAAAAATACCTATAAATCAATAGGAAAAAACAATAATGCAATAGAAATATAGACATAAATATGAACAAGCAGAGAAACACATGGCTTAAGAACATACAAAAAGCCACTCAACTTCACCAATAATCAAAGATATGCATTTTAAAATCATGAAATATTTCTTAAAACATTCAGATTAGCAGAAGGTGAAACAACAATTACAAGCACTGGAGATAATTTAGAAAAATAAAACTCTTGGTGTATAAATTGACACAACCAGTTAGAACAATTGGTTGTATTTTACTAAAATTAAATACATAAACCTATTGCCTAACAATTTCATTTTGCAGATTATCCCCAGAACTCTCAACATATACATAATGAGACACATGGAAGAATTAGCAGCATAATTTGTCATAGTCAAAACGTGGGGAAATATATCAATTGTAGAATATCTAAATAATTGTAATATATTCATATGACAGGATACTACTGAGCAGTAAAAATGAATGAACTAGAGCTAAACACATTAACATGGATGAACATTGCGGACATAATAAGAAGTAAAACAGATATTTCATGAGAATACACAAATATGCCTCCATTTCCATTAAATTTAAAATGTGTAAAATTAAATATATATTATATGATTACAAACAAATGTGAAAGTTATAGAGATTTTCATGACAATGATACACTCCTAATTTAAGATAGAGATTTATCTCTGGAGGAGAGGGAAGGAAATGAAATCAGGGTGGGGTACACGGAGGGCTTTAAGTGGGTTTGTTTGTCAGGTTTTATTTCTTAAACTGGGAGATGGCTGAGATATTTCTCTTATACTATTTGCATCTTTTGGTTTTTTGAAAAATTCATGCTTTTAAAAGTTCCTCAGTGACCAACATTCCCCTCCAAATGATTAAAGCAAAGTCCTGCTCATCTCCTTTGGAAAACGTTAACTTTTTTTTGATCATGGTTATGATTGAGTTTTTGAGAACTTACATTTCAGATGAAATAATGCAGACAGCTCAGAAGATCCCATTCTGGAAGAATGTGAAGCTGTCTCAAATTTACAATCTGCGGCCTATTCAACAACACTCAAAAACTCAGTATGGATTCCAGGCCCTTGCCCTCTGCCTGGAGCCAGTGTAGCAAGGACACTGACTTTTAAAACAAAGCTAGATTTAGGTTTAATTCCACCCTTGCCACTTTCTGGCCTTAGTTTCTTCACCTGTAAAATGGAACTAATAAACCACTTCATTCAACTTTTGTTGAGGATGGAATTAATTACCGCATGCAAAGTGCCCACAGTGCAATAAACACTTATAAATAATGTCATCATGATTTACAGAAATTGCGAGGCTAGAAAGTCATTCTGGTTCTCTTTCTTGCTCTCACTTTCTCCCAGGTGTCTGACATTTTGGAGTTTGCCATGTAAGTAAATATTCTCATTCAAATCACTTTCCTGAGGCTTATAGTAACATGCATCCCCATTCATTGTTTGGATAGTCAATTTTCTAGGTATTTCTGAACTTAAAATTGAAATGCTCTATTTATTCACATTTCTTTCTTCCTTAAAAACACTAGCTGAGATCATGAGACCATTACCTCAGAGATCTCAGACATTATTAAAACAAATTACTCTGGATCAGTGTAAGGGGAGCCCTAACACCTACTCTTACAGAGGAGGCTGGGAGGTCCCTTGAGAAGGAGTGAAAGAATGGATCTCTTGTTGGCTCACACATGGCATTATTTAGACATAGCTTGTTTTGCTAATATCAGCAGATGGTTCCCAGCCATATATAAAAAATTCTAACCCACACTGATTTGTTTGACAAGTGTCCCACAACAAAAGTAGTTAACTGGACTGAAAAACCTGTGTCTATTTAGGAAAAACCTTGTTCAAGGTTCATGTCTGCTGATGGGAGCTCTTTCTTGCAAATAATAAAATCTTAACGCTAATGAGGAAAGTACTTGCTTGAGCCAGAAATTATGCATTTGTAATTTTATTCCACTACTTCCTGGTGACGTGCATGAGTAAACTGTTTAATTTCTAGGCTGCCATTTCTTCCTTTGTAAAGCAGAAATAATAATATGTATCTCACAGTGTTCTAGTAAGATTTAAGTGATTATTATGAAAGAATTTGGAACAGAGATGAATCTACAGCAAACATCCAACAAATGTTAGGTGAAATATTAGTTGACTCAGTAGATCAATTTGAATATGTGTCTTCAAATTTCAGAACCTAGTTTCATGAAGGTAGAGACAATAATGGAGTGGAAAAAGTGTTAAACTTTGAATCAAGAAAAAAAAAACTATACTTACTACTCACTGTGTGGATTTGGGCAAATTGCTAAACTTTTCTGAGTCTTATTTTTTTTAAAGATTTATTTATTTTAGAGAGAGAGAGGGAGAAAGAGTGTGTGCATGGGTGGGGGAGGAGTATGGGGGAGAGAGAATCTCAAGCAGACTCTGCACCAGGAACAGAGCACAACATGGGGATTGAGCCAATGACCCTGAGATCATGACCTGAGCAAAAATCAGGAGTCAGAGGTTTAACTGACTGAACCACTCAGGTGTTCCCTGAATCTTATTTTTTTAATGTGAAAAATGGGACATAATAATAATAATAATAATAATAATATCTCCACTCTGCAGTTTCTAGGATTACTGAGGGGGCAAAATTTATCTCTCTGTATCCCCAACCCTCAGATTCTTCCTTCCCTTCTGTTCCTAAATGTAACAACCATTGTTAAGTGTGTATTTGTGTTTTCTCAAATTACTAACTTCTAATGGAATGAACAGCTTTCAAAAAAGAAAAAATCCAGTAGTAGAATTAATTAAACAGTTGAGTTCTGGAATTCAACAGTCTTTTCTGAGGGAGGACTTTATATGCATAGATGAATAGTAACTGCACAGCAGAACACTATTAACAGCAGTGGTTAAGATAATTACCCATCTCTGGAGAAATGCCACCACCTTCTGTGACATTATGCTTTCAAATTCAATAAGATAGAGTAATTTCATGATAATTTCAATCTCAGAACTACCTTTACTAAAAGTTTGAATATTCATTTCTGAACACTCTACAAATGAAATTTTACAGCCCATTGGCTGTTTTGTTGGATAAATCAAAGAATAAGCCTAATGAAAGCCTGAGTTCATCAAGGATTCAGACCCAGTGAACTGGGTGGTATTCTAGAAAATAGGGTATGCATGGAAGTTACATAACATTGCCCAGAGGACAATAGCTTGAGTTTGATTTAATTTAGTTGAATAGAAAAATGCTTCAGTTAAGTTCTCTTCTTTCATTGTTTTTGGGGGGGACACTTTTTCTTTAATTGATAAACAATACATGAATGTATTCTTACTTGAAAAAAAATGTAAATCTTTTAAAGTTGCAGTCTCTTGCATCACAATTTACCTTCTCAAATGTAAGTTTGAGTGCACTCTGCACTATTGTCAGTGCACTGTGTAGATTTATTTTTTATTTATTTCTTTATTTTAGAGAGAGAGAGAGATCTTGAGGGGTGTTGGATAGGCAGAGGGAAAGAGAGAAAGAGAGAGAGAGAGTCTCAAGCAGGCTCCACCTCGAGCATGGAGCCTGACATGGGGCTTGATCTCACAGCCCTGAACCTGAGCTGAAATCAAGAGTTGGATGCTTAACTGACCCCAGGTGCCCCTCATTGTGTATCTTCTATGGAGCCAATACAGGACTTGAACTCATGACGCTGGGATCAAGATCTGAGCTGAGATCAAGAGTCAGACACTTAAATGACTGAGCCAGTAGGTGCCCCTGTGTATCCCTATAACATATTTTCTCTGCCTTTTCTTTAATATGTAACATATTCATAGAAACACATAGTTTTTTGGTGTGTATTTGCCCATAAATATACAAACTGTCCTGTAACTAGCTTTTTACCTCCAATGTATGTTAGAGACTGTCCCATGTCAGTACGCAGTTATCTGCTTCATCCTTTTTAACTGTTACATAATACTCTACGGTGTGAATGTGTTCTCATTTGTTTAACTATTTAGCTATTGACTTACAAGGGAGTCATTTCAAATGTTTTGCTCTTATAACTGCAGTAACCAGTTCTTAGGCATATGAGTAAATATAAAAAAGTAATTTCTGATCATAAGATATATACTTTTAAAATTATAGCACTGTAAACTTATCTTTCAAGATGTTTATGCCAGTTTATACTCTGAGCAGCAGTATTTCATGGTAACCACTTCCCTATACTTTCACCAACATTTGATAACAATATTTCAATGTCTTGCTTAATGGCAGGAAAATGGTATTTCATTGTTGTCTTTATTTGTATTTCTTTGGTTGATAGGAATACTGAGCATTTTTAATGAATGTATGGGTTGTTTGTACCTTCTTTTAAATAAACCACTGCTAATGCATGCATAAGCTCTTTCTGTACTTTATTCTATTCCTTTAATCTATTTTCATATTTCTACAGAGATGGAACATGTGTTTAATCTAGATTTTTAATATGTTTTAAACCTTCAGGGGAGAGACTACTTTTCCATGGATGTTTTTACTTGCAAACTTCTTATGCAAGGTAATAGCTAATCATGTATTGCACCTGTGACCAACAGATAGCTATTACTCTTTATTTCTTAGAAATAAGGAAATAAAACCACAAAATGTACAAAGTCAGAACTAAACCCCAGATTTTTGGGTCTAGTGCCTTTGCCTCTAAAGTTCTGCAATTATACCCAGACGCGGGAGGCTATTAGAGGGGAAGTAGAATAATCTATTTAAACTCCTCATTTACAGATGAGCAAACTAAGGTATGAGAAAGCTAAATATCTATGACATGATACTAGAACACAGGTCTACAGGCTCTCAGTTTGGATTCTTTCCACTAAACCATGTAGATTTATATAATGGCAACATTTCACAAGCAAACTCTAGTGTTTTAGCCCTACCAATCACCTGGAAGGGGAAAAGAGTTGAGAACTCATTGCCAGACTTTTAATTTTGTTTCCATTCTCTTAACTCACAGTTAAAACTGAACACACAAAAGTTAAAGCTCAATAGTCATCTTCACACTGGCTCTGTGAAAAAGACAAAGAGAATAGGGACATCCTCAGTTACAACAATGTATTCTGTTTATCTACTGTCCACCTACGGAATGTTTCAAGTATTTCATGAATAGTGTTGCATCTATAAGCAAAGATGGGCAAACATGTTTGGAATGAGCAGACTTGAGTTTCATGAGGACTCCCCTGGAACAAAAGTTGATTCAAGCTCTTCCCTTGATCAAGATCCATCACACACTGGTTTTCAGTATTCTCAGCTGGAAAGTACAGGAACACTGGATTTCAACAGCTCTGTGGTTTTACCTGATAACACTTTTGTTTGCCTGGACAAAGGACAAGAATAGATTGACCTGTGTCACAAACTTCAAAATTTTTGTAACTACTCTTGGAAAAACAGATATTTAAGACTACCCTGAAAGAGAGCAATAAAATAATACTAGGTGACTTCAATAACACACTTTCAACACTGGATAGATTATCCAGACAGAAAATCAACAAGGAAAAGTTGTACCTAAACTACACATTAGATGAGATGGACCTAACAGGCATTTATAGAACATTCCATCCAATAGCAGCAGAACACACATTCTTCTCAAGCTTACATGGAATGATTTCCATGTGTTAAGATATAAACCAAGTCTTAATAAATCTAAGAGCATTGAAATAATATCAAGTATCTTTTCTGACAGTGATTTAAAACTAGAAATCAATTAAAAGAAAAAAATAGGAAATTCACAAGTATGTAGAAATCAAGCAGCATGCTCCTGAATAACTGATGTGTCAAAGAATAAATCAAAGTAAAAAAAAAAAAAAATCTTGAGACAAATGAAAACTGAAACACAGCATACCAAAACACGAGATTCAGCAAAAGTGATTGTAAGAGGGAAGTTTATAATGATAAATGCCTGTATTAAGAAAAAAGAGAGGTCTCAAACAGCTTAACTTTACACATCAAAGAACTAGAAAAAGAAGAACAAATAAAGTCCAATGTTATTAGAAGGATGAAAAACTACAAAGATCAGAGGATAAATTAATGAAATAGAGACAAACAAGATAATAGAAAAGAACAATGAAACTAAGGGCTGGTTTTTTGAAAAGATAAAATATCTTTATCAAAATAGATAAAACTTTAGCTAGACCTATCAAGAAAAAAAAGAAAGAAAACTCAAGTAAATAAAATTAGAAGTGAAACAGGAGACATTAAATTATAACTGATACCACTGAAATAAAAAAGATCACAAGAGACAACAATGAACAATTTATGCCAACATATTGTACAACCTACAATAGGATAAATTCCTAAACACATACAACCTACCAAGACTGAATTATGAACAAATAGATAAACTGACCAGACCAATTAATAGTAAGGAGATTGAATCACTAATCAAAAACCTCACAATAAGGCCCAGAATCAGATGGCTTCACTCATGAATTCTACTAACCATTTAAAGAATAATTAATACCAATCTTTCTCAAAAGTTTCCAAAGAATTAAAGAGGATTGAACACTTTCAAACTCATTTTATGAGGCCAGGTTTCTCTAATACCAAAACCAGAAAAAGACACTGAAAGAAAAGAAAATTAAAGCAAATAACCCTGAAAAAAATAGATGTGAAAATCTCAACAAATATTAGCAAGAATTCACAGAATTCTTTTTTTTTAAATCATACATCGTGATCAACTAAGTAGATTCCAGGGATGCAAAGATAGTTCAATGTCTACAAATCAATTAGTGTGATACACCACATTAACAAATAAAAATTACATGATCATCTCAATTAGTACAGAAAAAGCATTTGACAAAATTTGACACCCCTTCATAATAATAACCCTCAAAGAAATGGATATAGAGGGAACATAATTCAACATAATAAAGTCCACATCCGACAAGCCCACAGCCATCATATTTAATGATGAAAAGCATTAAGAGCAACTGTACAAGAAATAAAAATAAAAAACATCCAAATTAGAGAGGAAGAAGTAAAATCGTCTCTGTTTTCAGATGACATGATATTACATATAGAAAACCTTAAAAATTCCACCTAAAAACTGTTAGAATAAATGAACTCAGTGAAGTTGCAGTATAAAAAATCAATATGCAAAAGTCAGTTGCATTTCTATACACTAATAATGAATTATCAGAAAGAGAAATTTTAAAAAACAATCCCACTTACAGTAGGATCCAAAAGAGTAAAATACTTAGAAATAATATCAAGGACATGAAAGATTTTTACATTGAAAGTGATGACCTTGATAAAAGAAACTGAGAAAGATACAAATAAATGGAAAAATATTCCATGCTCATGGAGTTAATATTGTTAAATTATCCATGCCACCCAAAGCAATCTACAGATCCAATGCAATCCCAATCAAAATCCCAATGGTATTTTTCACAAAAATAGGGGAAAAAAATCCTAAAATTCATATGGAGCCACAAAATATTCTGAATAGCTAAAGCAATCTTGAGAAAAACAAAGCTGGATACATCACAATTCTTGATTTTAAACTATATTACATAGCTATAACAATTGAAACAGTATGGTATTTGCATAAGAACAGACACATCAATCAATGAAACAGAATAGAGAGCTCAGAAATAAACCCAGGGACAATTACTTTATGACAAAGGAGCCATGAGTATACATATGGGAAAGGATAGTTTTTTCGGTGAATGGTGTTGGGAAAACTGGATAGCCACATGCAAAAGAATGAAAGTGGATCCCAATTTTACACTGTACAGAAAAATCTAGTCAAAATGAATTAAAGACTTGAAAATAAAACCTGAAACTATGAAACTCCTAGAAGAAAACATAGAAAGTAAGTCCTTAACATTGGTCTTGGCGATGATTTTTTGGATTTGATACCAAAAGCAAAAGTAACAAAAGCAAAAATAAACAAATAGGAATACATCAAACTAAAAAGCTTCTGCTCAGCAAAAGAAACCATAAATGAAATTTTAAAAAAGCAAACTTTGAGATGGAAAAAAGATATTGGAAACCACACAGCTTATAAGGGATTACTATCCAAAATTTACAAGGAAGTCATACCACTAAATAGTAAAAACATAACCCAATTAAAAATAGGCAAAGGATCTGAATAGCCCTTATTCCAAAGAAGACATGCAAACAGCCAACAGATACATAAAAAGGTGCTCACATCACAAATCATCAGGGAAATGCAAATCAAAACAATAATGAGATATCACCTCTTACCTATTAGGATGGTTATTATCAAAAAGAAAAGAGATAGGTAATGCTGGCAAGGATGTGGAGAAAAAAGAATGCTCGTACACTGTCATTGGGAATATAAACTGGTAGTCACTATAGAAAACAGTATGGAGATTCTTCAATAAATTAAAAATAGAACTACCATATGACCCAGCAACTCTACTTCTGGATATACAAAAAGGAAACAAAATCGTTATCTAAGACATAATGTATTCCCATGTTCATTGTAGCATTATTCACAACTCAAAGGATACAACCATTATTCATTATTCAGAGTATGGAAATAACCTGTGTCCCATCAGTGGATGAATGGATCAAGAAAATGTGGTATACACATGCAATGGAGTATGATTCAGCCTTTAAAAAGAATTCTTGGGGCACCTGGGTGGCCCACCTGGCTAAGCCACCAAGTCTAAATTTGCTTAGGTCATGATCTCAGGGTCATGAGATCAACCCCTGTGTCAGGCTCCAAACTCAGCAGGGAGTCTTCTTGGGATTCCTTCCCTCTCCCTCTGCCCTTCAATCTACTCATGCTCTCTCTCTCTCTCTTTCTCTCTAAAATGAATAAATAAACCTTTAAAAAAAGAAGAAGAATTCTTATCATTTGTGACAACATGGATGCAACTTAAGGGCATTGTACTAAATGAAATGAGTCATCACTTATATGTGGAATCTAGAAAGAGAGAGAGAGAGAGAAGGATGGAAGAAGGAAGGCAAGAAGAAAGAAAGGAAGGCAAGAAGTCATGAAGTCATGAAGGCAGGAAGCAAAGAAGGGAGGGAGGGAGGGAGGGAGGAAGAAAAGACAAAAGAAAAGAAAGAAAAAAAAGAAGGAAAGGAAAAGGGACAAAAGGAAAGAAGGAAGGAAGACAGGAAGGAAGAGAAGGAAAGAAAGAAATGGAGGGAAGAAGGGAGGGAGTAAGGAAAGAAGGGAGGAAGGGAAAGAGAAGAGAAGTTGAACTCATAGAAAAAGCAAAAAAAAAGTGGTTATCAGAAGCTGGAGGAAATATAGAGAAGTAGGTAAATGGATATAAATTTCAAATATAATGTCTGAGGATCTAACGTATAACATGGTCAACCATAGTAGGGAGAACTGTATCACATAATTAAAATTTGGTAAGAGAGTAGAACTTTCTGCAAACACACAAAGTTAATATGTGAGGTGATATATTATAAATTAACTTGGAAGATCCTTTCATAACGTATATGTATATCAAATCATCACATCGTATAACTTGAATATGTTACAGTTTTATTTGTCAGTTTTACCTCAGTAGTGCTGGGTGGAGTGGAGTGACAAACGAGGCTGTCCTTGTCTCAATATCTTCTGGATTTTGAGCCAGAAT
The DNA here is from genome assembly GCF_010015895.1 of Lontra canadensis. NCBI lineage: Eukaryota > Metazoa > Chordata > Mammalia > Carnivora > Mustelidae > Lontra > Lontra canadensis. Next base: position 12,916,164 of record NW_022631000.1, read on the forward strand.
GAAAACAAAACAAAACAAAACAAAAATACAATGCTTGAGGTTTTAACCAAGTTTGGATCAAAGGCCTCAGAACGTCTGCAGGGTAAGTTACACAGCAGGAACGGAAAAGTCCACTACAGGGTCATGAGCCACATAGTTTGAATGAATAATTCCTGCTTATTCTTGGGGTCCCCAAATATCCATCTTACAACCTGCATGTACTCCATTTGTAGTCCTCAGGCAAATTCTTTAAGCCTTTTGGTTGCATTTTCAATTTCATCTTGTTATAAATAATAAATCAGAACACATGTCTTGAATAGCTTAAGATCTAAAACATATGTTTGCGCAGTGAGACCACAGAGGTAGAACTACAGGACCTGAAACCAATTTTGTTTTCAGCAGAGACATTGGATGTCTGTTCAACACATTATTAAAAAGTAATTTTTGTTTATCCCATGTGCCATGCTGTCATGAAACATACCAAAGAAGACGATCAACTTCTTTTCCTCCAGGAGCATATAATCATTTTGGAGAGAAAATAGTCTCATTCCTCAATGCCCTTCTTCATGCATAGTGAATATCAGTTTAAGGAACTAGAGGTTCAAAAAAGGTAGTCAGAATAAAGTTAACCTGAAGAGGGATGCATTGTCCCTTTTAGGTCAGTTCCAAGCCAAAGAGAAATCCTTATCTATTATCTTTGAGCCCTTTAATAAGGGCTATAGATCTGTCAACTGAGTATGATGGCTCAGGTCTAATTTATAAAAACGTTCCTTTGGCTCCTACAAGAATGCAGTTCTCCTATTCATGCACATAGTTTCCTGGCTCTACAGCAGAAACTTAGATGAAAAACCCATTTCATAGGTCAGCCTAGCTCCTTTCGATGAGGAAGGTTTTGTCTGCTCAGATATTTCTCCCTTAAACTTCCTGTCTTTCTTCGCTAACTTGGAGATAACTTCCTGCTCTCTCTGGAGATTTCTGGTCCGTAAATCATTTTACTTCTTCCTTTCCCTGTTCTCAATTTGCTTGAGGAAGGTCTGGGAGATAACAGTACCGTGGAAAAACCCTGAGTTAGAACTTTGGCTCTCCACCACTTACTAATTAGAGCATCAATGTTCTCAACTGTAAAATAGATAAAATCATTAATAACTGCCTTCCTGGGCAGATTGATGAAATGATTATAGCACACAAAGCTGGTGCCTTTATAAGTATGAGCTTCTGTCTCCTTTTCCTAATGAAACCTTAAACTCTTCCTCTAGGCTGTAGACTTTCACATGCTGATCTGCAGTTATCTTTACTTCTCAAAAAAGCCTCTGGGGTTCTAGATTCTAAATATATCCCTGAACCAGTTCTTTCTGTCCTGTGAGCATTGCCTCACTTGGACCAACCAGCTTTATTTCCAGATGAAGCTCAGTTTTTTTTGTTTTGTTTTTGTTTTTGTTTTTGTTTTTAAATAACTATCACCACCACTACTACCTACTGTTGTAAACTAAATCATGGTACCACCTTTTCAGGGTGTCTCCATTGTAAACATCCTATAGGTACCAGGAAATTGGTGAATTAGTTTGCTAGGGCTGCCATAGCAAAAATATTACAGACTGAGTGGTTTTAACAACAGAAATGTGTTTGCTCACAAGTTCTGGCGGTTGGAGGTCCAAGATCAAGATCGGCAGATTTGACTTCTTCTGAGACCTCTCTCCCTGTCTTGCAAATATCCACTTTCTCACAGTGTCCTCACATGGTCTTTCTTCTGGGCATCTATCATCCCTGGTGTCTCTTTGTGTGTCCATTTCCCTCTTCTTATAAAGACACCATTCCAATTGGATTAGAGCCTACCATAAGGGCCTCATTTTAACTTAACTGCCTCTTTAAAGGCCCTATCACTAGTATAAACATGTTCTGAAGTATAGGGGTTAAGGTTTCAAGATATGAATATTGGTGGAAAAAAAAGATAAGACTTTTGGGAAGAGATAATTCAGCCCATAACAACTGGTTCTTTCACAAGGTGCAGGGGATTAAAGAGGGAGCCCTGAGTTGCACCATGATGTAAGTATTCCTACTGTGGCCTACTTCAAGCTACCAATAATAGCTTGGTAACCACTTGCTAAAATTTCCTGAACAACCAATTGCCAAATTGCCTGAACATTTGGTATTCAATCTCACAAGCTAGTAAGAGCTGGCTCCAGCACATGGCTAGTACAGATTCTGGCCAAATGTTCTTTCTTTTATTGGGATGGGGGGGTCTCCTCTGTATTCTGTATTACCCTATCAAACTTCTTAGAACATTCTACTATCTCGTTCTTTCACCTGAGGGACCCTTCTAATTTTTAGCCCATTTGCAGTGCTAGTTATTGACATAGGCTTGAGCTCAATCTGTTCCCCAGCCCTTCCAGGATTAGATTATAAATTCACTCACCTCCTGAGGATGGTAACTCATTCTCTCTACACTTGAGAAGTTGGTAATCTGGAAGTTTTCCTTCCTTCCTCCCTCCCTCCTTCGACTCTCCCTCCATTCTTCCCTCCCTCCCTCCCTCTCTCCCTCTCTTTCTCCCTTTCTCTTTTTCTTTTCTTTCTTCTTTTCTTTTCTTTTCCTTTCTTTTCTTTTCTTTTCTTTCTTTCATTCATTCTTTTTTCTCTCTCTCTTTCTTTCCATCTCAAGTGCAGTGATATTTATTTAAACCCAAAGGGACATATATACAAATAATTTCACTTAGGACCAAAAAAGGAAAAACTTGTTAGATTTTTTCCATTTCTCAACTGATCTTGTGGGAGCAGTTGGATAAGAAAAAAGTGAGTCAACTTTGTGAGATCTTTATCTCACAAAAATAATGGTCTTTATCTTTTGCCATTCATGTCCAACACTGCATGACTGCTCATAATTCCAGGTAAAGAGAATCTAATATTTTAAACAATTTAAGAACTTACCAATCAGTTAGCACTCCAGCCAAACAATGCACCAAGAAGAACAAATCCCCTTAATTTTCTAATTTCTTATTTTATTCTGACAGCTTTGGAAGAGTAACAGGAAATATCTTTTGGTGAAGAAATTCTAAACTGGATTCAACTGAAAAAAATTCTTGAATCTATTTTGTGAGAGACTTTTAATTTCTGGCTTTTGTTTAATCATCATAATTTAATAGATTCAGGAAAGTTTTTGGCCTTTAAGTCAAATAATTATGATACCCTCATTCCAAGTTTGTGTCTACATATCTGAGAGTCAAATGAATAGCAAATCTATTTGATTTTCCACTTTGATTATGAAATTAACTAGATAGTTCCCAAATTTCTATTGTGTTTAGTACAATGTCTGGCCTCCAGTGATCCTCTCTTCCTGGTGTTCATGCCCCCAGTGTAGTTTTTTCCTATATTGAATGGGACTAACCTGTATTAGCAGAAGAATACTGTGCAGAAAACATTGCAACTTCTGCTTTGCTCTTTCTTGGCTTACTACAGCTTCTGTGTCATGAAAGCACTCAAATCCTGTAGGGAGGTTATGTGGGGAGAAACAGAGGCCTCCTTCCAACTGTTGGTATTAACTGTTAGCCTGTAAGTGAACCCTTAGAAGTGGATCCTTCAACCCCAGTCAAGCTTTCAGAAGACGCAGTTCCAGCTGACACCTTGACTGCAACCTCATAAGAGATCCCAAGCAGGAACTGCTCAGCTAAGTTGCCTCTGAATTCCTGGCCCACAGAAACTGTGTGAAAGAATAAATGCTTCTTTTGGTTTTAAACTACTAAATTTTTGGTGTAATTTGTTATATAGCAACAGAAAACTAATACACTCAGGCATTTAACACCCAATATTCAGAGATCCAGTGTTCATAAGTCTTTCAGGGTCAGGAAAAGAAAAAAGGCTCCGCTTTAATCCCTGTGATAGACATTTATGGGTTTTTGCAATTCCTTGGGCTTTGAACTCCCCTCTTGTGTTTGTGACTTTTCCACATTCCAAGTCTTGGTGAGATGTCCCTTCCACTCTAGACCCAGAGAATGCAGAATACTTACTTTGCCAGTCTGTCTGGCAGTTGTTGGACAAGTGCCCAGTCAGGCACACTTGTTCACGGTGATGGTTGTATTGTGCTATGGCATCCACTGTGGTCCAGCAGTTATGACAGCAGTGCTTCTCCTCATTAGACTGGTTTGCTCCTGCCCGTTTCCCAGTGCTGGTTTTCCAGCTACAGAGATTCTATGAGTTACCCAGTAACTATTACTAGTTCTCTTTTGTGCATAATCACCATGATGCATTATGCGTACTGTATCGTGCTAGGTCCAGTGGAAATCACAAGGGCATCGGATACATCAAAGGTCAATAGGAACTCCCTGAGAGAGAGAATTACTTGATTCTGGCCTCTTGAACTAGTCTTCGAAGGCACAACTTAACTAGCAGAAAGCTGAATTACAATACAGAAAGAAAAAGGTTAACGGAACAAATTATCATTAAGATAAATCATTATAGGTAGGCATCAGTGCACCCAGAGTTTGGGACCCTCAAACACTGATGATTTATAAATGAAATGCTTCTCAAAGTCTGAGGTTTTTCTACTTCAATAGTTTTATAATTACATGTTTATTAACTTGCTAAAAATTTTTTCATACCATTCATTAACTACAAGAAACAAGGACATCAAGAAATGAAAAACAAAATTAATTTTAAAACCATACTAGTTAGAGCAAGGACACGTAAAAAGTGAAATTTAAGTACATAATTGAAACCAGCTATAAAAGTATGAGATAGTCATAAATATCAGAATGTTATATTGTTTTCCTAAGTAATTAAAAAGCCATATCCATGACAGAACTTAGATTTAATGTTTCATTTTTCTCCTCATAAGCCTTTGATTAATTCTTGAGTTATAAATTCTGGCATTTTTAGGATGGTAGACAAATCTTTAGGGAGGTCAGAGGAATTACCTACATGAATAATCAGTAAAAATGCAGAATCACAGCTTTCTATAGGTTAGATTTAGACAGCTCTACCACAGCCTTATCAGGTTTCCCCTTAGAAGCCTGTCAGCTCTAAACTCAATCCCTCTACATGGACTTAGCAAGTCTAACTCTTACCCAACCTTTTGGCAAGAAAGTACATTGGGCTGTCTTTTAATCTTTTTTATCTTTGGATTATGCTGAGTGAAATAAGTCAAGCAGAGAGAGTCAATTATCATATGGTTTCACTTATTTGTGGAGCATAACAAATAGCATGGAGGACATGGGGAGTTAGGAGAAGGCAGGTGGAGGAAATTGGAACGGGAGGTGAACAATGAGAGACTATGGACTCTGAAAAACAATCTGAAGGGTTTGAAGAGGTGGGGGGGTGGGAGGTTGGGGGAACCAGGTGGTGGGTATTAGAGAGGGCACGGACTGCATGGAGCACTGGGTGTGGTACAAAAACAATGAATACTGTTATGCTGAAAATAAATTAAAAAAATGATTTAAAAAAATGGAAATTTTTATTTTTAATTACACTGACTACGTGAACACATTCTTTGTACAAAATCCAAACATTACAGATCAAGCCATAGCCTCTATTCACTGCTAACCACAGTTCAAGTCCCCTGTACATGCTTGCAAACTTCCAGATGTTTTTCTATGTACCTACTTGATTATATAGGTACAGGTGTAAAGCTCAACCTCTACTCTAAGTTGCAAAGAAAATAATTAATATTTAGAGTAATTATTCTGGTAGCATAGAAAGCATTGTTTCTAGTACATTGGACACTTCCCTCCTCTCTTCTGCTATGACTGCATAATATTCTCTCATATATATATCTATATATATTCCATTATATATAATGTTCCATTATAATATTATAACAAAATATTATAATATTCCATTATATATTATTATATTCTATTTTTATATATTCCATAATATATAGATATATAGATACATAAATAAGATATATATATAGATATATATATAAATAACACATCTTCCTTATCCATTCATCTATCAACGGACTCTTAGATTTCCTCTGTATCTTGGCTCTTGTAAATAATGCAATAAACATATAAACATAGGGGTGCACATATCCTTCTGAATTTGTATTTTTGTTTTCTTTGGGTAAATACCCAGTAGTGAAATTATTACATCATATGGTAACCCTATCTTTAATTTTTTGAAAAACCACCATATTGTTTTCCACAGTTGACTTACCAGTTTACATTCCCACTGACAGTATACAAGTATTCCATTTGTGACAACATGGGTAAACCTAGAGGGTATTATGCTATGAAATGAATCAGACTGAGAAAGAAATATACTATAAGATTTCACTCTTATATAGAATCTTAAAAATTTTTAAAAATAAAAAAAATAAACAAACAAAAAGCAGAATCAGACCTGTAAACACAGAGAACAAACTGATGGTTACCAGAGAGGAGAAGTGGTGGGGGGTGGGGGGCAAAATGGGTAAAGGGGAGTGGGAGGTAGAGTCTCCCAGTTATGGAACGAATAAGTAGCAGGAATAAAAAGCACAGCATAAGGAATATAGTCAATGACATTGTAATAGCATTGTATGGTGACAGATGGTAGCTACACTTGTGGGGAGCATAGCATAATGTTTACACTTGTGGAATCACTATGTTGTGCACCTGAAACTAATGTAACGTCATGTGTCAACTCTACTCAAATAAAAAGGTTAATGAAAATAAAAGGGGATAAAGATAAGGTACATTTGCTGGCAATTAGGGAAGCATCTGGTCCTCTAAGTCATCTGTCTCACAGGCATTTGTGGAGAAAATCCTTGTTTCCCTCTGCCTGGCTCCTTAGAAATGGAGCCTGCCTTTGCCACGTCAAGAGTAGGAATCAGTCTACTGGTACTGCCTGTTAAAACAAGAGAATCCCTGCAAAGCCATCCAGGTTTTCTTCCACCAAAATTCCCTCTGCCTTTCAGCTTCTGAGTGCTGTCTGGGTGAGATAGCCCCTGAAAAGAATCTGTATTCTCATCACATACCCCATTTTCCCTTCTCTGCTCAGCTCAAGGTTGGTTGTTGCTGTTGTTTGGGTTCTGGGGAGGGAAGAGGGAAAACATTCAGAATTCTCTTTCCCTAAAGGAATTTACACTATTGAAAACCAGAGTTAGGAAGAACCATATAGGTCACATTCTTACCCTCTGCCCAAATACGTCTTTTTGTTAAGGTGATGAGCTTAAGATGGTCAAGTTTAAAATGAAAGGGGTTATGGAGAGAATGGAATTGTTAAAAAGACACTGAAAAAAAGTTGGTTTTATACTTACTATGCATGAATTATATCATCCTAGTTGTATTATTCTGTAACTTGCTTTTTCTTCTTGTTCATATGCCTTGAAGAAATTTCCATGATGCTACATATAGCTCCACATTTGTCTTTCAATATCCACTTATTAAGCCCCTATTATGTGCCAGAGCTGCATATATAGCGCTGGAAAAATAGACTAAGTATCTACTCTTGTCAGTTTACATGTTAGAGAAGAAGAAAGATAATAGTCAAATACACACAGAGAAAGAAAGTGAGATAAAGGGGCAAAGACAAAAGTGGTATTTCAGAGAGTAGAGAGGACCCCTCTGTAGGGTCAACCTCATTCTTTATAGCTTCTACACAGCCTAGCATGACATAGCCCTGCAGAAGGATAGCAAGATTTTTTTCTCATTATAAACCATTTGTTGTATTACCTCCTTGTGCACATGAACAAGAGTACTTTGAGTAGATGCTGAAAAACTGAAATGTTGAATCGTCCTTGCAAACTGGCCTCTGAAGTGGCTTTACTGATTTTTACTCACATCAGAAACTGCTCCCCGTAAATCTCTTAGTTAATACTATCAAAATTATTGATTTTACCAAATGGGTGTATCCAAAAAATGGTATCTTGGATTTTTTTTTTTTTTTTTTTTTGCGGTTGGCACTTCCCTTTAGTACTCAGGTTGAATATGTTGTCATATGTTTATTAGACATTTATATTTGCTATCTTGTAGAAATCGCTATACATAACCTTTTCCCATATTTCTATGTTTTTTTTTCTTTCTCTTTTGATTTGTTGGAGCTAATGTACTCAAGCTAATAAAGGTTGTCTTAAATATGTTGTAAATATTTTCTACCACTTTATTCATACCTTTAATACTCATACCTTCATTAGTCTTTATTATTTTGAATTTTAAATTCAAATTCAGCATACATTTATTGAGTACTCACTACGTATAAGACACTGCACTAGGCGCTTTGGAAAATATAAAAATAGTTGAGGCCTGACATCTGCCCTCATTGATCTCACAATTCGGTGTTGGGGACACACGTACACAAATATCTATAAAGCCAAGGGTCTTAATAATCCACAAAGTACTATAAAAAGAGGTACTATAAGGGGCAATATTTCGCTCAGAACAAATCATGTGCAAAAATTTCACAGATGCAGTAGAATTGAAGAGACAGGCCTTTTGAAAGGGAGGGATAGGTAAAAGTCTTCATCACAGGAGGAACAGCATAAGCCTGGCAGAAAGTGCGGCCAGGAAGGGCTGGGGAGAAATTTCTGGGAAGGCTGGAGAGTGGCTGTCCACGTAGGAATTAGAGGAGTCAGTTCAGTGGAAGACCAGATTGAAAAGGTCAGGTGGAAATATCTTAATCTTCTATCCATAAATAAGAAATAAGTGATAACTTCTACAACTCATAGTCTCCCTGAGAGGTAGTCATTCACGAAAAGAACACTGTTGACTGTGAGATGTTAAGCAAAGATTCGGAGTGACTGGGAGAACACGAATGGCCTCATCTGCAAGCTTGACAACCTCCTGAAGAGGGAAGCTCTGCAGCTCCCCCAGCATGGGTGTGCACACTACCAGTGTGACTGCTGATTTCCACCGGCCAGAGACAGCCCTCGCCTGAGAACAGCTGCAGTTAGCAAGTCTTGAGTCTGTTCTACCGTCCTGCAGAGGTAGGAGTTGGATAGTTATGCACTATGACTTCACATTCTTCTGGGGAGGCTGCCAAAGAAAGCATGTTTTGGATAGGAATCTGAAAAAAAAGTAAAAAGAAAAAAAAATAAAAATCTGAAATACCCTAGAGGAGTTTGGCATAGGGGTAAGGTTTCACATCCAGCTCCTCCCTAGGCTCTGCCATTTAATCATCCTCCAGAACACAGGGGCTGCCATGGATAGTGATTAGGCTTCCTTGGGCTGCATCAGCAAACACCCTCCTTTGATAGGCAGTTGGAAAGTAATGGGATTTGGGTTTTAGTTGCAAGGGAATGGTGGAAAATGTTACAAACAGGCGACCTCCTTTGCCCTCACTGAAATGGCTGCCTTTCTCTGCACATTTTATGTTGCTTTAGGGAGAATGACAAAAGACAGATGCTTCTTGCTGGAATGTGAGTTGTTTAATCTTTCTTTCTAGTCCCAAGACAGTTACTGTAGTTTCTTGGAGCAGACATCTTGGGCCACTCCTTGGTTTTCAATGTCTTGTAAATGGTGTTGTGTTGTAATTTTCCATTATATGGAATATAGGAAAACCTGTGGGAGAGATTTTTTTTAAGGTGTTGTGTCATAGATGATGTCCTCAGGCCAGAAGCTTTAAATTGGGTGTGTATAAATTGTAAATAACCTGTAAGCTGTTGTAGTCAGGCACAAAATACATAACTGGACTGGCCTCATCACCTACAGAACATCAGCTAGGTGTAAAGAGATGCATATGTCCATTTGAAGGGTCACTAGCAATATACAGAATCATCTTTCCACTAGCATGACCTATTTTCACAGTACCCACAAAGGAGGAGAACTGCTTTCTCTCCAAGTTCTGTGACCCCCATGGAACCCCAGAAAGCTGCACCATAGAGAGAAATGCCCTTCAGAAACAGTAAAACTCATATGTTAGCACAAACCACTCTGCTGTCTGCTGCTGTCTCTTTTCATAAAGACAGTAAGTTTCATAAAGGTAATGAGATAAAAGAGAACCTAACAGGATGTGATGAACTCAAGCATTTCCATCATGTTAAGGCACAAGAGTCACTACCTAATCTCATAGCCAACCTCGCTTTCCCAGGAGAAGCACATTCTTATTAACAGGCAAATCATGACAGCAATTTGGAAGGTGATTCATTTCTCCTAAATGTCTGAACATTTGATGAAACCTCACAAATCTTTTTCTTTTAGTGCATCTTATTTAAATTTGTTTGTTTTTTTTTCTGATTTTGAGCCTGTGTATGTTTTTTCTCTCTCTCTTGTTAAATTTTCAAATTGCGTTGATTAGTCACATGGCCTCCTCCTACCTGTGCAGAGAAGACCACTTCCTCTCTCTCTAGTGATTGTCGTACCTCAGATCTCTTTCCTCAATGTGTGGGATCTTCAAAGTAGGCGACATAACTGGAAATGGAAATCTATGTCTGTGGTTGTCTGTGTGTGGGGTCCTCTGTGTTTTATGTAGGAGAGGTGTTTTAAGGCAGAGCACATTGCCATTTTTTTTTTTTTTTACTTTCCTATGTGTGCATGAAGACATTTGAAAGCAGGGATTAATAACAAGACATTGTATTTCTATAGCATTTTCCCCAAGGTCATTTATAAGTTTATAAAGATTATCCTCAAAACTTTCTCTTCACCTGGGTTAAGAACAAGAATTATTTTCATATTTCATTAGAGGAAACCAGAATAAAGAGAAGCATCTCAATTCTGCCAGCTTTACCAGATTCAGAAACTGAGGCCCGCCCTTTGGAGATGAGTGACATCATCCCGCCAACTCATTGTCTCTAGGCTGAGCTCCCCTGCCTTTCTTTGGTTGTCCACTGTGTATAAGCCAATGTTCTTGGCTCCTTATTTGATCTTAAAATCAGTGTTGGGTGAATCAGTCAGAAGATTTGGACATTCTGTTCAGAAAATATTATAAATTCATCAAGATTTGCTTGAACTGCAAAACTCTTCTGGCATTCTCAATAGAATAGCAGTCTTGTGTCCCCAGATGACTTTCTGAAATGCAGGACTTGTGTGGGATGATACAGTTTCCCCATTGCCTGGAAAGAGACATGCTGTGTCACAGCCCCCTGCCTTTACCCATGATGTCTCTCCCCTTTCGTCTCTGCCCTTGTCCACCTGTAGCATTCCTATGCATCTTTTAGAACTCAGCTTGACTGTTACCATCTTTTTCACTAAGGCTTCTCAGGCATTCTTCTCTCTGAAGCTCCAGTTTTTGTTTAGGTCTCTATTCATTCCTCTCCCACTAGGATATGTGCCTGGTGAAAGGTGCTGACGTTAGCCCAACTCCACAGAAGTCCAAATCAACACAAAGAAAATCTCTGTCTCTGATTAGATAAAGAATTGTTCTGTGGCCTTGGCCAATTAGGTAAAAGAAGAAATGAATGTGGGGCTGTTGGTCCTCATGAGTAAGGTGGAATTTGAGAAAGATATGGTCAACCCTCTCCCTCTGAACATGCCTTATGGTCTTGCGGTGGCTGCTGCCTTCTCACTTTCAGTCTGAGGATGAAACAAACACTGAAAATGGCAGAGCACAGATGAGGATAAAATCCAGGCCCGTCAAGATTTCATAGAGCCATTGAAACAACCAAACTTGAAGTTGGTTCTACTTCTGGATGCCTTCTTCTTCTTCTTCTTTTAAATTTTATTTATTTGAGAAAGAAAGAACGAGAGAGGGAGAAAGAGAGAGAGAGCATGAGCAAGGGAGGGGGCAGAGGGAGAGGGAGAAGCAGACTCCCTACTGAGCAGGGAGCCCGACAGAGGGCTCAATGCCAGGACCCCGAGATTAGGACCTGAACCAAAGGCAGATGCTTAACCAACTGAGCCATCCAGGCTCCCCTTCTGGATACCTTCTCATGTAAGATAATAAATGTTTTATTCATTTAGAACCCTACTTTCTGTTTATTGCAGCTAGAAGCTCCCTAATTCATCCAATGCTTTTCCTGACCTTCAACCCACACTTTCAGCCAGAATTGAGTATTCCTTCCTTTGATTGCTCTGGCACTGTGTACCTACCTCCATTACAGCATCAGTACTAGGTTTTCATGGTCTGCCTTTCTTTGCTGGCTTCTTGTTATCTCATACTACAAACTTTAAATTCCAGATCAGTTTCTTGATCACCCTTGGTTTCTCATTACCTGAGCTGCCAGCTTCTGCCTTCCATGTACTGTTTTCCCCAGGATGTGGGTAGGGTTCCTTCTTCCTTCATTTCTAAATCACCATTAATCACATGAAGACTGTTGTGTGTAACAGACTTTAACTCAATGCCAACAGAGAAGCATCCTTAATTCAAGAATTCTTTAGCTACCCTGTCACGGAGAATTTACAACCACCCAATTTTCTTTTTGTAGCTAAGATCTAGTCTATTTCTTTTACCTGATTCCTTAAGAGTCCCCAGATTCACATCATTGAAGCCCAGAAGCAACACTTTTTAAAAAAAATTATGCTGACCATTTTAGTTCCCTTTATTTTGGAATTCCCAATGCATTCTATGACCTGAGCTTTACCTTTCCTCTCTAATCTGTTGGTGTGTTTCACTAAACAGACAAAATTTCCTCTTTTGTCTCTTCCTGCTTCCAAATTGTAGGAAGGACTGAAGTAAGATTTAAACAAGCAATTTTTAAAATCTCTCCATTGCAATTGTATTCTCAAAGCTTAAATGTGGGGACACCTTAAATATGGCTTCATTGGTTAAGTGTCCAACACTTGATTTTCAGCTCAGGTCATGACTCAGGGTCATCGACCCCTGCGTCTGGCTCTGTGCTTGGCCAGGAGTCTGCTGGAGATTCTCTCCCTCCTTCCCCCTCTCTCAAATAAATAAATAAATCTTTAAAAAAAAAAAAGAAAAAAGAAAGAAAGCTTAAATGTGATATCCTTGACATGTGGTGATGCTCAATTTTTAATGAGAATATCCAATCCTTCCTTGAAGATAATAATTAGTCTCATGATATTTCATGTGTTATTTCATTTTGTCACCCTTTTGAAGACCCCCATAAATTCCCTCTTGAACCCCAACTCTCACTGCAAACAAAACAAACTGTAAAGTTCACTGTGTGAATGCTCTCATCAGCAAGCAAGGCAGGTCCACACTTCAGCTGGTTTCTTAGTGACACCCGACAGTCAGTTAACTCTGAATGTCTTAGTTTCCTTTTTTTGTAAAACGAGGAAGTTGGTCTACTTATCTGTAGCTTCCTTCCAGCTTTAAAATACCACATAGGCCTCTAAAAGTCTTGGGCCATGAGAAATGGGGTTGGACCCAAGAAGTAGAGAAGGCCAGCTAATTTTATTTGTAGCTCAAACGGTCTGCTGCTGTTAACACTAACCAGCAGCTATTTGTTCTTTAGTGATTGAAGAGCTCAACCCTCCATTTAAGAAATAAGTGAGTACTGATCTTGGTTTAACCACCAAAATATTCTCACATTTCCTCTTTCCCTGAAACTAGACTATTACTACCCATCCTTCTCTTGTTTGATAAACAAATTATTTCTACCAAAATTAAGTGGCAGGAGTAGTACAATTCAAGTTTGGGAACCAAACATTTTTATTTTTTCTCTTTAATTTTAACAATGGTTTTCTTCCTTCTGTAATTGTCCTAAAATTACCCAAGAAAACCTAAAGAATTAATAAATGTAGAAGCAGTTGAATGGAAAAATTAAAGAAAACATGCAGGATTACTATCCAAGGCTAGATTTTAGCTTGCTTCAAAATGTTGAAGAAATTAAGTTGAAGCACCATCTAGTGGTTCTCAACTGTGTTTTGCTAAAGGTTTTGCTCCCAATTTTCCTCAGTTTAGGACCACAATTAATTTGTTGTGCATGTATATATGTATGCATATATGTATTTAGCAAAGAAAATTTTATTTTTTTATCTTTATGTGGAACTAAGAGGTTGAGAGACAGTAGCTATAGCTTTTTACTCTTCTAGTCTGATATCACACAGAAAATCATGGCAGTGAAGAAGCATGAATTCAGATAAATCTCTTCCAGGAATAATGGAGAGTAAAAAGGATTAACATAATAAAGCCCTATAGATTTCAGTTCCTCTGTTTCTTCTGATCAGATCCTCTCTAAGAGTCCAGAACAGTGTCTTTATCTTCCCAATCCTATAATGTAGACATGTCCTCACATGTGTAGGGATTGGTTGACTATTAGATGATCTTTGCACATTTCCAGATTCCCAAGCCTTTCCTATAACAAGCCCACAGTATCCTTCAGTTTTATACAACCAACAATTTTTCTGGAACTATCACAGAGATAGCTCTTATACCTATGATTATTACCTTCTGAAGTTACATCTGTTTCATAATCTCTATGGGAAGAATGAAAATAGAATATGAAAAATGCACATGAATAGAGTATAATATGTGTTGCAAGATTAGTAGCAAACTTTGAAATTGGCAAAGTAAGTACTTGTGTTAACCAGGATTAAGTTCAACTTTGTATTGAGTAAAACTCAAAATAACAGTGGCACGAACACAATAGAGTATTTTCTCTCACATAAAGATGGTAAGGGGCGCCTGGGTGGCTCAATGGCTTGAGCCTCTGCCTTCAGCTCTGGTCATGATCTCAGGGTCCTAGGATCGAGCCCCATATTGGTCTCTCTGGTTGGTGAGGAGCCTGCTTCTCTCTCTCTCTTTCTCTGCCTGCTTGTGATCTCTGTCTGCCAAATAAATAAATAAAATCTTAAAAAAAAATAATAATCTTATGGTAGGTATTCTAGGGTTAGTATGGCAAGTCCATGTATTAGGACCCAGGAAACTTCTTTCTTTTCCATAATCTTATTGAGTAGCTTCCATCCTCAATGTCATCCACGGCTCAAGTTGGCTGCTGGACCTCCAGTCATTACACCACTGTTGTAGTCCAGAAGATAAGGAGAAAAAGCAAAAGAGGATCTCTTCTTTATCTTTAAAAAGATATCCTAAAAATATCACACAAGTTACATGCTTACACCTTATTTGCGAAAATTTTAATACATAGTCATACTCAGTTGCAATGGAAACTGAGAAATGTCTTACAGTTAAGTGTGTCTCCTTACAAAATAAAACTGGAGTCATGTTATTAAGCACTGTATCAGGGATCTATTACCACAATAATGCTGTGTAACAATCACAAAACCTCTGTAGCAACAATTGCTTAAATGTCTAGGATCATCTGAGGGTCAGGTCGGCAGCTCTTCTGACCTTGACTGAGGTTCTCCCTTGTTTAAGAGATGACTAACTGTTGCATTATCTAGGCTGACCTCAACAGTGAAGTGGCGAATGGAACTAGGAAGACCCAGCTCTGCTCTACATGTTTCTCAACCTCCAGCAGAATAGCCCAGGCATTTTCTCATGGACTAGCAACAGAAATACACAGGACTTCTTGAGATGTAAGCTCAAAACTCGGTACACTGCCATTTCTGCCTCATTTGATTGGCTAAAGCAAATTACATGAGTTAGAGAAACATGTACTTGCTTTATGTTTCCAACTCAAAAATTACTGACAAATTACATGGATAGAGGGAGGCGGAAAGATCTGGAGTCAAGAATGCAATCTTCTACTACTAAGAGAAAGGGGAAGATTAGCATTGGCTCAGGCAGCTAGCAACCAGTATCACAGTGTTTTTGAGTGTATAATGGAATGATGGCACTAGACTTTTTTTCCATCCTATGCCCTGTTTTAAACATGCACGAGTTAAAATTAAAAAGAGAGAGAGAGGGAAAAGAACTAATATAAACTATAAATGAAAATATGTACTAGTTTATTTCTTGGCTCATGTTCAGTTACTAATGAAGTAGGTATTAATCTTAACACTTGTCCTTTCCTTTCCTATAGGCAGAAACTAGCTATCTACTAGCTATCTGTACCCAAACCCTGACTCTGTTTCTACTGAGGCAGCTCCACTACACTCTCCAACTTCCACAGAAGTTAGTGTGGCCATGTGACAAATACTAGCCAATAGACAATGAGCAAATGTCCTTACTACTCCAGGCCCTGCTCATACAAACCTATATAAAATCCCTCATTCTCTCTTTTTCCCATTCACCAGCTGAATGGAGAACACTCTGAGAACGGCAGAGTTATAGGATAAAGTGCTACCTTAGAGCAGAACCACTCCTGTTCCCTCCCCTAGATCCACCAACCTGCCCTATGATATGAAGTGAGCAAAAATTAAACTTACGTGGTATGAATACACTGAGATTGGGATGTTGTTTGTTTCAACAATTAGACTATCTTACTTATATATTATCTTCCAGATAGTAGTATGCATTCATTTTCTCCTTCTGAGACTTGCTAAAAATAAAAGTAATTTCTTAATCACCTGCCACCTTACACAAAAAATTTTTCCTTTAAACAAAAGGATACTTTTTACTATAGGACTACCATGTGTACCAATGAAGATAAGGTTCCAGTTTACAGTGGCCCTAGATGTTGGGGTTTCACCAAGAACTCTTACCCTTCCTACCATTAATTCATTCCAACCTGGAGTACAGATGGGAGAGAATTGAGACAGTGGAGCTCTAAAAGTGAGGTTATATTCAGCATAGTCTCCAATGACTCTAAGAGCTCTTTATTTAGGATCCACTTAAAATTCCTTCAGCAATAAAGGCACTACTAAAAATGACTTCTGGCCATTTATTCAATAATCAGGCCAAACATGTACTAATTGCTAGCAAGCAAGAAAGGGATGGGAGGTTGGCTACAGGTCAACCACAAGGCAGTGTTTGTAGTAGCTTCTGACATTGCAACATTATTTAGCATCTTAAAAGGGCAGAGGAAACAAGAGGAAACAAGAAACAAGGATGAAAGCACTATCCAAAGAACCCAAAGGGGTGTAGAAAAACTGCAAAGCATTGTAATTTGCCATTTCCTGAGCCATCTTCCTCTTTAGGCTAAGAAGCTGGGCTATTTCTTGTTTGCAAATAAGAACTCAGTACGGCGAAGGGGAATGTAGATGAGTCATCTCAGGCATTTATAATGGCAGGCAGCAAGCCTTGGCATATGTATAAATACATGTTTGCTAAGCGTTTGAAACAGGATTTGACAGCTATCACAGTGATTCACATAAACACATAGGTAGCAAATAGTAACAGGAGCAGTTGAGTTAGATGCTAAACCCAAGGTCTGATCTTCATGATGTCTCATCAAATCTAAATTGACTTCCAGATTTTTTAATTTTCATGCACTATGAAAAAAACATAAAATATATAATTAGCACAATGAATACAAGCCTTCAGAGACAGAGAAACTAGGGAGTGAACACTTAAGAAGCACCAGCTGAACTTCATTTCCCCACAGAATTCTTGAAGAGTACCCCAGGACAGGGTCTCTCTCAGGAAAGTACTGTAATGAAATAGAAGCTTTTGCCCCAGTGCTGCAGGCGTCTCTTCCTGGGCTTCCATGTGTTAACAAAGATTATATACCAAAGAAAGGGCTAGGGGAACAAACATGTGCAAAAAAAAAAAAAAAAAAAAAATGCACCATGCTGTTCCTAGGACATTGTAAACTTAAAGCCTTACGATGATGATTTCTTTCTGATAAATCTTTATTTTTTTAGACTTCCTTTCCTACCTGCAATCATTTGCTCTCTTGAAGTAGATGAATCCCACGGTGACCAGGATAACCAAGAACAGAGAGAATTTCACATAGAGAATGATCAGTAAGTCCGGTGCTAGAAATCCCAGAGTTACAACACCTTTAAATACAGGCAACACAGGCAGAGGTAAGGAGCCATTTCAAGGATTCTTCTAATGAAAAAAGTAGGGTCAATTGTTTAAAAGAGGCATTTAAAATATTCTTAAAAGTTCAGACTATCATAATCAATCCACCTTCTAGACGACAATTCAAATGCTGCTAAGATATTCTTTCATGACAGAGTTTAGAAACTCTATCTGTGTTTTGTAACCTGGTAGATTTTCAATATTTTCTAAATGAATAAATGCACAGTAAGTGTTGCTAATACATCCCAACTTTATAAGAAAAAAGGAAATATGCTTTCTAACTTCCTGTGTAAATGTTAGTCTTTTAGGGTACTATTAATAATACTTTTAGCACTATCTGCTATTTTCCACACAGTGAAGTAATTTTGTCACTGAGTTGCTGTCACCCCTTTAATTGAATATTTTATGTCTTTTTTACTTTCATTTATTCATCTGTAAAAGATGGTCCCAAGAATTGCTGAAAAGGTAAAATGAGACTAAGTAGGACTATCATTCTGAAGTTTATTTCTGCTATGGAAATGGCAACCACAAGTAAACTTTAAGTACTATTCTGACTCTTGGCTCCAAAAGTCATGTTGATAAAAGTTCTAGAATCTAGGTGAGGTTTGGTGGGCTGAGGTCCGGAGCCGATGACCAAGAAAGAATTCTTGAGACATCTTTGGTGCAAAATGGTGGTTTATTAAAGCACGGGGACAGGACCCATGGGCAGGAAGAGCTGCTGCCCCGGGTTGTGAGAGATGGCAAGTTCTGTACCTTGCCGTTGGGGGAAGGTGAGGGGAAGGGAGGTTTCAATGGAACTTTCATATGCTAAAGAGGGCCTACAAGGTGCTGGGATACCGGAGGCCTTGCGGCTTGAACAATGTTGTCTTTTGGCAAGCCATTCACATTTCTGCTATCAAGTGTCTTTGTTAGTGAGATTTGGGTTTAGAAGAAATTTAATTTTATTTAGGGCTTGAGGAACTGAGTTATTTGCCTCTGGAAATTGTGCTGTGGATAAGGTAACTTCTTTCTAGATCTCTAGGACATTTGTAAACCAAGGGATACTCTGTTTTGCAGGATTGTGATCTCTGCAAGTTAACTATTTGTTTCTCATTTATGGCAGTCAGGGGTGCCTGAGGAATGTCACACACAGTACCGAGGGGAGCGGGTGGAGAGGGGGTGCAAGGTGCCAGCTTTTGCTTTGTCTTCAGCCAGCCTCCTGCTCCCTCATCAATGTCACCCTGTTAAATAAATTGCTTAAATACTAAACTAGAAGTATGTCAATCTCCTTCTTATGCACTGTCAGGGAAGAAGTCATGGTCTCAGCCTGAGCTCAAAAGACTCACAATCCAACTGGAGCCATCAGAGCCATACAAATGAAAAGATCACTTATGAGAGAACAAATATTGCTCAGTGATCATTACAGATTATAAATGATCTCAGGAGTAAGAACACTGAAACAACTCCAACTGGGAGGTTAGGGTGAAGTGGGATTTGAACTGAGCCTTGCCAATAGCAGGATTAAATAGATTAAGAAAAGAAGGAAGAACTTCCCAAGGGAAAGAAACAATTTGAACAAAAATTTGAAGAACTCATTAACTTAAATCACATGTGGTAGAGCATAGAGTGGGGTACATCGAGATGATGTCTGTGATGATCTGAACCTAATTCTGTAGCTATTTGTGTGTGTTAGGCTCTATGTCAGACCCTGGATATAGAAATGAAGAATATAGTTCTGACTCTCAAAAGTTTATCTTGCACTGGGAGTCAGAGAAGTTACAGTCAATTACAGTGCTACGAAGTACTCTGAGGCATGCATGAGGCATTACATGAGCTCAAAGTAGGAGCAACTAACCAAACTGCAGGGTGAAAAAAAAATTAGCCCAGTTTCTAAGCCTTAAAACTTCAGTAGGAGGGCCACCTGGGTGGCTGTCAGTTAATCGTTCAACTCTTGATTTCAGCTTAGGTTCTGATCTCAGAATTGTGAGATCAAGCCCCGCAATAGGCTCTGTGCTCAGCAGGGATTCTCTCTCTCCCTCTGCCTTCCCCCCAACTTTATTCATTCTAGCTCTCTCTCTCTCTCAAATGAATAAATAAATCTTAAAAAAAAAAAAAAAAAAACTTAAATCGGAATTGAGCAAATGGAAGAAGAGAGGATGAGGAAAGAAGTACCTGGGGAAGAGGTGGAAATTGCATGTACAATGTACAATTGCGTGTACAGAAGAATAAGAAAGATAAACACTTTTGAGGAGTCCAAAGAGGTCCACACGCATGGGGTACAGGCTAAAGATTAGCAAGACATGAGGCTAAGGAGAGTGACAGATCAAGCATTTAAGTAGGGAAGGGCATGTTTTTCATTTTAGGAAAAGAATTGTGGTAACAGTGTAGGTGAAAACCTCCTTAGTGGAAGGAGGTAAGTTAGGGGCCAGGAGACCTGTTGCAAGAATATTGTAATAATTCTGGTGAGAGATGACCACAAGCTCAACTAATATGAAGGAAAGAAAAAGGTATAGATTTAAGAAAAAATATTAAGATAAAATCAACAGAACATAGTGATCAATTTTGAATATGGGAAATAGGAAAGAGTGATATTGTATGATATCTTTAATTTTCTGGCTTGAGTCATTTATCAAAGCAAAATACAAGTATGGAACTCATGAAGGGATAGAGAAGAGGAATTCCTTTTTAGGAATATGCAAGTTGAGGTGCCCTTGATACTTTCAAGTGCATATGAAACCATTCAGTTGGAAATTGGTTTTGATCATGGCATAGCCAAGGAGAGAAATCTGGACTAAAAATAGAGATTTGAGGATCAAGAATTAGGCAGTGGTTGCAACCATATGTATGGATGAAGTCCTTCGAATATTTGATCTATGTAAAGGAGAGTCAGGTGGGACTGCAGATAAATGCATATGTCTAGAGACAAGAAGTATAAAATAAGAACGTAGAGATGGTGGGAAATTGATAATAGAAAATAATGACTAGAAGTGAATGTATTAGTACATGCTACAGAATTGATGATGCTTGAAAACATTACCCCAAGTGAAAGAAGCAAGTAACAAAAGTCATATATTATAGGGTTCCATTTATGTGAAATGTCCAAAATAGGAAAATCTATAGACAGGAAGTATATTAGTGGCTACCTAAAGCTGGAAGATTTCTGGGATTATAGAGTCCTGGCTAAAGGATAGACTTTTCTTTCTGGAGTAATGAATAGTTCTAAAATTGATTGTGGTGATGGTTGCACAGCTCTGAATGTGCCAAAGACCACTAAGTGGTACACTTTAAATGGGTGAATTGTAAGGTATATAAATTAGGTCTCACTAAAGCTGTTGCAAAAAAAAATAATATGAAAGATGTTATGAACAATAATTAATAGGATATGATGATCTTAATAATATGATAGTGAATATAATAGCTAATATATATTAATATAATAAGTATAATAGCTAATATTTATTAATATAGAAGCTAACATTTGTCAGTAGAGTAAATATAGTAGCTAAAATTAACTGAGTACCAACTATGTGAGAGCTATCATGTTAAGTAAATATATTCTTCTTTTAAATTATTATGATAACTCTGTGAGGTAGGTTCTATCATCCCCTTAACAAATGAGGAAATCATGATACATTCACTAAACTAATTGTAGTGATCATTTTGCAATATATACAAATATCAAATCATTATGTTGTATATCTAAGACTAATTTATTATTATATGTCAGTTATATTTCAATTTTTTAAAAAGCTATGAGACAGAGAGATTAAATATTGTTCCAAGTCACATAGCTAGTAAAGGAGAAGCCATATTATACCAAAGATTTTGCTCCTAATCACCAGGTTATACAGCCTGGAATGATATAAGACATGCACCTTGTCTCTTCATCTTTACATGATTGCTTCAAACACATAATAACAATAAATAAATATTTGGCAAATGAATTGATGTATAGGTTTCAGAATGCAAGGGAGAGGGGGACAAAAACTTGTCTCCTACTCAGACTAACAAAAAGTGGTGAATACTACATAAACTATAAAAATCAAGAAAGGAATAATTATTGTTCTTGTCTGAACAGAATCAGTATTGTTATATTATATAAAATTATTGCCATTTTGTATGAATATTAATCTCAAAGTAAAAATCAATAGATATTAAGTTAACAAAATTTTTGTGGCTTCCAGAATAAAAGGTACTTAGAGAATGTAGAGATAAGAAGTTATTAAATTAATTTCTTTTATTTGATAAAGGAATAGGAATTATTTCCCTAGCATACTAAGGAATTAATTACCCAGTTAAGTTTTAGAGAATATCTTCAAATGAGTAGTACAAGATTCCTTACTTTGTTCTTGGTTACTAATAATCTGTGGAAGAAAATGCTAAGCATCAAGTTCATTACTCTACAAAAAAAAAAACAAACAGAAACAAAAACCCAGGTGATTACCTTGATTCAAGTTGAAGTTCAAGTTGAAGGACAGATTTTTGTTGCCAGTCAAATGGGACACAGAGCAGAACACATTAGATACCTGGCGGTCCTCCCAGTGGCATGTACTCTGGACAGTCACTGTACCATTGCCCAGCGGTTCTTCCTCAGTGTGACAATCTCCCCCCGGGGTCCAGAAGATCTGTGCAGATGGCTTCCCTGCAGCTGCCCTGCACATGATAGTTCCATTGCTGCCTCGAAACAGGGTCACCTTGGGGGGCACTGCAGAGACGCAGGGGAAAATGCTTCAGGCTTAACACGTGGGGTATGGAATACAGAGACACATTTGATTCAGTCTCAGATCTGGTTATGTGATGTACCACAATACAACACGCTCCTTACCTAACACGCGGAGGCAATATGTATGACTGAAATGCCCATCGGTGCAGCCACTTCACACCTGTAATATCCGTCATGAGTGATGGCCACGGGGTCAATCTGAAGGGCAGGATTCTGATCAGGTCTGGACTCCCAGGATATTCTCACATCAGTACAGTTTCTTTCACTGGTCTCATTGTTATCTCTCCTGTAGGCTCTAGTGCAGGGAGGCTGGTCTCTGGGGCTTATTGTCCATGTTACCACCAAAGCTGTGGAGTTGTCAGGAGGACAAAGGAGCACAGCCTTTGTATCCACAGGTATGGACAGAAAAGTGTTACCTGGACACACACACAAGGAGAATGATGAAAGAAAATCTTAATTAAAAAAACCTCAAGTTGGTGCCTGGGTGGCTCAGTGGGTTAAGCCTCTGCCTTCGGCTCAGGTCGTGATTCCAGGGTCCTGGGATCTAGCCCCACATTGGGCTCTCTGTTCTATGGGGAGCCTGCTTCCTCCTCTATCTCTCTGCCTGCCTCTCTGCCTACTTGTGATCTCTGTCTGTCAAATAAATAAATAAAATCTTAAAAAAAAAAAAACAGACAAACCTTCAAGTGTTACATTTTCCAAAAGATATTATATAAAGTGTACTAAAGCATGACTTTGTTGGTCATCCTATTCCAAAATATTAGGCTTACATAAAAAATTAAACATACACAAAATGTGTATAACACATTAAACCTAATCCAAAGATGAACCTGTTTTCCTCCTATATTCGTATTATTAGATAAGCTACATTTATTATATGTGTGAAAAATATTTTAAGGGCTTAAAATAACCTCAGGAGTTTTATTGAAAACAAGAAAACACAATATAAATTAAAGGACAAAGTCATCTAAATCTAATCCTTCAGTCTAAGAAGCTATTGGACTTATCTTATAACTCATGCTCCTTCCACAGAAAGTGGAAAAATTGGTGATGTGCTTTCCTCCTCCTAAGTTTTGATCAGAGACAATAAATCGGTAGTATCAGAATGAAATGCCTATACCGAAGGGTACCCATTTGGACAAACCCAAATAAAAACTATCACATGGCATTCGGGTTGAACAAACTGGACTTCCTTAAGCTATTCTTTATCTGGAGATTCACAAAGTCAGTAAAATCAACAAACCAACCTTCCTTCCTTCCTTCCTATTCAGTGTCACATATACTGCCAAACAGACCAACTGTGAACTTTGTTTACAGATCTTGTTTATGTTTTACCTAATTATGAGGATTAAATGAAGAAGGTTACTGCTTTTGCCCATCTTCAGTGTAAAAAGTTAGCCCTGAAACCTACAATTATTCTCCAATCTAGAAGCTCCAGCTCTCCCATGAATACTCATAATGCATCCATGACTGGCTTTGCTGAGAGAGGGTTAAGGGTGTCAGGTACAACA
Source organism: Lontra canadensis (assembly GCF_010015895.1). NCBI lineage: Eukaryota > Metazoa > Chordata > Mammalia > Carnivora > Mustelidae > Lontra > Lontra canadensis. Next base: position 12,939,972 of record NW_022631000.1, read on the forward strand.
TACCTGCAACCCGGGTAAGTGGCAGCTAGCTCATCACCTTAATAGGAGGAGAGCCAGCTGAGGTGGAGCAAAGTTGTTATGTGGATGAAATTCCTAATGCTAAACTGTGCATGTGTGGTCTCTCCTCTCCTCTCCTCTCCACCTTTGGTTCATTTGCCTCTTCTGTGATGGACTCAAGCCCTTGCATTTCACAGCTAAATCAAGATCCCATAGCTATAGGAAGCAAGTGGGGATGGATTTTAGAGCAGATCTGAAAGGCAGTTGAATCCATGTTCCTTCCCCCACTGCAAGTGTGTCCCTACTCCGTGCACAGGGACCCTGCAACGTGGCCAAAGCTTAAAGGTGAGCAGCAACACAGGGGCTTGGAGATCAGCTAGAGGTGGGTGTGGGTGAGCACACAGGTGCCCGAGGGCAGGATGCAGAAGATGAACCCAGAAAGAGAAGAGGCTGGTGAGAAGCAGTTTGAGAGTGTTCTCTGCACTTCAGCTTGTGAGCAATCTTAGGCTTTCATATTTTGCCTGATACTTATTCTCAAGATCTGGTGCTATTATTTTAAAGGAACCTATGAGCCTGATCAATCAAACATATGCATTTTAACAAGGGCACCATCTCCTGTCAAGAAGCTTCATCAGTGAGGATCCCGTGCACCATGCGTAGTCTCTGCTCTTTCTCCTTGCTCTGCTCTGTGACCCTCCAGCATTCCTCCTTCACTCTCAATGAGACTTCTTACCTGATTGCTGTTATTCACCTTTTCCTAATCCTCTTCTTCCTCTTTTCATACCTGTTGTGATAATTTGTCAATGCCCAGTCCCTCCCCCACACTCAATGGGTTGGCCCTTGTCCAACAAATATAATCTCCACATAGCCCTGTGATCAGCTATGGTGACTTCCCCTCCCCCTTCACATAGGGGCAGCAGGTAGATTCTCATATTTGCTCCAGAACAGCAGCGATGTCCCAGCGTTGTTGCATCCTGTGTCTCTGACTCCCCTCCAGTCTCCTGCAGCCTTCTGCACACAGACAAATCCCTTTTTTTCCTTTCTCTTCTCACTGCCATACCCTACTTTAAGACCCCATCACCACACCTGGGTTACTACAGAAAGACTCCTACCATCTTCTCTGTCTCAAAACTCTCCTCTCCTCAGCTCTCACCTTACCTTGCAGCCAGGTCCAGGATTCTGTAACACAGGGGTGATCCCCTCCACTCTGACTCCCTTCAGAAATCTCTCACTGCCTGAAGACAACACTGACATGTCTTTGTGCTGGCTTTGAAATTCCTCTTTTTCAAATTGACTCACCTTGGCAATCTTATCACCCCTCTGTTGCCCCCACACTTGAGAAAGGAAACAGCAAGCATGACTGCATATCTAGGTCTTCCCTCTGGTCCTTGCAGTCTGGGATGCTTGCACAGCACTTCTGTCTACGAAAATGTTTCTCTTCCTTTAAGAGCCAATTCACATGCTGCTTCCTCCTTGAAGCCTTCCCAGAGCCTTGGTGCTCACACTCCCTCCTCTACATTCCCACACACTTTATGTGAGGGCTTATCTCCCCTACTTTATATGGCATCTGTGTTTATTTCTGGGCTCCCCACAAAACTGAGCCCCTTGGGTGCTCTGACAGTATAGCTCACCTTGCTCATCTCTATGTTCCCCACAAAGCCTGGCACAGGGCATGATAGAGAGAGAACTCCAGAATCTTCACATGGAATTGAACTGCTCGGGGGAGGAGGACCGGGTCCCCCACATTGCAGCATTCAGTTCACCACACTCTTCAACTGGGCTCAAGCCTGGCCTCATGACCAGACCATCAGATATATTTCTAAAGAAGTTCCACACTTCCCCCCTTCAGTACTGGTCTCTAGAAAAAAATTAAAAATCGTATTACCTTCTGTTGGAGGTACGAGCATCCTTTGCTTTCTGTTCACAGATGAACTCTATGTTGAAGCTAGAAAATATTTAGAGAAAAATAAAAGAAATCAATTTTAGGTGCCTAAAAGTACAAACCACTATGTATCCACAAATCTTACAGACACCATGATAGAAAATCAGTTAATTGTAACTGAATTCCATGAAAAGCTTTGCAAAACAGAAATTAGAAGTTATTCCATTGTTAAGTAGAAATTAAAAATTACATTATAACTTCTTAATCAATGATTTCCTGCCTCTGGGACACTATACTGCACACTTGATCACCATTTTGTCCAAGATAACCCTGCTTCCACCTCTTTCCTAGCCACTGGTTTGGCCCATTGTGGGTACCTCACATGAGCTGGCCTTTCTCCTGATGCCACCCCCAGGATTATAGTTGTTTAATCCAGTGGTGGGCCTCACCTAGTTGCACAAATGAGGTTACTTTCAGGAAAATTTAGAACCAGATTCAGAGGAATAATTCTTCCTTTTTTTCCCCCATTTTTCCTACTGTGACTGCTAATTTTATGTGTCAGCCAGGCTTGGACATGGTTCCCAGGTATTCAGTTAAACAATATTCTAGATGTTTCTGTGAAAGTAATTTTTAAAATAAGATTAACACTTAAATGAGTACACTTTCAGAAAATAAATTACCCTCCATAAGTGAGTGGGCCTTGTCCATTCATTCAAAGTGAAAAATGAGTGACCCATTGGGAAAGTGAGTTCTATAGCATATTGCCTCAGACTCAAACTTCTGTGCTCTCTGGGTGTCTAGCTCTGGCCCACCCTGCAGATTCTGGTCTTGCCAAGGCTCTGCAATCATGTGAGCCAATTCTTTAAAATAAATATCTCTCTCTCCCCCTCAATTCTTCCTCCCTCCTCCTTCTTCTCTCTCTCTCTCTCCTTCTCCTTCTATTATTCTGTTTCTCTGAGGAACTGATTAATATGCCCATCTTGGGAAGAATGAACAAGAAGCAGAAAGATAGATAATGATACGCTTCACCTCACTCATTTCTAATTCCATAGTTCCTGAGATCCACATGCATTCCTTCACTTAGGGTCTACATAGTTTCTGACAAAGTACTCCTAATGTACTTCAAATCTGGGTTCTGAGAAATTATTTACTGAAGTGATTTTTATAAAAACCTTTCTTTTGAAGCAATGATATATCCTTTGGAATATTCTGTGTGTGCTTAGAAGATAGTGTTCTGCTGTGTTTGGAAGAAACGTTCTGTACATCTCTGTCAGGCCTACAGGTCTACAGTGTTGTTCAAGTACAGTGTTTCCCTACTGATTTAATGTCCAAATGATCTATCCATTTTTCAGTGTGGGGTATTACAGTTCCCTACAACCCTGTATTGTTGCCCATTTCTCCTTCAGTTCTGTTCCTATCTGCTCTACATATTTAGGTGCTCTGATGTTGGATGCATAAATATTTACAAGTGTTATGATGAATTCACTCCTTCACCATTAGATAGTGACCTTCTTTGCCATTAGTTACATTTTTTTTTACTTAAAGTCTATTTTCTCTAAATTAAGAATAGCTATTCTTATTAGAATGGAGCACTTTTCTCCACCCCTTCACTTTCAGACTATTGTATCCATAGAGCTAAAGTCAGTCTCTTACAGGTAGCATATTGTTTAATCTTGATTTTTTTATCCATTCAGTTACTATATACTATATGATTGGAGAATTTTTTCTATTTATATTAGGATAACTGATAGGTAAGTACATACTATTGTCATTTTGTTCATTGTTTTCTGACTATTTTGAAGTTCCTTTGTTCCTTTCTTCCTCTTTCTGTTCCTTTGTGATTTGCTGGTTTTTCATAGCAATATGCTTCAATTCCTTTTTCTATATCTTTAGTGTGTCTACCAGATATTTTTGTGTGTGTGTGTGGTTACTAAAGCTTATATGAAACACCTTATGGTTATTTTAAGCTGCTTACAACTTAATTTCGTTACATACAATATTCAATGTTTTTACTTCTCTCCCCTTTTTATTTTATTGATATACCAATTTGCATTCACTAACAGATTATTATAACTATAATTATTTTTTATCCTTTTCTTTTTGACATTTGTTTTAGAGTTAAAAGTGCTTTACACAACACCGTTACAGTATTAGACTATTCTGAATTCAACTATGTATTTGCCTTTAACAATGTGTTTTATTTTTCATATTTTTCATATGTCTTCATTAGCATTCTGTCATTAAACTTGAAGAGCTCCCTTTAGGATTTCTTCTTTTCTTAAGATTTTATTTATTTTTGGGCGCCTGGGTGGCTCAGTGGGTTAAACCTCTGCCTTGGGCTCAGGTCATGATCTCAGGGTCCTGGGATCGAGTCCTGCATCGGGCTCTCTGCTCAGCAGGGAGCCTGCTTCCTTCTCTCTCTCTGCCTGCCTCTCTGTCTACTTGTGATCTTTCTCTGTCACATAAATAAATTTAAAAAATCTTAAAAAAAGAAAAGATTTTATTTATTTTTTTTGAGAGAGAGCACAAACAAGAGAAGCAGCAGGCAGAGGGAGAGGGAGAAGCAGACTCTCCACTGAGCTGAGACTCCAACGTTGGCTTCATCCCAGGAACCTGGGACACTTAAACAACTGAGCCACCTAGGTGCCCTCCCTTTATAATTTCTTGTAAGCAGGTCTAGTACTGACAAATTTTGTCAGCTTTTATTTTTCAAGGAAAGTTATTAACTCATCTTTATTTCTGGTTTGTCAAGTAAAGTATTCTTCCATGCCAAGCTTTTTCTTTCAGCTCTTTGAGTATATCATCCCACTCCTCTAGTCTGTAAGGTCTATGCTGAGAAATCTTCTAGTTTTGTGGGGCTACTTTATATGTGATGAGTCACCTATCCCCTCCTGCTTTAAAAGTCTCTCTTTTCCATTTGATTATAATGTATCTCAGTGAAGATTCCTTTATGGTCAGTCAAGTATTTGGGCTTCTGGATTTTGATGTTAATTCTCCATACTCATTGCCCCCAAAGTTTTATGAAGTTGTCTCTCATTATTACTTTAAATTAGATGTCTACTCCCTTCTTTTTTATGTCCATTTGAGGCTCCCATAATGCTTACATTATTTTGTTTATTAGTGTTTCATAAGACCCATAGAATTTCACCACACCTTATTTTGTTCTTGCTTTTCTATCTCTGACTAGATGATTTCAAATTATGTCTTTACATTCACTGATTCTTTCTTCTGCTTGATGAATTTGCTGTTGAAACTCTATATTGAATTTTTCAATGAAGTCATTGCATTATTCAGCCCCAGAATTTGTGTTTGTTTCTTCTCATGACTTCTATCATTTTCTTGAAACTTTGTTTTGTTCATGTACTGTTTTCCAGATTTTGTTTTGTTGTCTATCTGTGTTTTCTTACAGCTCACTGAGCTTCCTTACGTAGACTGTTTTTGATTTCTTTGTCAGACATGCAGATATCCATTTCTTTATTATCAGACCCTGGAGTTTTATTTTTTTTCGGTGATGTCATCTTTCTTTAAGTTTTTGGACTTTTGCATTGCTAGGGTCTTCACATTTGTGGAAGCTGTCACTTCCTTCCGTCTTTACTGACTGGCTTCAGGAAAAAAAAAAAAAAAGGTCTTCAACTGTCAGCCCAGCTAGTGATTCTGGTAGGTTTCTAAGACCTTTCCTAAAGATGCATTCCTTTTCCATTCCCTCTGGCTCCTTCTTGGGGTAGAAGTCTTAAGATTGTGTGTCTTCTTTTAAATCCACAAAAACAGACTAAATTCTGAAAGTCTTCCATTTATTTACACTAGGGAAGTACCCTGAAGTGTTCAGGGTTGTGTCCCTATTCAGCAGAATAAAGTGAGTACTCTTATCCATGCACACTAACTAAGGAGGTGCACACCATCTGTGGTATAGTGGTGCTGGCCATAGAGAAGGTGATACGATTCTGTAGTACCAAGACAAGGTGACAGCACTTAACAGTCACAGGAAAGTAGATAACCATAAACACTAGCAAGGCCAGAATGACAATGAAGAGGCTCTGACCTAAAGGATTTGTAAAAAAAGTTAAGTAAACCTTAACCTGGGATAAGATGAAAGGGCAGCCAAAGACGGTATGGCTTGCCTTATATAACTAAATCAAGTGTAAACAAGCATCTTAGTTTTGCCTCCTGCAACAAAACCACCATAGAGTGGCTTAGATAACAAACATTTTTTTTTTCCTCACAGTTCTAGAGGCTGCGTAGTATAAGATCAAATCAGCAGCAGATAGGGTGTCTGGTGAAAGCCCACTTCCTGGCTTATGGACAGCTGCCTTTTTACTGTATTCTTATATGGCAGGGCCAGAAGGGGAGAGAAAGACATAAAGCAAGCTCTCTTGGGTCTCCTTTTGTAAGGTTACTGATCAAAAGCACCATCCTCATCACAAAATTCCCTCACAAAGCTTTCGTCTCCAAATACCATCATATTGGAGATTACATTCCAACATATGAATTTTGGAGGACATATTCAGTCCATAGCAGTGAGTAAAGACTCAGGTTAGCTATCATAATGGAAAATGATGATCCTTCACCAGGTTTCTATAACCCAGTTCTCAGACACAAAGTCACATAATTATGAGTTCATATTCCAAAGTTACAAAACACAGGGGGGCAAATGCAACCACAAAATGAGATAATGTATTTTTAATTGTCTTCCCTCTCTTTCCTAAACAGGAGAATAAGATTCCGAACTTCTGAGTTGAGAATTATTAAATGTAGGGTATAAAATAAATGTATGGAGAGTGTTTAAAGAAATAAAAGCAGAATTTAAAAAGAAGAAGAAGAAGAAATATATACTCTCCTCACATACTCTCACCCCCCAAAAACTATACCAATTACAAGAACACAGCAGAGGTCTCATTGTTACTCATTGATTCTTTACTTACTCAAACTGAAAAATGAGAGAGAACAACACAAATATACATGAAAAGAAAAAGGCAATAGAATTTCACAAAGTCCTTTAGGACCTCTTCTTTCAATATAAGATAGTTTCATTTCCATTAAAAATCTGTTTTTTATTGTAGCCACCTTCATGAATTATCTGAGCTAGATCTTCTGGATAACTTGCTGCAGCTTCTACATTAGCACTTGCTGTTTTACCTGGCACTTTTATAATTTGGAGATGACTTTTTTCCTTAAACCTCATGAACCAACCTCTTCTAGCTTCCCACTTTTATTTCTGCAGCTTCTTCATCTCTTTTAACCTCCACAGAATTGAAGAGAGTAAGGTCTTGCTCTAGATTTGGTTTTGGTTTCAGGGAATGTTGTGGCTGATTTGATACTCTATCCAGATCACTCAAGCTTTCTCCAAATTAACAATAAAGCTGTTTCATTTTCTCATCATTAGTGTGTTCATTAGAGTAGCACTTTTAATTTCCTTCAAGAATTTTCCCTTCACATTCACAATTTGACTACTTCTTGGCACAAGAGGATTAGATTTTGATCTGTCTCAGCTTTCAACATGCCTCACTAAGCTTAATCCTTTCTAACTTCTAATTTAAAGTGAGAAATGTTACTCCTCCTTCTACATGAATATTTAGAGGACATTTTGAGCTTCATGTTCAATATTGTTGTGTCTCAGGAAAGTAAGAGACTTGAGGAGAGGGAGAGAGACATGGGGAATGACCAGTTGATGATAGAGCTAGAACACACACACATATGTGTCATTTGAGTTCACCATGTTCTATGGGCATGGTTAGTGACACAACAAGAAATTAAAATAGTAACAACATAGATCATTGACCAGAGATCACTACAACAAATTTAAAGTAATAACAAATTTTCAAATATTTCTAGAATTACCAAAATGAGACGCAGAGAGGCAAAGTGTGCAAATGCTGTTGGCAAAATGGTGCTGATAGTGTTACTCCATGCAGGATTGCCACAAACCTTCAATTTCTAAAAACCACAATATCTGCAAAGTGCAATGAAGTGAAACACAATAAAACAAGATATGCCCATATACCTAATAAGAGTTTCAAAATACATGAGGAAAGTTGACAAAATTAAATAAAAAATACTGTAACAAAAATGAAGAATGTCTTTGATGAGCTTATTAATAGGCTATGGCTGAGGAAAAAAATCTCTAAGCTAGAGAATATGTCAATATAAACCTCCAAAACTGAAAAGCAAAGAGAACACTAAAAACAACAACAAAAACAACAACAACAACAACAAAACAAATAACAAATAACAAATAACAAATCCCCCCCACACAAAGGATATCCAAGGACTATGGGATAACCATGAAAACATGTAAAACAGGGGAGGAGCAAGATGGTGGAGGAGTAGGAGACCTAAATTTCATCTGGTCCCAGGAATTCAGCTAGGTGGTTATCAAGCCATTCTGAATACCCACAAACTCAACAGGAGATCAAAGAAAAGAATATCAGCAATTCTATGAACATAAAAGAAACCACTTTCTGGAAGGTAGGACATGCAGATTAGTGAATCAGAGGTGATATACTGGAATACAGACCATGGGGGACGGGCCAGCTCCTGGCAAGTGATAGAGCAATGGAGCACAAAATCGGAACTTTTGGAAGTCTGTTCAACGGGGGGACATCACTCCAGTGAATAAGTGGGGGGTGGAATCCTTGATGGGACAGTGTGGTCTCAGAACCCTTGGAGTCACAGAAAGACCAAGGGTGCCTAACTGTGGCAGAGCTCCCAGATTTCAGAGTGGAGAAACCAGCTGCAAGGACAGAGAGAAGGAGTGGGCTCTCAGCTCAGGGTTTCCATAAACCATGATCCAAGTCACAGTCAGGCCACTGCTCTTTGAGCAGGGACCCCACAAGTGTCAGATCCAGGGAGACTCTCCTTCCTCGACCAGGAAGAGTAGCACAAAAGTGCGCTGCAGGAATCTGCTGGGTTTGGAGACAACAAATGGGGTCATGTGCCAGATAGAAATGCTTGGTCACAAGCTGGGTGAACTCAGAGTGTGGCCAGAGACCAGGGAGACAGGAGTGATTGATTGCTTTTCTCTGAGGGTGTACTGAGGAGTGGGGCCCTGAGCTCTTGGCATCTCTGGGCCAGAGATTGGGAGGCCACCATTTTCATTTTTGTCCTCCAAAGCTGTACAGATCTTTCAGAGAACAAAAGCTACTGAGAGCAAACCCGAGCAGATTCCTTAGCCTGGCCCCTGGCAAGGGCAGTGCAATTCCACCTTGGGCAAAGATATTTGAGAATCACTGCAACAGGCCCATCCCCCAGAAGATCAGAAAGAGAATCCAGCTGACACCAAATTTACTGATCAATGAGAACTGCAAAACTCCAGTGCTAGGGAAATACAACACATGGAATTCATGGCTTTTTATCCCATGATTTTTTAGTCTTTCAAAGTTAAATTTTTAAATTTTCTTTATTTTTTCTTTTTCTTTTTTTTAATTTTTCCTCTTTCCTATTTTAAGAAACAACTTATCAATACTCTTTTTAAAAATCTTTTTTAATTTTCATTTTTACAGTCAAGTTATATCCCTCCATTATATTTAACCTTATTTTTTATATATATGTAAGTTTTTCATTCTTTAAGATTTTAGGGATATAGTTTTTTCTAACAGACCAAAATATACCCTAAATCTAGTGTCTGGCTTTGTTCTAGGTTCCTGCCTGACCACATTCTCTCCCTTTAAAAAAAAAAAAAAAAAAAAAAAAAAAAATTGTTTCTCTTTCTTTCTTCAACCAACTTCTTATCAATTCCTTTTTAAAAATATTTTTCAATTTTCATCTTTACAGTCATATTCCATCCCTTCATCATATTTACCTTTATTTTTTTTGTGTGTGTGTATATATATATATGTGTGTTTGTGTGTGTATATATATATATATTTTTTTCTTTCCTTAAAATTTGGGAGGCAGTTTCTTCCATCCCAAAGCAACAGAACACACATTCTTCTCTAGTTCATATGGAACATTCTCCAGAATAGATTACATCCTGGGTCACAAATCAGGTCTTTACTGGTATGAAAAGATTGACATCATTCCCTGCATATGTTCAGACCACAGTGCTTTGAAACTAGAACTCAATCACAAGAGGAAAGTTGGAAAGAGGTAAAATAAGTGTAGGCTAAAGAGCATCCTACTTCAGAATGAATTGTCAACCGGGAAATTAAAGAATCAAAAAAATTCATGGAAACAAATGAAAATGAAAACACAACTGTTCAAAATCTTTGGGACAGAGCAAAGGCAGGCCTGAGAAGAATGTATATAGTAACACCAAGACCAAATGATGGAGAATAAAGAAGCTGAGAAAAAGAGAGATAAACAACTACTGGACCACGAAGGGAGAATTCAAAAGATAAGTGATACCATCAGATGAAACTATATCAGAATAATTGGGATCCCAGAAGAAGAAAAGAGAAAGAGAAGAGCAGAAGGTATATTGGAGCAAATTATACCAGAGAATTTCCCTAATTTGGAAAAGGGAACAAGCATCAAATTCCGGAGGCACAGAGAACTCCCCTCAAAATCAATAAAAATAGGTCAACACCCCATCATCTAATAGTAAAACTTACAATCACAGAGACAAAGAGAAAATCCCCAAAGGAGTTTGGGACAAGAGGTCAGTAACCCACAATAATAGAAATATTAGATTGCAGCAGACCTATCCACAGAGACCTGGGAGGCCAGAAAGGACTGCATGATATATTCAGAGCACTAATATGAGAAAATAAGCAACCAAGAATACTATATTCAGCTAGGCTGTCATTGAAAATAAAAGGAGAAATAAAAACCTTCTAGGACAAACAAAAACTAAAAGAATTTGCAAAAACCAAACAGCCCTACAGGAAATATTGAAAGGGGTCCTCTAAGCAAAAAAAAAAAAAAAAAAACAAAACACTAAAAGTAACATAGACCAGAAAGGAACAGAGACAATATAAATAGTCACCTCACAGGAAATACACTGGCACTAAATTCATATCTTTCAGTAGTTACCCTGAATGTAAACGGGCTAAACGCCCCAATCAAAAGACACAGGGTATCAGAATGGATTAAAAAAAGCAAGACCCATCGATATGCTGTCAGCAAGAGACTCATTTTAGACCCAAAGATATCTCAAGAGTTAAAATGAGGGGCTGGAAACCATGTCTCATGCTAATGGACATCAAAAGAAAGCTTGGGTGGCAATCCTTATGTCAAAAAAATTAGATTTTAAAAATCAAAGACTATAGGGGCACCTGGGTGGCTCAATGGGTTAAAGCCTCTGCCTTTGGCTCAGGTCATGATCCCAGGGTCCTGGGATCGAGCCCCGCATCAGGCTCTCTGCTCAGCGGGAAGCCTGCTTCCCTTCCTCTCTCTCTGACTGCCTCTCTGCCTACTTGTGATCTCTGTCTGTCAAATAAATAAATAAAAATCTTTAAAAAAAATCAAAGACTATAACAAGAGATGAAGAAGGACACTATATCATACTCAAAGGGTCTGTCCAACAAGATCTAACAATTTTAAATATCTATGCGCTGAACACAGGAGCAGCCAATTATATAAGCCAATCAATAACAAAATCAAAGAAACACATCAACAATAATACAATAATAGTACAGGACTTTAACACCCTGCTCACTAAAATGGATAGATCATCTAAGCAGAAGATCAATAAGGAAATAAAGGCTTTGAATGACACACTGAACAAGATGGACATCCGCATATATTCAGAACATTCCAACCCAAAGCAACAGAATACACATTCTTCCCTAATACACATGGAACATTCTCCAGAATAGATCACATCCTGGGTCACAAATCAGGTCTCAGCTAGTACCAAAAGAAGGGATCATTCCCTGCATATGTTTAGACCACAGAGGTTTGAAACTAGAACTCAATCACAAAGGGAAAGTTGGAAAGAACTCATATGTGGAGGCTAAAGAGCATCCTACTAAAGAATGAATGAGTCAACCAGGAAGTTAAAGAAGAATTGAAAAAATTCATGGAAACAAATGAAAATGAAAAAAACAACTGTTCAAAATCTTCAGGATGTAGCAAAGGTGGTCCTAAGAGGAAAGTATATAACAATACAAGCCTTTCAAAAGAAACAGAAAGTTCTGAAATACACAATCTAACCTGACACCTAAAGGAACTGGAGAAAGAACAGTAAATAAGGCCTAAACCCAGTAGGAGAAGAGAAATAATAAAGATCAGAGAAGAAATCAATGAAGAATCTATAAAGAACTTATCAAATTCAACACCCGAAGAACAAATAATCCAATCAAGAAATGGGCAGAGGACATGAACAGACATTTCTGCAAAGAAGACATACAAGTGGCCAAGAGACACATGAAAAAGTGCTTGACAGCACTCGGCACCAGGGAAATACAAATCAAAACCACAGTGAGATACTACCTCGCACCAGTCAGAATGGTTAAAATCGACAAATTAGGAAATGACAGGTATTGGCAAGAATGCGGAGAAAGGGGAACCCTCCTACACTGTTGGTGGGAATGCAGGTTGGTTTTCCCTATGGAAAACAGTATGGAGGTTCCTCAAAAAGTTGAAAATAGAATTATCCTATGACCCAGCAATTGCACTACTAGGTATTTACCCTAAAGATACAAATGTAGTGATCCAAAGGGGCATGTACACCCCAATGTTTATAGCAGCAATGTTCACAACAGCCAAACTACTGGAAAAGCCTAGATGTCCATCAACAGATGAATGGATAAAGACCTGTGAGATATTATATATATATATATATATATATATATATATATATATATATATATTGCAGCCATCAAAAAGAAATGAAATCTTGCCATTTGCAATGATGTGGATGGAACTAGAGGGTATTATGCTAAGCGAAATAAGTCAATCAGAAAAAGACAATTATCATATGATCTCACTAATATGAGGAATTTGAGAAAAAAGACAGAGGGTCATAAGTGTAGGGAGGGAAGAAACAGGACAAAATCAGAGAGAGTGACAAACCTTAAGAGACTCTTCGTCTCAGAAAACCAACTGAGCATTGCTGCAGTGGAGAAGGTGGGGCAAGATGGGGGCAGGGTCATGGACATTGGGGAGGGTATGTGCTATGGGGAGTGCTGTGAATTGTGTAAGGCTGAAGAATCACAGACTTGTACCCCTGAAATAATACATTATATGTTAATTTAAAAAAAAAGAAAAAGAAAACATGCAAAACATATGTAATGGAAAAATTAGAAGGAGAAGGAAGAAAGGAACAGAAGAAATCTTTGAAACAATAATTGAGTATTTCTCCAAGTTACTATCAGATACCAAACCAAAGTTCTAGGAAACTTGGAGACATCAAGCAGGCAAAATGTCAAACAACAACAACAACAACAAAAGTCCAAAAACATAAAATAAAACAAAACAAAAAAACAGGGCCTGACATATTATATTCAAACTACAGAAAATCAAGGATAAAGAACAAATTCTGAACTAAGCTAGAAAAACAAAACATCTTATAGAGGAACAAAGGTGAGAATTATATCCAACTCCTCCTAGGAAGCCAGGCAAGAAAAAGAGAATGAAGTACATTTTTAAAAATTTTTTTTTATTAAGTTCTATTAACCAACATAGAGTACATCATTAGTGCTTTATTTATTTATTTATTTTCTTTTTTAAATTTTTTAAAAGATTTTATTTATTTATTTGACAGGGATGACAAGTAGGCAGAGAGATAGGCAGAGACAGAGGGGGAAGCAGGCTCCCTGCTGAGCAGAGAGCCCGATGTGGGGCTTGATCCCAGGACCGTGAGACCATGACCTGAGCCAAAGGCAGTGGCTTAGCCCACTGAGTCACCCAGGAGCCCCAGTTCTTTTTTTTTTTTTTTATGTTAAGTTAGTCACCATACAGTACATCATTAGTTTTTGATGTAATGTCCCATGATTCATTGTTTGCATATAACACCCAGTGCTCTATACAATACGTGCCCTCCTTAATACCCATCACTGGGCTAACCCATCATCCCTTCCCTCTAAAACCCTCAGTTTGTTTCTAATCACCATACAGTACATCATTAGTTTTTTATGTAGTGGTCAATGATTAATTAGTTGCTTATAACATCTAGTTTTAAATGTTAAGAGGGAAAAAACCTGCAACCTAGAATTCTATATCCTATGAACTTACTCTTTAAAAGTGAAAGAGGAATAAAAGACTTTCTCAAGCAAACAAAAATTGAGGTCAGTTGATTCCAGTGGATTTGCCTTGCAAGAAATGTTAAGAGTTTTTCAGGAATAAGGAAATAGTGTAACAAGAAACTTGGATGTACATAAAGGAAGAAAGAGTATTGGAGAATAAATAAGTAAAGGAAAAATAATGGATTTTATTTTCTTCTTAATTGATCTAACAGATAACAGTTTATTCAAAATAATAAAACAATGACATATTCTTTAGGTATATACTTATATGCTTTCTCTATATTATATATGTACTATATAAATATATCTGATATATTTATATATGTACTATATAAATATATCAGATATATTTATATATTATATAAATATTTAACCTAAATATAAATAGATACAATATATACATTTATATATGTTTAATTAGATAGAGTATATTTATATACAATTGAAATGAGTGACATCAATAATACAAGAAATGTCCAAAATCTATTAGTGGTCACTAATAAAACCAAATATTGGCAATGTTGTGAAGTAGCATGGACTCAATGATTACCAGTGGAATTGAAAAATGCTACAGCAACTTTGGAAGATAGGTTGGCAGTTTCTTAATATACTAAACATACTCTTACAATATGATCAATCAATAGCATTGCTTGGTATTTACCTAGTGGGACTGAAGATGTATGTTTTCATGAAAACCTGCACCCAGATGTTTGTAACAACTTTATTCATGTTTATTCAATGCAATGGCAACATTGTCAACACCTGGAAGCAACCAAGATGCCCTTCAGTAGGTAAATGGCTAGATAAACGGAGGTAAATCCAGACACTGGAATATTATTCAGAGCTAAAGTCAATGAGCTATCAAGACATGAAAAGACTAAGAGGAAACTGAAATACATATTACAAAGTGAAAAAAAAAAAAAAAAACCTTTGGAAGGCTACATACAATTAGTGCAATTCTAACTGTGATATTATGCAAAAGGCAGAAACTGTGGAGACACTAAAAAGATTAGTGGTTTTCATGGTTTAGTGGCAAGCAAGGATGAATAGAACACAGGAATTTGGGGGCAGTGGAACTATGCTATATAATACTATAGTTGTGGATATGAGTTATTATGCTTTTGTTCAAACTTATAGAATGTACCACCAAGAATGAACCCTGTGTAAACTATGGACTTTGGGTGATAATTATGTGTCAGTGCAGGTTCATCACTTATAACAAATGTAAAAGTCTGGTGGGGATGTTGATAATGAGATACAGGCTATGCACAGGTGGGGTCAGGAGGGATTTGGGAAATCTTTTACTTTCCTCTCAAGGTTGCTGTCAACATAAAACTGCCCTTAAAAAAAAGGGTCTTAAAATTAAAAAAAAAAAAAACTTTTTATAATAAATGGATGTTTAATTTTATCACATACATTGTGCAACCTTGTGTTTTTTCTCCTTCAAACAGGGAATGGAGTCAATTACATTAACTGGTTTTAATTACACTCTTTTCAATTACACCCTTTTGTTGCCATCTCTTTCTTGCCATGTCTCAATACTTCTCTAGCACTTGTCATAAGTGAGATCTGTTATTCCCTATCTTTTGAGTTCTTCCCAAGTGTTCCCACCTCCCTTCCAATTTCTTTCACCTTTTCCTCACCTTAGATTTCCACTTTTCTTTCTCCCAAGAACTGGTTCTCTTCTCCCTTAACTAGACATAATATGGAAATCTGCAAACCAGTGTTTCTCAGAATGTTTTGGAACTTTTTTTGCAATAATTGCAAGGAACACAGAATGGATTCAAGTTTGTTTCCACCTGTCTAAGACTGCTCTAATTTTAGTCACTCTACTCATTTCTTCTATCTGTTCATGCTGTGAGATAAGATTCCCTTTATCTAAAGTATTCTGGTGTAGACATGAAATCCTTGACTTCAAGTAATTATTTATCATTTATATATTCTTATATTCTCTGATCCTCATTTTCTGAAACAAATTTTACCAATTCATTTTTGCCTCTATTTTAAAATTTAACAACCCCAAATGGAAACATAGGGTTTCCTTCTTAGCCTGTGTGCTAGAAACATTAGAAATACCAAAGGAGAAAAAATAATTATACATTAATAAATATAAGGCCTGAAAAGTAAGAATTCAGGGAGACAATAAAAATACAAACCTGGAAACTGAAGGAAACACTGCATTTTGTCTAGTCACACAAGTTCAGTTTCACTCCATTCCAGGGCCCCCAGTATTACCCTGGACTCAGCTAGACAACTAGTCAGTACACAAATGGCATAAGGTAAATATGAAGGTTTGCTGGAAAATATACAAATTTATCACTGCTACTAGGACAAATTAGAAAACGTTTTATGAGTGGCTAAACAGCCTCCTTGTCAATATTGAAATACAGCTTTACATTTTGCTGAAAATGCTACAGCATCATACTTACCAGATATGATGATATTGATAGAGATCACTACTCTCAAAGTTGAAATCCTCCCCAGAGTATGCATTTGGAGTGGTTAGCCACCAAGTAGCCAAGGACAGGAAATGTCACTGAGTTTTGTTGAGTAATGAAGCAATGAAGCAATGAAGCAATGAAGCAAAAAAGCCAATACTTAAGATCATTGGTTCTCCCACAGTACTGAAGTGATGCAATAAATTATATAGCAATTTACTTAGAAAGCAGCATTTTAGGATGCATAAATTACATATGGTAAAATGAAAAAATATTTAGTGTACAGATTGATGAATTTTTATATATGAATGAACTCAGATAATGACTTCCAAAACCAAGGTAAGACCATTTCCACTATTCAAGAAATTTCCTTCATGTTATTTCTCTGTCAATAGTCCTTCTCCAGAGAGAAATACTACTCTGACATCTATCACCATTTTGCCAGTTTTTTAATTCCATATAAATGAAATTATTTACATAGTTCATTTTTGTAATACTGTGTAGTGGTTTTCTAATCTGATCATGCCATAATTTTTTCAGCCATTTTGCTGTGTACTTGGATTTTCTATTTTAAGACTAACATGAATAAATCTTCTATGAACATTCCTGTTTTGTACATATCTTTTAATCTACTTATGAATTTGTTTCTTGCATGTATACCAGGAATAAAATCAGAGGATCACATGATAGGAGTAATGTGTGGCTTTGATAAATACTTCCCATTATGAGTTGACTTTTGTCCTCTCAAAATTCATATATTGAAATTCTAACCCTCCGTGCCCCAGAATGTGACCTTATTTTGAACAGGGTCATTGCAGATGTAATTAGTCACCGTGAGGCCACTCTAGAGTCAGGTGGGTCCTAATCCAATGACTGGTATCATTATAAAAACAGGGAAATTGGACACAGATACATGCAAAGGGAGAATGCCATATAAAGATGAAGAGAGAGGTCAAGGCAGACCCTGTGCAACCCAGTGAACTCCAAAGATTTCCAGCAAACCACCAGAAGGTAAGAGAAAAGCAAGGAACATATTTACATTGTATCCTCACATGGTAGAAGGGAAGAGCTAACTCTCTAGGATTTCCTTTATAAGGGCATTCATCCCTTTCATGAAAGTTCTGCCGTTATGATCTAATCAGCTCCAAAAGACCACAACTCCAAATACTGCCTTTTAGAAAAACTGGTTTCAATATATAAATTTGGATGAGGGGGACACAAATATTCAGTCTACAGTAGACTGAAAACACAACTTAAGGGTGGACCCTGGAAAGTGTGGCTCAGCTGGCCTATCACTCCCACTGCTCCAAGGTGACTGCCACCTGGGCTAGTAACTAGCCAGTGGAGTTTAACCACTGAGGACTGTTGTTTGTTTTTTATTAACCTTCCAAAACCAAGAAAATCTGGGTAAGGAGAGACATGGAAGCCACCAGCAGACACAGCAGTAAGCTGCAAGGTTAAAACTCCCACTTACCAACAGGCAACAGTTCCTTCCCAAGCTCCTCTTCTGATGGTTTGGAGTAAATTAGTAAGCCAAAAACAGAACCCCAAGAAGCTATGCAAGAGTAAGGAGTCTTAGCGATGCTTTCTTGCTCACAGTGCCAAATGTTTTGTAAGATTGAAAGTTTTGTTCTTTTTTGTTTTTGTTTGTTTGTTTGTTTTTTGATGGTGGGACTCAACAAATGACACTCGGAATAAATGAAAAGCAGACTCTGTGACAATTCCAATGGAAATAAGGCTGCCATACAGGGCCATACAGAAAATAAACTGGGCTCAGAGTATCAGTGAGAACTGTAGGGAGAAGCTTATGTATGGCAGTAGAGCAGAGGTTCACTAGATTCCCTGAGTTCCCATGCATTGGTCAGTTTGAGTAATTTCATGGGATCAGGGCACAAGTGTGGTCCCTAGTTGTCTGGTGTTGGTCCTGGCAATCAGGGCAGGTGCCTGGTGTCCCAGAATGGGAGCTCTAGTAAGGAAGTGGTTGAGAGGTGGACTTAATCAAGTGTTCAAAAAGAAGAACTGACAGACCTCTAACTAGGGCCTCAAACCAAATAAAAATAGCATTAAAAAAAACTGTATCAAATACTTCTTAGAAAGAACCAACCCTGCTAATGCCATGATCTTGGACTTCTAGCCCTCAGAACTGTGACACAGAATTTTTTGTTGCTTCAGCCACTTAGTTGTGGTATTTTGTTAAGGCAACCCTAGAAAACTAATACACTTCCAAGCTAATAGTGCCATTTTCATTCCTACCATTGCAGAGAGCCAGTTACACATATCCTCACCATCTCCCAAGATAATTTGCCACATCTTACATCTCAGCTCAGATTAGCCACAATTCAAGTGGTCGACAGCATTTGTGGCTGCCAACTAACATATTGGACACCATCATTCTAGAGCACTAATTGTTTTTATGGTCAATACAATGCTCTAAAGTTTTCTGATAAAATTATTTCTTAAAGGAACAAGTATGTTTAATCTTTTCTCAGAATTAGAAACTATTGCCAAAAAATTATTTTGACATACAATTTTATGTATGCATA
Source organism: Lontra canadensis (assembly GCF_010015895.1). Lineage (NCBI taxonomy): Eukaryota > Metazoa > Chordata > Mammalia > Carnivora > Mustelidae > Lontra > Lontra canadensis. The sequence goes on from NW_022631000.1 coordinate 12,958,954, forward strand.
TTTTTATGTACATATTTTATCTACAATTTTATGTATGCATAACATACATAACACAATTTTAAATGGTAGAGATACAGTTTATAACACAGCCATAAAAACATATATAAATTTTGAATTCTCCTGAAATTATTTACACAAGTTTTGCAGTAGAACTTAAATAAGTTGATACATGATTTTGGTAGGAAACATAGAAAAAAAATTCAGAAGAAGAAGAAAGAGGAAGAGGGGGAGGAAGGAAGAAAGAAAATCCCATTCTCTTTTAGTTTCCTTAAATTTTTTGTTTTTGTTTTTGTTTTGGTTTTGTTTTGTTTGGATTTTTGTTTGGTTTGGTTTGGTTTTAGTACAGGTAACTAAAGAGCATTTAGAAGAATTTGACGATATTCAACAACAAATTGTATTTGTCTGGTAGGGCTGCCAGGCAAAATATCACAACCTTAGTGACTTCAGAGGAATTTATTATCTCAGTACTCTGGAGGATAGATGTCCAAGATCAAAGAACCAGCAAGGATCTGATTGGGGCATCTCTTCCTGGCTGAAAGAAATCTGCCTTCTACGTCATGTTTTCACATGGCTTTCTTCTGTGTATGTGTGAGAGATACCTCTCACCTCTTTTCTTCTTCCTTTAAGAATAACAGTTTATTCCTTTAAGAATAACAGTTACAGGGACAGTTAAGCAACTATCTTCAGTTCAGGTTATGATCCCAGGGTCCTGGGATAGAACCTCACATCAGGCTCCCTGCTCAGCGGGGATTCTGCTTATCCCTGCTTATCCCTCTCTCTCTGCCCCTTTCCCCCACTCATGCGCTCTCTCTTACTCTCTCTCTCTCTCTCAAACAAATAAATAAAATATTTTAAAAAATAAAGAATAACAGGTACATTAGGTTAGGGCCCCATCCTTATGACTTCATTAAAGACCCTACTTCCTAATACAGTCACATTGGGGATAGAACTTCAACATATCTATTGGCATAACACAACTTTGTGATAAAAACTCTAAAAAAATAGCAATATGGGAAAGTTTTCCATTTTGATAAAGAGCATCTATAAAAGCCTATAGCTCGCACTATAAATAATTATGGAAGACTGAACGTTTTCCACCTAAAAGAGTGAATGAGGGAAGGATGCCTAGTCTCACAACTCTTATTCAACAGTGTTGAAAGTTCTAGCCAGTGCAATAAGGCAAGAAAACTAAATAAAGGGAACACAGATGAGAAAGAAAAAAGGAAAACTGTTCCTATTTGAAGATGACGTGAGAGAACTGTTTTGTATTTTAATCAATGTCAATATCCTAGTTGTATTGTTATAAATACCTAGATGTAAAAACTATAGTTTTGCAAAATGTTATTGTTGTAGAAAACTGGATTAAAAACACATAAGATCTATAGATTATTTCTCACAACTACTTGTGAATCTACAATCATCTCAAAAAATTTTAAAGTGAAAATTTTTATTTATTTATTTTTATTTGGGGGGATTCTTTTTTTTTTAATGTTATGTTAGTCACTGTACAGTACATCATTAGTTTTTGATGTAGTGTTCCATGATTCATTGTTTGTGTATAACACCCAGTGTTCTATGCAATATGTGCCCTCCTTAATACCTATACCAGGCTAATCCATCCCCCCACCGTTCTCCCTTCTAAAACCCTGTTTCCCAGAGTCCATAGTCCTTCATGGTTCATCTCCCTCTTTCATTCATCTGCTTCATTTTTCCCTTCGTGCTCCTAACATCCTTCATGCTATTCCTTATGTTCCACAAATAAGTGAAACCATATGATAATCAACTTTCTCTGTTTGACCTATTTCACTTAGCATAATGTTCATAGCAGCAATTTCCACAATAACCAAACTATGGAAAGAGCTGAGATGCCCTTCAACAGACAAATGGATAAAGATGTGGTCCATATATACAATGGAATATTACTCAGCCATCAGAAAGGATGAATTCCCAACTTTTGCATCAACATGGATAAAAGTGGAAACTTTTAAAAAGATTCCATTCTCGTATTTATAAGATTGCCTAAACAATTTCCCTTCCGTTGTTACAAGAAACTAAAATGCACCTTTTTGTAGCAAATATGCATAATTTAAATTTTACCAGTTTATCCATTTTAAACTGTACAATTCAGTAGCCTTTAGTCCATTCACAATGTAAAGAAGCCATCACCACTATCAAGTTCCAGAGGATTTTTGTCACCCTAAAGGAAACTGTAGTCATCAGTACTAATCCCATACCACCTGGCAATCACTAATCTTCTTTCTGTCTCTATGGATTTGCCTATTATAGATATTTCAGATAAATGGAATCCTAATATGTAGCATTTTGTGTCTGGCTTCATTCATGTATGATAGTGTTTTAAAGGTTTATCCATGTTGTGGCATGTATCAGTACTTCTTTACTTTTTGTGGCTCAGTAATAGTACATTGTATGGATCTACCACCTTTCTGTATGCATCCAACAACTGATGAGCTTTGAGATTGGGTCCTACTTTGACTGTTATGAATAGTGCTGCTATGAACATTAGGTACAAGTTTTTGTTCGAACATCCGTTTTCAGTTCTCTTGGCTATGTACCTATAAGTTGAATTGCTGAACTATGTGTAATTCTACATTTAAATTGTTTATGTACTTGCCAAATTATTGTTCATCATAGCTGGGACTGTACATTTCTATTAGCAATACATGAGAGTTCCAATTCCTCTACATCCTTTCCTACACTTGTTATTTTCATTATTATGAACCACCCTAGTTAGTGTGAAGTGTTATCTCATTGTAGTTTCAATTTGCATTTTCCTAATAACAAATAACATTGACCATCTTATCATGTGTTTATTAGCTATTTGTTAATCTTTTTTGGGAAAATGCCTATTCAAGTCTTTCATCCATTTTTCCAGTAGTAAAAAAAAAATTATGTATTCTGGATATTCAAATCTTGTCAGATAGATCATTTGCAACTATATTTTCACATTCTATGGGTTGCTTTCCACTCTTGATAGTGTACTCTGATACACAAAATTTTGCACATAAAACTTCTTAATATTGTTGAACTCTAATTTCTCTGTTTTCCTTGGATGTTTGTCCCTTTGATGCCACACCTAAAAATGATTGCCAAATCTTAAAGTAATGAAGACCTTTCCTTCTATGAATTTGATCATTTTAGCAATCATATTTGGACTTTAACATACTTGGGGTTAGCTTCTTAATAGAGTGTCAGATAAAAACCCAACTTCATTTTTTTGTAGGTGATGATCTAGTTTGTTCATTTGTTGAAAAGACCACTCTTACCCCCCTGTGAATGGTCTTGGCATCTTTGCTGAAAATTAATAGCCATAAAAGTGTGGTTTTATTTGTGGACAACTCAAGTTCATTTTCCACTGGTCTGCATGTCTAGGCTTTGGTCAGTACCAAACTGTTTTATTATAGCTTTGTAGAAGTTTTAAAATTGGGAATGTCAATTCTCCAAACTTATTCTTACATTTCAATATTGTTTCTATTATTTGGGGTCTCTTGAAATTCCATATGAATTAGATGATTTTCTAATCATATGAATTAGATGATTTTCCACCAATTAAGGCCATTTCTGATTTTGATAGTAATTTCATTGAATATATAGATGTCTTTGAGAAGTATTGTTGTTTTATCAATATTGCTTCTAATCTATGAATATAGGAACTATGTCCATTTGTTTAGATATATTTTACTTTCTTTTAGCCACGTCTTACAGTTTTCAATGTACAAGTCTTGCAACTCCTTAGTTACATTTTCTCTTGAGTATCTTATTCTTTCTGATGCTATTGTAAGTGGAACAGTTTTCTTAATTTCCTTTCCAGGTTATTCATTGCTAATGTATAGAAATACATGTTTCTGCATGTTGATTTTGATTTTGTATCCTGGAACTTTGTTGAATTTGTTTATTAGCTCTAAATGTATTGGGGGATGGGAATTGGTAGTATGCTTCGGATTTTCTATATGTAAGTCATGTCATATGTGAAGAGCTGGTCCTAGGTCTTCCTCTGCAATTTGGATACTTTTCACTTCTTTTCTTTGTGCAATTGCTCTGGCTAAAACTTCTGGCATGATGTTGAATAGGAGTAGCAAAAGTGGACATTCTTGTCTTACTCATGATCTTAGAAAGAAAGCTTCTTTTTTTCACCAGTAAATATGATGGTTATTGATTCTCTTTCATCCCTCTTGGAACTTATTTTGTGGCAACTTATGAGTTTTGGTGTATTGTGTTCCCATTCTCACTTCCTTCCAGATATTTTTTTATTTTCCTTTTGATTTCTTCTTTTACCCATTAGTGGTTCTGGAGTGTTTAATTTCCAGATATTTGCAAATTTTCCAATTTTTCTCTTGTCAATTTCTAGTTTCATACCACTGGTTTTGAAAAGATAGTTGTTATAATCAAATTTCTTAAATTTGATAAGACTTTTTTTTGCCTTAACTTTGTGATCCATCCTGGATAATATTCTGTGTACACTTGAAAAGGATGTGTATTTTGCTGCTGCTGAATGAAATGTTCTGTGTATGTTTATAAGGTCCATTTAGTCTACAGTATAGTTCAGGTTCAATGTTTCCTTTTAATTTCCTAAGTCGGATATTGAAGTTTCTTACCTTGATTTTATTCCTGTATTTCAGGTCTATTAGTACCTTGATATATTCAGGTTTTCCAATCCTGGGACATATATATGTACAATTGTCATAACTTTGGTGTGTGTGCCTGCATGGCTCAGTCAGTTAAACAGCTGACTTTGGCTCAGGTCATGATCTCAGGGTCCTGGGATCAAGACTTGCATCTGGCTCCCTGCTTAAGGGAGTCTGCTTCTCCCTCTTCCTCTCCCCCTACCCTCTTTCAGACTCTATCTCCTATGTGTGTGCTCTCTCTCATGCTTTTTCTCTCAAATAAATAAGTAAAGTCTTCAAAACAATAACAACAACAATTGTTACATCTTCTTGAGGAACTGATCCCTTTATGGTGATATAATGACTTTCTTTTTCTCTTGTTCAGGTTCTGATTTAAAATCTATTTTGTTTGATATAAGCATAATTATCCCTGCTCTCCTTTGGTTTCCATTTGTGTGGAATTATCTTTTTCCATCTCATCACATTCAGCCTATGTGTGTCCTGAAAACTGAAGTGAGTCTCATAGGTAGCATAGATTTGGATCTTAGATTTTTGTCCATTTGGCCACTCTTTGTCTTTAGATTGGAGAATTTGATCCATTTACATTTAAAGTAATTACTGAAAAATCAGGAGTACTGTACTTTTATTGTTTTCTAGCTCTTTTGTGGATACTTTGTACTTTTCTTTGTCTCTTGCAGTATTGCTTTGTGACTTGATGACTTTCCATACTGATACACTTTATTTACTTTCTCTTTATTTTTTGTGAATCTACTGGAGGTTTTTCCTTTATGGCTACCATGAGGTTTATATAAAACATCTTATAGTTATACCAGTCTATTTTAAGTTGATGACAACTTCACTACAGTTATATGAAAACTATACTCTTTTACTGCTCTCCTCATTTTATGTTTTTGATGTCATAATTTACATCTTTTTATATTGTGTATTCATTAACATTGTCATAGCTATACTTACTTTTAATGTTTTTGTCTATTCATCTTTGTACTAGAATTACGTGATTTACATACCAGCATTACAGTGTTAGGATAGTCTGAATTTGAATATATACTTATCATTGTCAGTGTGTTTTATACTTTTACATATCTTCATATTAGTAACAACTGATTGTTGAAAAGTTTGATCTAATGTAGAATCTGATTTCAGTTCTGTTTAGGACTTCTATTTCTGGAAATACAGTTCATCATATACCCTGAAAAAAATCCACAGTTCAAAACACCAAAAATAAGAGCTTAAGTATGTATAAATTTTTAATGCTTAACTAAGCTCACAAGTAATTAAGGAAAATTTCTGGAATCAGAAGTGAAAAGCAGCAAACATGGAGTATAAAGATTGATTTAACCCCAAGACCATCAAAACTAATATTAGGAACATAGACACTAGGATTTTAAGACCCATTTAGAAAACAGAAGAACATTGGACCCAGGCAAAGCAGAAAGTAGAAATTGAGATTCCCCTCCTCTGAATAAAGGCCAGAATAAAGTTTAAATAACTTATTATTTGAAAAGAAAGAAGAGGAAATTACTTGTCATACCTTTATTTCTTATTTTTATAAGAACAATGGAAGGTTTTCCACCATGAGTGTGTTACCACACTGCCCTCACATGGGTCTAAGGGTTGAATTTATATTGCTTATATCTAAGCGACTTTAATCTCAGAAATTAAAATGCACTATCCTCATCTTAGTAGCGATCCCAAGAGCAGAAAATCCTCTTTGGAAGAAATCACTGTCTCAAGATTCCAGATATAAATTAGTGAAATATGAGTACAAGATCCAAAATTACAACAGAAAGAACATCAAGGCAAATATTCATAGCAGGAGATGACAAAAATAAAGTAAGCAGACTTACAAAAAGATAAAAGTATTATAACATTCAAATAGATTTATAGAATATATACTTAAAATATTTAGAAAATGATTATTTTTAACATGTTTATAAAAATTCAAAATGATATTCAAACTAAAAAAGAGATTTAAAGGAACTTAGTAGAACTTACAAATGAAATTTAATGTTGTTAAAAGTTAAAATGCTAAGAACAGCCCAGATAGTAGATAAAAAACAAGTGAGGAAAAATTTGTGGTCTCTAAGAGAAACCTGAAAAATATCGCAGGTACTACTACATAGCTAGACAAAGATATAGAAAATATGAAACATGTTGAGTCATGGAAGATAGAGAAGACTTCATTAGATTTCCAGAAGAGAACAGATACAAATAATGAAACCTAGGGTCCTGGGATTAAGTCCCGCACTGGACCCCTTGCTCGGTGGGGAACTGGCTTCTCCCTCTGCCTACTCTGCCTGCTCTGCCTGCTGCTCCCCCAGTTTTTGCTCTCTCTCTCTCTCTGACAAATAAATAAATAAAATCTTTTTTAAAAGTAATGAAACCTAATGTCAAAAGAGATAATAACTAAGAGTTTTCCAGTATTGAATTAATTTTTAAAAATCCAGAATTTCCAAATTTGGGATACACAGACAATCCTAAGCCAGAATAAAAAAAAGAAATGCATATTTAGGTACACAGCACTAAAATTACAAAACACTGATGACAAAGAGATGATCTTAAAAGCAATGAGGAAGAAAAGACAGATTACTTACCACGGAATAACACTTGTACTGACATTAGAATTCTTAACAACAAATATGAAGGCCAAAATACATGGAATATCTTCAAACTGCTTAAGGAAAATAACTCTTTAGATTTAGTTATCCAGAAAATATATGCTTTTTACAAATGAGGAGAAACTAAAGACCTTTCTTCTAGACAAACAAAAACTGACAGCTTATTACCAATAAATATAGAATCTCACTACATAAACTCTTGAACAAAACTTAAAAATGAGGAATATAAAAAGGAAACTGATCTCAAGAGGAATGTCTAAGTTTCAGGAAGAAATGCAGAACAAACAAAATTGGTAAATGTAGGGATAAACTCTTATAAACCATTATAGTAATATCTAGATTGGAGAATGGTTTTAAAAAAAAATTATAAAGTCTCAACCTCTAGATGGAAGATGACGTAATATGAGTTAAAATGTACTAAGATATTTTAACACTTTGAATAAAATAATATTGATTAGCTCTAGATTTCAAGCATAAATACTGAAGGGGAATCTCAAAAGAATAAAAATAGAGTGTGAAATTTCCAGTACAATAAAAAATAGAACTTTTCAAGCTTAGTAAGTCTAAGAGGAAGGGAAAAACATAATCACAGAAAAATCAGGATAAATAAAAGTGATTATATATTAATATGTAAATGTTATCATATCAAATATATAACAACAATAAATATTAAAATTATCACAATTTCTTAACCCAAATATATGATATATAATAAAAAAACTTACCTAACTCCTATACATTTAGCAGTAGTAATGTACCACTGAACTGTACACTTAAAATGGCTAAAATGGTCAATTTCATATTATGAATTATTACAAAAAATATTTTTAATTACAAGGTATTCAAAGAAACAAGAAAATGCAATCCACAATGAGGAAAAAAGACATTCAATTAAGCCAACTCAAAACTGACACAGATGAAAGATAAGTGGACAAGGACACTAAAAGTCAGTATATTACTATCCTCCATAAATTCCAAAGGTTTATTCAACATACGGAAGGAATTAAATAGACCAAAATCAGATTTCTAAAGATGAGTACTACAATATGTGAGGTGAAAAATACACTGAATAGAACTAACAGCAGATTATACACTGCAAAAGAAAAAATATTGACCTTGATAATAGAAATTCTGCAAAGATAAAAGGAGAGAAAAGATTACATTAACATGAAAGGAGTATCAGTGAGCTATGGGCCAATTTCAAGAGGCCTGATTACATATATATTTTTTGAGTACCCTGGTTACATATTTAAATTTGGAATACCCAAAGGACAGAAGAGAGAAAAGGGACAGAAAAAATTTGTTGAGAAAATAATAACAAAACCGAGCTGTTTTTAGGTGTTCTAAAATAAAGCATAACCACTAATATATGTATACTACAATGGATTTTTTTAAACTAGAAGAGGTAAAATAAAGAAAAGAGGAAAAATATTAGCCCTCTAGCAAAGCAGAGTGAAAAAAATAGGTGACACAGAACATGGAGAGTAAACATAGAAAACAAGACATACAAATTAAAATTGTAAAAATATGACCAAATACATGTAAGTAACCACAACAAATGTGGATGGTTTAAATTCTTATTAAAAATTTAAATTCTCAAAGAATTAATAAAAATTACCTTTACCCTGCCTATTAAAAAGCTATAGTTTCTTTGTTAAAGGTATACCTAGAAAGAAGGGGGGTTGGGCGGATGGGTGAGACTGGTGATGGGTATTAAGGAGGGTGTGGATTGCATGGAGCACTGGGTGTTATACACAATGAATCATGGAACACCACGTCAACAACTAATGATGTATTGTATGGTGACTAACATAACACAATAAAAAAATAATAATAATATTAAGCATCACATAGAAGTTGAAGAGAGACAGGTGACAACATATCCAGCAAATACTAACGAGTGAAAGGATGGACTGGGCAGCCATGGAGGTAAAGGGTTCAGATTTCCCATCAAGAGAGAATTTCCCATTCACATGCAAGGAGTGCAATCAGCTGATGCCCTCCAGTTGCTAAGACCTTCAGGATCCATTTCAGCTTTTGAGCTGAGGTCATACACTTCCCAGCCAATGACTAAACATTTTGCACTTCTGTTCATGAAAGAGTCTTCTTAGAAGCAATCTTTGCTCCAGGGTTTCTCATTGGTTTGGCTAAGACTTTGGCAGTTCTATGTCTGGATCTGAGGCTTTTGTATCCTGCTTCTTCCCCTTTCTTTTCACAGGTCTCATTCAGATCAGTGTCATGGTCTGAAACCTCTCCCTTCCCTATCCTACTTCCTGCCCCTTTAATCTTACAAACAGAAAACCCCTCTCTCCCAAATAACCTTTACTGCTCCTAACTCCATCTCAGCCTCCACTTCCTGACCTGATACACCTGTTTTAGTTTCTAGATTTCTCCTGATTCAGCAGGTCTAAAGTGGATTTGGGTAATCTATGTAATTTTTTATTTCCCCACATAATTCTCATGTTCAACCACATTTAGCACCCCTGTAGTGGAAGATTGTAATACATTTGTCTCCTATACATCATAATTTAGTATTTAACTCTCTTGAAGTCTTTATTTACATGGTATTTTGACATATATTATCAAGGTAAGGTATAAACACAATTTTGCTTTTTTTGTTTTTCAGCGATACTTAAGCATATATTTTTGAACCCAGTTAACTGTGAGCCTCATCCCACCCAGAGATGGATGAAGAATTAATAAAAAGTCAAGGACATGGTTTGATGTCTATTGTAGTGCACTGTTTGGTAATATTTATATGAGGGGGGGTTAATGGACTGGTTTGGGGGCATAGTCAGATGGTGTCAAAATGGTTTGGTCAAAATTATGTGCTCAATGTGATGAGACTAGTTTACCTCCAAAAGAAACTAAGAATCTTTTTAACGATAAAGCCTACTGTAACCAAAATGTCTGGAGGGAGGAAAACAGTGACAAAACATCTGTCTTAAATGTTTCACATGGCAAAACGGAAGAATGAATGGATTTTGTTTTAATTTCTACCATGATAAAAAAAATTAATGTTTTTCCTGCAGTGGAGAAGCAGACTGGTTCTTTTCATAAACTTCCATAAATAAGATATATTTTTCATAAGATTAAAAACAATTAATATACACATTCTTAAGACTGTATTCCACAGAAAAATTGACAGAAAATCATGTCATCCCTTCACAATTATCTTAACACAGAGAACTTATTTTATGGATACCCAATTTCTTTACAATGCATATTCATCCATCTGCTTATATAGTCAATGAACATCTGTTATTTGTTAAATACCTCACAGTAAAATGTACATCATTAAAACACACAATTTCAATTTATCACATCTGCAAAACTGTTAGGCTGTAGCTATCAATACCTCTGTAGTAATATAACGAGTTCAAAAAGCTAACTCTTCATGTGTTCCCTCTGTCTTAGTCTTGCTCTTTCTCATAAACATGACAGAAAATCATAAATCTGGTTTTATTGGTACAATTCTTATTATAATGTTACATCACATTAGTTACTTTGTTGATTAAAAAAAGAAGTGTCAAATTACAGAAAATAAAATAACAGTATATGGAAAAGCACATTCAAACACAGTTGATGGGAATGAAAACTTATACAATTTGAAATATCAGTCAAAATAAAAATGCAACCCTTTGACCAGGTAATTCCACTCAGGAATATTTTTATTAATATATACAATTATTATTATTATCAAATAAATACAAAGAGATCTACCCACAAGAAACATTCTATGTGTTATTGTTTATAATAGCAAAACAAATAATCTAAATGTCTATCAACAGGTCTATGGTTAACTACTTATTACGTAACCATACAATGGAATCTTTGTAACCATTAAAATGAATAAAACTGCTTTGCTTGTGTTGATATAGATCTCTAAGACTTATCATATTATTAGTAAGTACAGAACAGTATCATGGTATGTTTCCATTCATGTCTTGACAAGCATATGGCTATATATGTAAATAGACTCACAAATGTACATACATACCGGGGGTGTATAGACATACGTACCCTAAAATTTTCTGGAAGATTATATAAAAGCTGTTGATTGTTCCTTCTGCAGAGTTCTTTCGTGAGGAAACTCAGTTTTCATTATCTACTATACTGAAAAATTTGAGTATTTTATCATGAGCATTTGCTTTCTTTGTATGAATATCAATTCTTCAATATCTAGCTAAAAGCAGCTAACATTCTAAAATTTTTCAGTTGTATAAGAATATGAATTAAAACCCTTTAAAATGTGTCTGTCTTCTCAGAATCTTTGAAAAAAAAAAAGAATCTTTGAAAAGCTAATTTCAAAATAGGTTTTCCATCCTAGAACTCTAAGAAAATCAAAGTAGTAGCTGTGCTGTATCTTTATTCATTTGTCCTGCTGTTAGATTTCAGTAACTTATGAAGAACTGTAGAGACACAGCCTTTCAACTTCACTTTGTAACTCCTGAGACCTCTTCACTTACTCACAGCATCATGGAGTGGATTATTCTTCTCTGTATAGCTGACATAAGACTGCATTTCACCCTAAGAAAGAACTCAAAGTCAAAATCAAATTCAAAAAACCAGAAGTTATCAACTACCTATGTTTTTCTCAAAGGTACACATAGCTTTTGTATTTATAAGAGTACTTATATTTGTGTCTCTGGGCTTACATGGATATAAGAGAAAGACTGTTTTCTATTATTTTGTCAAAAAATTTACTGATTACTTAAGTCTCAGTGTGAGATGATAACATTTGCTTGACAGTAGGAATGGAAAAAAATGAAGTAATATGTGAAGTATTTCAAAGGAGAAGGTCAGAGACTTGGTAAGTTACTGGTTATAAGAAATAATGGAACAGGAGAGGATTTAAGCGCAAGAGGGAAATGATGATGGTATGGAGAAAAGGAAGTCAAAGATTGGAGATGGTTTCATGGCAGAGAAAAGACCAATTCAGTTTCTCCAAACGTTACAGTCCAAATTTGACAAATATTATGTACTATATAGGATACAGTTCTTGAAATTACAATATTGTTCAGAATTTATAGAAGTGGTACATGCTATATAATTAACAAAATAAGTACACCTGAGTATTAGCATAATAAATTAGAATTTTTGTTTTTTAAAATACTAATATTGATGTAAGTTATAAATTTCATGGCTATATTTTGACTTTGTGTCTTAAAAGTTTGCAAAAATACTTTTTAATGTTATCTTACCTCAACATCTGAAGTAGCTTGTTTTTTAATTAGCATTTTCTGCAAAAATAAAAATAAGCTGGAGTGAATGTAAAAAACATCATTTTTGAAAAGTGGGAAAACAAAAAAGTATACTATTGATGTGTGTTTTATTTTATATAGAAATCATTATAAGTCGGAAAAGGACTACAAGAAATAGAATGTTGCCTGCAGTTAATACACCTAAACAAGATAATTCTGGATATGGGGAAAGGAAGTGGAATTATGCAACAGAAGCCTAATACATGAAATAAATGTGGCACATCATTTTTGGTACATAAAATGAATTATTGTAATTCTTTTCTCAAATACAGATTAGCATACAATGTCTCTACCAAGATCTTGCCCTACATGTCCTATTTCACTATGCTTGTATGTCTAAGTAACCAAGTAAAATCCCTCTTGTCATTTAGAGTAGTCCAAATATGACACCTTTAGGACACGCTTCTTGATTATGGGAGAGTTGATGTTAGCATATTAATTCTACCCCATCAATTCCATATACCTTACCCCTTCTAGCCCAATAAAGCTGAAGAAAAAGCATTACTCAATACCTGCAGCAACCGATTCTCCAAAGCCCAATGGATCCCACAATGACCAAGGCAACCGAAATAGAGGAGGTGATATATAAAATAGTTAAGTTTAGTGATAATTGGTCACCTGTAAACATAGACACAAAAGTGTATGGTTTATCTGTGGTATATCCAGACAATGAAATATTATTTAGCACTAAAAAGAAATGAGCTATCAAGCCATGAAAAGACATGGAGGAAATTTAAATGCATAGCCCTCAGTGAAAGAAACCAATCTAGCAATGCTACATTCTGTATGATTCCAAGTATATGACATTCTAGAAAAGGCAAAACTATGAAGACAGTGTAAAGATCAGGGGTTTCTAGAGGTTAGCGTGGAGGGAGGGATGAGTAAGTGGAGTATAAAGAACTTATAGAAAGGTGCAACTGCTCCTTGTGAAACTATGACTGATAGATGCCACTTCCACATTTGTTAAAACTCATAGAATGCACACCTAGAGTGAACCATAATGTAAACCACAAACTTTGAGTAGTAATGTTGTGTTAACGTAGGTTCATCAATTCTCACAAATGTACCAGTGTGGCATGGGTGATGTAAAGAGAGGAGGAGACAGTAAGTGTGTTGGGGCAGGGGTAATATGGGAACTCTTTGCACTTTCCACTCAATTTTGCTATGATCCTAAAACTGCCCTGAAAACTAAATTCTAATATATATACATAGATATATATTGAAATATATATATATTGAAAAAGATATCTATGTATATCTTTTAAAATATATACTTTATGTTAAATATTAAATGAATATTTAAATATATAATATAAATACAAATCATATAAATTTTATTATATATATATAACTGCAAAATAAATGTTCAAGGATGTCTCAGAGTTCATGAAGTTCACTTTTGTCATTTTATTTTAAAGAGTTTGATTCATTAATAGTTCAAACCACTGTTATAATAAAATTGCTTTATTAATTCTAATTCTAGGGTGTTTAGCAAGACATCATCCTAAGTAAAGTTTTTGTGGCTTTAAGGATTCATGAATAGTGAATTCATATAGGAGAGACATGCAGACTAGATTTTTCAGTTAATAGTGGGGTGTTTCTCATCCCCATCATTCAGAAGTAAATGGGGAGATGTAAAGGAGGTAATTGGAAAACAACCTAATCCTGAAATCAGCTTTCTTCCAGGTCCTTGAAACTGACATGAGCTCATGGCAGCAACTTTCAATCATTTATAAACTCTGGTGGCAATATCAAGCTCAGTCTGATAAAAGGAGATGTCAACAAAGGAATTGCCAGCTTTGAGAGGGCAGCTTGTGTTTAAATTCAACTTAGTTAACATCTACTGTATTATTAGTTCCAAGCATAGAATTTAATGATTCATCAGTTGCTTATAACACCAAGTGCTCATTACATAATGTACCCTCTTTAATGCCCATAACCCAGTTACACCATTTCCCCCCTATCGCTCCTCCAGCAACCCTCAGTTTGTTTCCTAGCATTGAGTCTCTTGTAGTTTGCCTCTTGCTGTTTTCATCTTGGTTTATTTTTCCTTCCCTTCCTCTATGTTCATCTGTTTTGTTTCTTAAATTCCACATATAACTGCAATCATATATGGTATTTGTCTTTTTCTGACTGACTTATTTATCTTAACATAATACCCTCTAGTTCCATCTACATTGTTGCAAGGGGCAAGATTTCATTCTCTATGATGGCTGAGTAATTCCTCCCCTCTCTCTATATATATATATGCCACACCTTCTTTAGCCATTCACCTGTCGATGGACATCTGGATTCTTTCCATACTTGAGCCATTATGGGCATTGGTGCTATAAACTTTGGGGTGCAGGTGCCCATTTGAATCGCTATGTTTGTATCCTTTAGGTAAATACCTAGTAATATAATTGTGGGGTCGTAGGGTAGCTCTATTTTTAACTTTTTGAAGAATCTCCATACTGTTTTCCAGAGTGGATGCAGCAGTTTGCATTCCCACCAACAGTGTAAGAGGGTCACCCTTTCTCTGCATCCTCACCAACATCTCTTGGTTCCTGTGTTATTAACTTTAGCCATTCTGACTGATATAAGGTGGTATCTCATTGTGGTTTTGATTTATATTTCCCTGATGTGGAGTGATGTTGAGTACTTTTTCGTGTGTCCGTTGGCCATTTTTTTGCCTTTTTTGGAGAAACATCTGTTCATGTCTTCTGCCCATTTCTTCACTGGATTTTTTTAATTTTGGGGGTGTTGAGTTTCATAAGTTCTTTATAGACTTTATATACTAGTCCTTCATCTGATAAGTCATTTGCAAATATCATCCACCATTCTGGCAGTTGTCTTCCAGTTTTGTTGACTGTTTCCTTTGTTACGCAAAAGTGTTTTATCCTGATTAAGTCCCAGTAGTTCATTTTTTCTTTTGTTTCCCTTGCCTTGGAGATGTGTCCAGCAAGAAGTTGCTGTGGCCAAGGTCAAAGAGGGGGTTATCTGTTTTCTCCTGTAAGATTTTGATGGATTCCTGTCTCACATTTAGATCTTTCACCCATTTTAAGAGGCAGTGGTTCTAGGACCTTGCTCCTACTGTACCCTGAATGGGGCTAAGGGCAGCAGATAGAGGTAAGTGGAGGCTAAGTTGGCTAATGTCCTCTCCCTCCACATCCTTTCAACAGTTTGTTTTTTAAACATGGCATTTCTCTCTCTTTTATTTGGAAAAAAATTTTTTTAACGTAAAATCAACAATATTGTTTTGAAACCCTATCTTGCAAATTAATGCATCCTTATTCATTGGAAGTATAGCCACACAGGCTGAGGATCTGCCATGTAAGGAGGCAGGGAGAAGACCCCAGCACTGGCTGAGAGTGAGTGAGACAGTCCCTTCAAGTCTAAGCATCCATAAACATGACAGCATATTCTAATACGAGGTGGTCAGATTGCATACATAAGCATTACTCTCCTCAGTTAATACTGCCAAAATCTTTTTTTTTTAAATCACTTTAATAATGGATATTAGAAAATGATGGTTTAAAGATATGGGTTTTTTCACTTCTCCCTTCTTAAACTTTCCTAAATTATCAACAGAAAATCTTTTTCCATAAAACTTGCAAAGACAAAGAATATGGATGAGATGAGCAGATAAAAATTTTCAACTTGTGTTTAGTGAAAAATGAAGAGAAGAAGGCAAATAATTTAGGGTAAACTAAGTAAGAATCTTATTGCCCATAGAACACCAAGAAGACACTAGAATAGAAAGGGCTAAATACATGATAAAAGGGCAAATCAGGTGTGAAGCATGAATTAAAAGTTGGAAACTTCTTTGAAGGTCTGTATTAAGAAGAGATAGGCGGCCAAGTCCACTCCCACCCGGAGCAGCCAGGTCACCACGTCTCCACACCTTCCTAAACTGCAAGAAACAGGAAGTTTGCCCAGAAAAGGTGAACTGGAGAGATTCCAGGGTCAAGGATCCAAACGTAGTGGAGGGTGGAGAGGAAGACCAGACTGAAGAGAGATATTAAAGAAAAGTCTGAGTTCTGAACAGTCTCTCTCTCTCTCTCTTTCTCTCTCTCTCTCTCTCTCACACACACAAAACACACAAACACACAAACACGTTCCCTTATTTCCTGCTCTCATAACACTAATAGGTTTATTCCTCTAAGACAATAGACTGGAGAGTTATTTTCTGCAAAAACTGGACAATCTCAGAGAAAAGAATTTCAGATAACTAAAGAATCCATATTTAAAAAACTTTTTTTCATTTACTTCCTTTTAGCCTACTGAAACTAACTAGTTGACAGAACCACCCACAGATGACATAGCTTCCAATAAGTTCATTTTTGAATGTTCACTTTGAAATTAATGGATAGCCAAGGATTACCAGAGAATAAAGGAAGGCTTCATGCATAAAACAAAGAGATTAAAACTAGCAAATGTCTGGAAGGCAGAAGGAACTCAGAATAAACAAACATGGAATCAAGCAGAGCACTGTGGGAAAGAGAGTGCCCAGGACAATAGTTGTGCAGCAGGTCTAGTGACAACCCAGGCCAGATTCGAACAAGGGTATGTAAAACTCAAGAAGGGAAGTTGGCAAGAAAAAAGAAATAGAACTGATGGGTTACCCAATAAATTTGACCATGTGGAAATTAAGATTAATAGGAGTTTTCTAATTTTGTCACTGAGCTTAGTGATAATTAATAATAAGTAAATATATTTTTAAGGAAACTAAAGAGTAAAGTTTAAATCAATCATAGAGGTTATTATAATATAGCCAAGAAATTCTAGGAAGAACCTAGAGTATAAATCCCACAAAACTAAAAATATGTAAAGAAAACTTATGAGTGACTTGATCCTTCTTCTAAAAGCACAAAGATTTTTTTTAAATACAATTTATTCTTCTCCTAAATCCATAAGTATTAATTTAAAAGTACACTACCCAAGCCAACTTACGGCTTGTATAGAGTGGATATTAAATTATTAAATTATTTTTCATTTTACTATATTAAATAATAAATTTCATTCTAAAATCTGGCTTTTTGAAAACAAATTTCTGTGTCATTCTTCTGGTTATAACTCTTAATGATGGAGGAGAAAGACATAAGAAAGAGTGTGGGGAGACTATGCTAGAGTGAAATTCTTTACACTCTCCTTTTTCATTCTTCTGTAACTTCCCTGAAAGAATGAACATACAAGCAAACACTGGAATTACTAACCTGTTTTCAGCTCTAAGAACAGACTCTTGTTGCCAGTCACATGGGACACAGAGCAGGACACATTAGACACCTGGCAGTCCTCCCAGTGGCATGTACTCTGGACAGTCACTGTACCATTGCCCAGCAGTTCTTCCTCAGTGTGACAATCTCCCCCCGGGGTCCAGAAGATCTGTGCAGATGGCTTCCCTGCAGCTGCCCTGCACACGATAGTTCAATTGCTGCCTCGAAACAGGGTCACCTTGGGGGCCACTGCAGAGATGCAGGGGAAAATGTTTCAGGCTTAACACGTGGGGTATGGAATACAGAGACACATTTGATTCAGTCTCAGATCTGGTTATGTGATGTACCACAATACGACATGCTCCTTACCTAACACGCGGAGGCAATATGTATGACTGAAATGCCCATCAGGTGCAGCCACTTCACACCTGTAATATCTGTCATGAGTGATGGCCACGGGGTCAATCTGAAGGGCAGGATTCTGATCAGGTCTGGACTCCCAGGATATTCTCGCATCAGTACAGTTTCTTTCACTGGTCTCATTGTTGTCTCTCCTGTAGGCTCTAGTGCAGGGAGGCTGGTCTCTGGGGCTTATTGTCCATGTTACCACCAAAGCTGGGGAGTTGTCAGGAGGACAAAGGAGCACAGCCTTTGTATCCACAGGTACGGACAGAGAAGAGTTAGCTGGACACACACACAAGGAGAATGATGAAAGAAAAGCTTGATTAAAAACACTTCAAGTATTACATTTTCCACAACATATTGCATAAAGTGTACTAACGAATGACTTTGCTGGTCATCCTATTCCAAAATACTAGGTTTACATGAAAAAATTAAACATGCACAAAATGTGTATAACACATTAAACCTAATCCAAAGATAATCCCGTTTTTCTCCTGTATTCGTATTATTAGATAAACTACATTTATTATATGTGTGAAAAATATTTTAAGGGCTTAAAATAGCCTCAGGAGTTTTATTGAAAACAAACAAGAAAACACAATATAAATTAAAGGACAAAGACATCTAAATCTAATCCTTCAGTCTAAGAAGCTATTAGACTTATCTTATAACTCATGCTCCTTCCACAGAAAGTGGAAAAATTGGTGATGTGCTTTCCTCCTCCTAAGTTTTGATCAGAGACAATAAATCAGTAGTATCAGAATGAAATGCCTATACCGAAGGGTACCCCTTTGGACAAACCCAAATAAAAAGTATCACACGGCATTCGGGTTGAACAAACTGGACTTCCTTAAGCTATTCTTTATCTGGAGATTCACAAAGTCAGTAAAATCAACAAACCAACCTTCCTTCCTTCCTTCCTATTCAGTCACACATATACTGCCAAACAGACCAACTGTGAACTTTGTTTACAGATCTTGTTTATGTTTTACCTAATTATTAGGATTAAATGAAGACGGTTACTGCTTTTGCCCATCTTCAGTGTAAAAAGTTAGCCCTGAAACCTACAATTATTCTCCAATCTAGAAGCTCTAGCTCTCCCATGAACACTCATAATGCATCCATGACTGGCTTGGCTGAGAGAGGGTTAAGGGTGTCAGGTACAACATACCTGCAACCCGGGTGAGTGGCAGCTAGCTCATCACCTTAACAGGAGGAGAGCCAGCTGAGGTGGAGCAAAGTTGTTATGTGGATGAAATTCCTAATGCTAAACTGTGCATGTGTGGTCTCTCCTCTCCTCTCCTCCTTTGGTTCATTTGCCTCTTCTGTGATGGACTCAAGCCCTTGCATTTCACAGCCAAATCAAGATCCCATAGCTATAGGAAGCAAGTGGGGATGGATTTTAGAGCAGATCTGAAAGGCAGTTGAATCCATGTTCCTTCCCCCACTGCAAGTGTGTCCCTACTCCGTGCACAGGGACCCTGCAACGTGGCCAAAGCTTAAAGGTGAGCAGCAACACAGGGGCTTGGAGATCAGCTAGAGGTGGGTGTGGGTGAGCACACAGGTGCCCGAGGGCAGGATGCAGAAGATGAACCCAGAAAGAGAAGAGGCTGGTGAGAAGCAGTTTGAGAGTGTTCTCTGCACTTCAGCTTGTGAGCAATCTTAGGCTTTCATATTTTGCCTGATACTTATTCTCAAGATCTGGTGCTATTATTTTAAAGGAACCTATGAGCTGATCAATCAAACATATGCATTTTAACAAGGGCACCATCTCCTGTCAAGAAGCTTCATCAGTGAGGATCCCGTGCACCATGCGTAGTCTCTGCTCTTTCTCCTTGCTCTGCTCTGTGACCTCCAGCATTCCTCCTTCACTCTCAATGAGACTTCTTACCTGATTGCTGTTATTCACCTTTTCCTAATCCTCTTCTTCCTCTTTTCATACCTGTTGTGATAATTTGCCAATGCCCAGTCCCTCCCCCACACTCAATGGGTTGGCCCTTGTCCAACAAATATAATCTCCACATAGCCCTGTGATCAGCTATGGTGACTTCCCCTCCCCCTTCACAGAGGGGTAGCAGGTAGATTCTCATATTTGCTCCAGAACAACAGTAATGTCCCAGCATTGCTGCATCCTGTGTCTCTGACTCCCCTCCAGTCTCCTGCAGCCTTCTGCACACAGACACATCCCTTTTCCTTTCTCTTCTCACTGCCATACCCTACTTTAAGACCCCATCACCACACCTGGGTTACTACAGAAAGACTCCTACCATCTTCTCTGTCTCAAAACTCTCCTCTCCTCAGCTCTCACTTTACCTTGCAGCCAGGTCCAGGATTCTGTAACACAGGGGTGATCCCCTCCACTCTAACACCCTTCAGAGATCTTTCACTGCCTGAAGACAACACTGACATGTCTTTGTGCTGGCTTTGAAAGCCCTCTTTTTCAAATTGACTCACCTTGGCAATCTTATCACCCCTCTGTTGCCCCCACACTTCAGAATGGAAACAGCAAGCACGACTGCATATCTAGGTCTTCCCTCTGGTCCTTGCAGTCTGGGATGCCTGCACAGCACTTCTGTCAATGAAAATGTTTCTCTTCCTTTAAGAGCCAATTCACATGCTGCTTCCTCTGTGATGCCTTCCCAGAGCCTTGGTGCTCAGGCTCCCTCCTCTACATTCCCAGCACACTTGATGTGAGGGCTTATCTCCCCTACTTTATATGGCATCTGTGTTTTTTTCTGGGCTCCCCACAAAACTGAGCCTCTTAGGGTGCTCTGGCAGTGTAGCTCACCTTGCTCATCTCTGTGTCCCCCACAAAGCCTGGCACAGGGCGTGATAGAGAGAGAACTCCAGAATCTTCACATGGATTTGAACTGTTTGGGGGAGGAGGACCGGGTCCCCCACATTGCAGCATTCAGTTCACCACACTCTTCAACTGGGCTCAAGGCTGGCCTCCTGACCAGTCCATCGATATGTTTCTTTTTTTTAAGATTTTATTTATTTGACAGACAGAGATCACAAGTAGGCAGAGAGGCAGGCAGAGTGAGAGGGGGAAGGAGGTTCCCCGCCGAGCAGAGAGCCCAATGTGGGGCTCGATCCCAGGACCCGGAGACCATTACCTGAACCGAAGGCAGAGGCTTTATCCCACTGAGCCATCCAGGTGCCCCCATCAGATATATTTCTAAAGAAGTTCCACTCTTCTCCCCTTTAGTACTGGTCTCTATAAAAAATTAATATCACTTTACCTTCTGCAGGAAGTGTGAGACTTCTCTGCTTGCCTTTCACAGATGAACTAAATGTTGAGGCTAGAAAATATTCAGAGAAAAGTAAAAAAATCAATTTTAGGTGCTTAAAAGGAGTACAAGCCAGTATGTAATCACAAATCTTACAGATATCATGATAGAACATCAGTTAACTATAACTAATTCCATAAAAAGCATTGCAAAATGAAAATTAGAAGTTATTCCATCATTAAGTGGAAAAAACACGTTAACACTTAAAATAATGTTATAATTTCTTAATCAGTGATTTCCCCTTTATGGGACACTATGCTATATACTTGACCACCATTTTCTCCAAGGTATCCCTGCTTCCACTTCTTTCTTAGCCACTGGTTTGGCCCATTATGAGCCAGGCTGAGTAGTGCTTTCTCCAGGTGCCATCCCCAGGATTAAAGTTGTTTAATCCAGTGGTGGGCCTTACCCAGCTTCACAAATAAGATTGCTTTCAGGAAAATTTGGAACCAGATTGAGAAGAATAGTTCATTCCTTTTTACCCCATTTTTCCTACTGTGACTGCTAATTTTATGTGTCAACCTGGCTTGGACATGGTTCCCAGGTATTCAGTTAAACAATATTCTAGATGTTTCTGTAAAGGTAATTTTTTAAGTAAGATTAATATTTAAATGAATAGACTTTCAGTAAACTAAATTACCCTCCATATGTGAGTGGGCCTTGTCCAATCAGTCGAAGGCCTCTAGTGAAAAAAGAGTGGCCTCCTGGGAAAGTGAGTTCTATAGCATATTGCCTTCAGACTCAAACTTCTGTGCTCTCTGGGTCTCTAGCTCTGGCCCACCCTGCAGATTCTGGACTTTCCAAGGCTCTGTAATCATGTGAGTCAATTCTTTAAGATCAATCTCTTTTTTCTCCCCCTCAATTCCTCCTCCATCCTCCTTCCTCTCTCTCTCCTCATCTCTCTCTCTCTGTTATTCTGTTTCTCTGAGGAACTGATTAATACACTCATCTTGGGAAGAATGAACCAGAAGCAGAAAGAGAATGATACTCCTCACCTCACTCGTTTCTAATTCCATAGTTCCTGAGATCCACAAGCATTCCTTCACTTAGGTTCTACAAAGTTTTCTGGGAATCAAAGTACTCCTAATGTACTTCAAATCCAGGTTCTGAAAAATTCTGTATTGAAGTAATTTTTGTAGAAACTTTTTTTTTGAAACTATGATTTATTCTGTGGAATAATCTGTGTGTGCATGAGAAGAATGTATTCTGCTGTTGTTGGAAGGAATGTCCTGTACATGTCTGTTGGGCCACTGCGTCTACAGTGTTGTTCAAGTGCACTACTTCCTTAGTGATTTTATGTCAGAATGATCTATCCATTTTTCAGTGTGGGGTATTACAGTTCCCTATAACCCTGTAGGGTTGTGTCCTTCAGTCTGTTCTTATCTGCTCTACATATTTAGGTGCTCTGATGTTGGATGAATAAATATTTACAAGTGTTATATCCTCTTGATGAATTGACTCCTTTACCATTAGAAAATGACATTCTTTGCCATTAGTTAAAGTTTTTGACTTTAAGTCTCTTTTCTCTTATGTATATATGGCTATCTCTACTCTCTTTTGGTTTTCATTTGCATTGAACACCTTTTTGCATCCCTTCACTTTCAGCCTAGTGTATCCATACAGCTAAAGTCAGTCTCTTACAGGTAGCATATTGTTGACTCATTGTTTCATCTGTTCAGACACTATGTACCTTTTGATTAGAGAACTTAGTCTGTTTCTATTAAGGTAAGTGGTATATATGTACTTGGCATTGCCATTTTGTTCTTTGTTTTCTCACTGCCTTAAAGTCCCTTTACTATTTTCTTCCTCTCTTTCTGTTCCTTTGTGATTTGCTAGTTTTTTGTAGTGGTATGCTTTGATTTCTTTTTCTATATCTTTTGTGTATTTACCAGATGTTTTTCTTCGTAGTTACTGTGAGACTTACATAAAACATCTTGGAATAAGGATGCCTGAGTGGGTCAGTCAGTTAAGCATCCATATCTAGATTTGGCTTGGGTCATGATCTTGGGAGCCTGAGATTGAGCCCTGCGTCTTGTTCCACAATCAGAGGGAAATTTGCTTGATATTCTCTCTCCCTCTCCCTCTGCCCCTCCCCCAGCTCATGTTTTCTCTCTTTCTCTTAAATAAATAATTTTTTATAAAACTACCTTGGACTTATTTTAAGCCAATTATAACTTAGCGCCTTGCATATAATACTGAATACTTTTACTTCTCCTCTCCCCAATTTTTATTAATGTCACAATTTACATATTTTTAATTTGTGTAATCACTAACAGATTATTATAGCCATAATTATTTTTAATGTTTTTCTTTTTAGCATTTGTACTAGAGTAAAAAGTGATTTACATACCAACATTACAGTATTAGACTTTTCTGAATTCAGCTATGTATTTGCCCATTACAATATTAGACTATTCTGAATTCAATTATAAATTTGATTCTATTAGTGTGTTTTACTGTCTATATGTCTTCATTATTCTGATTAGCATCCTCTCATAACAATTTGAAAAGCTCTGTTTAGAATTAACTTTAAGCAAGTCTAGTACTGATGAAGTCCATTTACTTTGTTTTTTTTCTAGGAAATTCTTCATCTCACCTTTATGTCTGCTTTGCCAAGTAAAGTATTCTTCCATGACAGGATTTTTTTTTTTCAGTACTTTGAATTTACCATCCCACTCTCCTGGTCTGCAAAGTTTCTGCTGAGAAATATACTAGTTTTATGGGGCTCCTTCATAGGTGACCAGTCACCTTTCCCCTCCCTCATTCAAGTCTCTCATTTCCATTTGAGTATAATGTGTATCAGTGAAGATTTGTTGTTGTTGTTGTTGTTGTTAGGGGTAATGTAAGATTTTTTTATTTATTTGAGAGAGAGAGAGAGCACAAGCAGGGGGAGTAGCAGAAGGAGAAGGAGAAGCAGGCTCCCAGGACCCTGAGATCATGACCTGAGCTAAAGGCAGACACTTAACTGACTGAGCCACTCAGGCATCCCTCAGTGAAGATTTCTTTAGGTCAGTCGAGTTCTTTGAGCTTCATGGATCTGGATGTTCATTCCCCACAGGGAAGTTGTCTCTTGTTATTACTTTAAATTAGTTTTCTGCTCCTTTCTCTTTTATGCTTATATGGGGCTCCCATGCCTATATTATTTTGTTTGTTGGTATTTCATAAGACCTACAGACTTTCTTCACTCATTTTCATTCTTTTAGTTTGTTTGCTTTTCATCTCTTAGTAGATGGTTTCAAATTATGTCTTTTTTTAGCATTTTATTTATTTATTCAAGCAAGACAGAGTGGGGAGAGAGAGGCAGAGGCAGAGGGAGAAGCAGGCTCCCCCAGGGAGCAGGGAGCTCACCACAGGACTTGGTCCCAGGATCCTGGGATCATGATCTGAGCCAAAGGTAGATGCCCAACCAACTGAGCCACCCAGACACCCTCAAATTATGTCTTTATGTTCACTAATTCTCTCTTCTACTTGACAAATCTGTTCTTGAAGTTCTCTATTGAATTTTTCAGTGCACTCATTGTATTATTCAGCTCCAGAATTTGTGTTTGGTTCTTTGTCATGATTTCTATCTCTTCCTTGAACTTTCCCTTTGTACATGTGTTTTTTTCTAGAGTTTTTTTAATTGTCTATCTGTGTTTTCTTGTAGCTCACTGAGCTTCTTTGAGTAGACTATTTTGTAATTCTTTGTCAGACATACAGATCTCCATTTCTTTGAGATCAGGCACTGGAGCTTTATTTTGTTCCTTGAGTGGTATCATGTTTCCTTGATCTTTTGGAAGATTTGCGCTGTTAGTGTCTTCACAGTTGTAGAAGCTGTCATTCCACCCCCTCCCCCAGTCTTTACTGATTGGCTGCTTCAGAAAAAGATCTTCCCCTGTCAGCCCAACTAGAGATTCTAGCGGGTCTCTCAGATTGTTCCTAAAGAGGCATACCTTCTCCATTCCCCCTGGATCCTTCAGGGTGGAAGTCTTAAGATTATGTGTCTTCTCTCAATCCCACAAAAACAGAATTCTGAAATCCTGCCATTTATGGGTATGGTTTGCCCTATATAATCAAATCAAAGGTAAATGAGTATCTTAGTTTTGCCTGCTGCAACAAAAACACCATAGAGTGGCTTAGATAACAAACATTTTTTTCTCACAGTTTTAGAGGCTGGGAAGTCGAAGATGAAAGCAGTGGCAGATAGGTTGTCCAGTGATAGCCCACTTCCTGGCTTGTAGACAGCAACCTTCTCACTATATTCTCACATGGGAGGGCCAAAGGTAGAGAGAGAAAAAGAAAGCTCACCTGTCTCTCTTCTTATAAGTGTCCTAATCTGGAAGCTTCACCATTATGACCTAATTATTTCCTAAAACTTCGACCTCCAAATAACATCATGGAGATTAGGTTCCAACATATGAATTTGGGCATTCAGTCCATAGCAGTGAGTACAGACTTACGTTAGTTGCCATAACGGCAAATGATGATCTTTCACCACGTTTTTATACTCAAACCAGTTCTCAGACTCAAACCAACACAATTATGAGCTCACATTCCAAAATTTAAAAACCAGGAAAAAACAAGCAACCATAAAATCAGATAATGTACTTTTTTAAAGATTTAAAATTTTTTTTTGTTGGGGGGGAAACAGAGGGGGAGAGAGAAAGAATCTGAAACAGACCCCATACGGAGTACATAGCCCAACATGGGGCTCGATCCCACCACAGAGATCATGACCTGAGCCAGAACCAAGAGTCAGATGCTTAACTGACTCTGTGACCCAGGTGCTCCTGGATAATGTACTTTTTATTGGCTGCCCTCTCTTTTTCCTAAAGAGATGAATAAGATTCAGAACTTCAGGGGTGCCTGGGTGGCTCAGTGGGTTAAAGCCTCTGCCTTCGGCTCAGGTCATGATCTCAGGGTCGTGGGATCGAGCCCCACATCAGGCTCTCTGCTCAGCAGGGAGTCTGCTTCCCCCCAACCTTGCCTGCCTCTCTGCCTGCCTGTGATCTCTCTCTCTGTCAAATAAATAAATAAAATCTTAAAAAAAAAAAAGATTCAGAACTTCAGAGTTTGGAATTATTGAATATAGGGTATAAATTAAATGTGTTGAGAATGTTTAAAGAAATAAAAGAACAAATATATATGTCCTACCTGTCCTCCCAAAAGCCCTAGGCAGATTAAAAGAACACAGCAGAGTTCAATTTACTCATTGTCTACTTTCTCAAACTGGAAAACTAGGATGAAGAACAAACATAAATGATATGAGAAAGGGAGAATTTCAGAAAGTCCTAGATGACATCCTCTTCCAATACAAAGCAGTTTCATCTCCATAAAAAAAATCTGTTGTTTAGTGTAGTTGCCTTTATAAATTATCTCAGCTAGATCTTCTGGTAAACTTGTTATAGCTTCTACATCGACATATCCTGCTTTACCATGTACTTCTATGTTATGGAAATGGCTTCTTTCCTTAAATCTCATGAACTAACCCCTGCTAGCTTCTCACTTTTCTTTTGCAGCTTCCTCAGCTCTCTCCACCTCCACAGAATCAAAGAAAATTAGTACCGTGGTCTAGATTAGGCTTTGGTTTAGGGAAATGTTGGTCTTCTTTCCAGGCCACTGAAACTTTCTCCTTATCAGCAATAAGCCTCTTTCACTTTCTTATCATTAGTGTATTCACTTGAGTAGTGCTTTTGATTTCCTTCAAGAATTTTTCCTTCAGGGGTGCCTGGGTGGCTCAGTGGGTTAAGCCGCTGCCTTCGGCTCAGGTCATGATCTCAGGGTCCTGGGATCAAGTCCCGCATCCGGCTCTCTGCTCAGTGGGGAGCCTGCTTCCCTCTCTCTCCCTCTCTGCCTGCTTCTCTGCCTACTTGTGATCTCTCTCTGTCAAATAAATAAATAAAATCTTTTTAAAAAATAAATAAATAATGAATCCTTAAAAAAAAAAAAAAGAAAGAATTTTTCCTTCACATTCACAACCTGGCTAAATACTTGGCACAAGACACACAAATAGCTTTTGATCTATCTCGATTTTCAACATGTCTTCCTCACAAAGCTTAATCACTTCTAACTTTTGATTTAGTGAAAAGTATATGACTCGTCCTTTCACTTGAACATTTAGGGGTCATTATGAGGTTATCAACTGGCCTAATTTCGACATTGTTGTGTCCTAGGGAAGAGGGAGGCCCAAGGAAAGGGAGAGAGAGGGAGGGAATGGCCAGTCAGTCGAAGAACCATAACACACACAAATATAACTTAAGTTCACCAACTTCTATGGGCATGGTTAGTGACATGGTGAAACAATTACAATAGCAATATTAAAGACCACTGATCATAGATCACCACACAAAATGTAATATAATAATAAAGTTTCAAATATTGCAAGAATTGCCAAAATGTAACACAGTGAGGCAAAATGAACAAAGGCTGTGGAAAAATTATGCTAATACCCTCCATGCAGGGTTGCCACAAACCTTCATTTACTAAAACCACAATGTCTGTGAAGTGCAATAAAGTGAAACACAATAAAACAAGATATGCCCATATACCTAATAAGAGCTTCAAAATACATGAGACAAAGTTGACAGAATTAAATAAAAAATACTGTAGCAGAAATGAAGAATGTCTTTGATGAGCTTATTTATAGATGTGATATGGCTGAGGAAAGAATCTCTAAGCTAGAGAGTATATCAATAGAAACCACCAAAACTGAAAAGCAAAGAGGACACACATACACATACACAGCAAAACAAACAAACAAATAACAACAACAACAACAACAACAAAACTGCATATCCAAGGACTATGGGACACTATGAAAACATGTAAACACATGTAATGGAAAAATCAGAAGGAAAAGAAAGAGAGAAAGGAAGACTAGAAATATCTGAAGAAATTACTGAGAATTTCCTTAAGTTACTCAGATACCAAACCAAAGTTCTAGGAAGGTTCAAGAATACCAAGCAGAATAAATGCCAAGAAAACCTTAGACCTGTGATATTAATTGAAACTACAGAAAATCAAAGATAAAGAAAAAATTGTGAAAAAATCCAGAAAAACAAAAGATCTTATAGAGGAACAAAGATGAGAATTATATCCAACTTCTCCTAGGAAATCAGACAAGAAAAAAGAATGAAATAAAATATTTAACATTGAGTGTCAACTCTACATTTTAAAAAAAGGCAAAGAAAAAAGAAAAATGTAAACTAAATACTTTAAAGTTCTCTGTAGCAATAGGGACACTGTTTTTTACTAAAAAAATTAATTTTTAAAAATGTTAATAGGAAAAGACCTCACCACACTAGAATTCTGTACCCTAGAAAATTACCTTCCCTTCTAAAGGGATGGAGAAATGAAAGTCTTTCTCAAACAAACAAAAATTGAGGTCAGTTGATTCCAGTGGACCTGACTTGCAAGAAATGTTGGCTTCAGGAACACAACAAGGATGTCCACTCTCACCACTGTTGTTCAACATAGTACAGAAGTGCTAGCAACAGCAATCAGACAACAAAAAGAAGTAAAAGGCATTCAAATTGGCAAAGAAGTCAAACTCTCTTCCCAGATGACATAATACTTTATGTGGAAAGCCCAAAAGACTCTATCCCCAAATTACTAGAACTCATACAGCAATTCAGTAATATGGCAGTATACAAAATCATTGCACAGAAATCAGTTGCTTTCTTATACGCTAACAATGAAACTGTAGAAAGGGAAATTAGAGAATCAATTCTATTTGCAATAGCACCAAAACCCATAAGATACCCTAGAATAAACCTAACCAAAGAGGTAAAGGATCCATACTCAAAGAACTACAGAACTCTCATGAAAGAAACTGAAGAAGACACAAAAAGATAGGAAAACATTCCATGATCATGAGTCGGAAGAATAAACATGGTTAAAATGTCTATGCTGCCCAGAACAAGCTATACTTTCAATGCCATCCCAATCAAAACACCATCGGCATTTTTCGAAGTGGTGGAACAAACAATCCTAAAATTTGTATGGAACCAGAAAAGACCTCAAATCGCTAAAGAAATATTGAAAAAGAAAAACAAATCTGGGGGCATCACGTTGCCTGATTTCAAGCTCTATTACAAAGCTGTAACCAACAAGATAATATGGTACTGGCATAAAAACTGACACATTGAATCGATGAAACAATAGAGAGCCCAGAAATAGACATGAACAGGTTTTAATTACACTCTTTTCAATTACATCCTTTTGTTGCCATCTGTTTCCTGCCATGTCTAAATATTTCTCTAGCGTTTGTCATCAGTCAAATCTGTTATTCACCGTCTTTTGAGTTCTCCCCAAGTGTTCCTCGTTCCCTCCCAATTTCTTTCACCTTTTCCTCACCTTAGATTCCCAATTTTCTTTCTCCTAAGAACTGGTTCTCTTCTCTCATAACTAGACATAATATGGAAATGTGGAAGCCAGGGTTTCTCAGAATGTTTTGGAACTTCTTTGGAATGATGGCAAGGAAACAGGATGGATTCAACTTTATTTTCACCTGCCTATGACTGCTCTAAATTCAGTCGCTCTACTCATTTCTTCTACCTGTTCATGTTTCAGGATAAGATCCATCATATAAAGTGTTCTGGTGTGAGCTTGAAATTATTGACTTTGAATAATCATTTATATATTCTTATATTCTCTGACCCTCATTTTCTTAAACAAAATTAATTTTTGTCCCTATTTTAAAATTTAACAACCCCAAAAAGAAACAGGATTTCCTTCTTAACCTGTGTGCTAGAAATATTAGAAATATCAAAGGAGAAAAAAATAATTATACATTAATAAATATAAGGTTCAAAAAACAAAATTTCAAGGAGACAAAAAAAAAATACAAACCAAGAAACTGGAGAAAACACTACATTTTGTCTAGTCACACAAGTTCAGTTTCACTCCATTCCAGGGTCCCCAGTATTTCCCTGGGCTCAGCTAGACAACTAGTCAGTGTATGAATGACATAAGGTAGATATGAAGGTTTGCCAGATAATGTACAAATTTATCACTGTTACTAGAACAAATTGGAACACATTTCATGAGTGGCTAAAGAGCAATCTTGGCACTTCAAAATACATTACATTTTGCTAAAAAATATCACAGCATCAGACTTACCAGATACCAGGATGTTGATGGACATCAGTACCCTCAAAGCTGAAGTCCCCAGAGTATGCATTTGGAATGGTTAGCTGCCGACTGGCCAAGGACAGGAAATATCACTGAGTTTTGTTGAGCAATAAACCAAAAAAGCCAATACTAATGATTCATTGGTTCTTCCACAGTGCTGAAGTGGCACGCAATTTATTTAGAAATTAACATTTTAGGAAACAGAAATTACATATGGAAAAATGCAAAAATATTTAGTGTAAAACTTGATGAATTTTTACATATGCATGAATTCAGATAATGACCTCCAAAACCAAGGTAAGACCATTACACTATTCAAAATTTTCTTTCTTGTTCCTTCTCTGTCAATAGCCCTTCTCCAGAGAGAAACACTGCACTGACATGTATCACCATTTTGCCTAAATATAAATGAAACTGTTCCCATAGTTCATTTTTGTAACACTGTATAGTGTTTTTTGGTCTGACCATGCCATAATTTATTAATCCATTTTGCTGTGCACTTGGATTTTTCAGTTCAAAAATAACACAAATGAAACCTCTATGAACATTTCTGCTTTGTACGTAACTTTTGGTCTGCTTATGCATTTAATGAGTACGTTAAACAAAATTCTTTGGATGAGAATGTTATTACTGTAATGCACTACATGTGTTCATGGGGAAAGGTGGATGTACTTAGACTCCTGTCTGCAAAGCCCATGTGTGATGGCAATTCTGCTGAAGTACTCCGTGGGTAGTCAAGTAAGGATGTATTGTGTCCCTTTAGAGAAGAAGGCAAACTGAGAGACTGTTGAAATAAGCACTGAATGAAACATACTAGATGGTATTACTAATTTTAATAATGTTGGATATTGGACATGTGACCTTTAATGGATGTAGCAATGGTATTAAGTTTGCAATAATCTACCATGAGGAACCATTCATTCTTTGCAGATTTAAGAACCAGGCAAATTGAGCTGTCCAATGCAGAAGCAGTGGGAATAATCACCTATTTATTGATTAGGTCTTACAGAATGTTTCAATCTATCAGAGTATGTATGGCTGCTATTTTAGTCTGTTTGGGCTACTACAACAGAGCACTATAGGCTGGGTGACATATAAACAATAGAAATTTCTTCCTCATACTTGTGTATGCTGGGAAGTCTAAAAACGAGTCACCAGTACATTCAGTACTGCTGAAGACCCGCTTTCTAGTTCATAGACCAATTTTATATTTCATCCTCACATGGTAGAAGGGAAGAACTAGCTTTCTAAGACTCTTTCTAAGGACATTCATCTCATTCACAAAGTCTCTGTCATTATGATCTAATCAGCCCCCAAAGGCCACACCTCCAAATACTGCCTTTCGGAAAAACTGGTTTCAATATGTAAATTTGGATGAGGGGGACACGAATATTCAGTCTAGAGTAGACTGAAAACACAACTTAAGGGTGGACCCTGGAAAGTGTGGCTCAAGTGGCCTATCACTCCCACTGCTCCAAGGTGGCTGCCACCTGGGCTAGTATCTAGCTAGTGGAGTTTAGCCATTGAGGACTGTTGTTTGTTTTTTTATTAACCTTCCAAAACCAAGAAAATCTGGGTAAGGAGAGACATGGAAACCACCAGCAGACACAGCAGCAAGCTGCAGGGTTAAAGCTCCCACTTACCAACAGGCAACAGTTCCTTCTCAAGCTCTTCTCCTGGTGGTATAGAGTTAATTAGTAAGCCAAGAACAGACCACAAGAATCTATGCAAGAATCATGGTGATGCTTTCTTGCTCACAGTGACAAATGATTTATAAGATTGAAAAATTTTTTATTTTGATGGTGGGACACAACAAATGATACTCAGCATAGATGAAAGGCAGACTCTCTGTGACAATTCCATATAAAAGAAGGCTGACATACAGTGTCACACAGAGGATGAACTAGGTTCAGGGTAATAGTGAGAACTGTAGGGAGAAGTCTGTGTATGGCAAGTAGAGCAGAGTTAACTAGATTTCCTGGTTTCCCACACATTGGCTACTTTGCTCTTTTTTTAAGAAAATTATTATATTTAAATTCAATTAATTAACATATCATTAGTTTCAGAGGTAGAGTTCAGTTATTTATCCATTGCATATAATACCCAATCCTCATTACATCAGGTACCCTCCTTAATGCCCATCACCCAGTTACCTCAACACCCACCCCCTCCCCTTCAGCAACCCTCAGTTGCTATAGTTAAGAGTGATTATGGTTTGTCTCTCTCTCTCTGATTTCATCTTATTTTTTTTCTCCCTTCCCTTATGTTCATCTGTTTTACTTCTAAACTCCACATATGAGTGAAATCATGTGATAAATTTCTTTCTCTGATTGATTTATTTCACTTAGCATAATATCCCCTAGTTCCATCCACGTCATTACAAATGTAAGATTTCATTTTCTTTGAGGGTTGAGTAATATTTATATCTATATATATCTGCATAGATATATATAGATATATGTATCTCACACTTTCTTTATCCATTCATCTGTCAATGGACATCAGGGCTTTTTCCGTATTTTAGCTATTATGGACATTGTTGCTATAAACGTTGGTGTGCAGGAGCCCCTTCAGTTCACTGTATCTTTAGGGTAAATACCTAGTAATGCAGTTGCTGGGTCATAGGGTAGCTCTATTTCTAACTTTTTGAGGAACCTCTATACTGTTTTCCACAGTGGCTGTACTAGTTTGCATTCCCCCCCCAACACTGTAAGAGGGTTTTCTTTTAGCCATATCCTTACCAATATTTGTCATTTCCTGACTTGTTAATTTTAGCCATTCTGACTGGTGTGAGGTGCTACCTAACTGTGGTTTTGATTTGTATTTCCTTGACACCAAGTGATGTAGAGCATTTTCTCATGTATCCTTTGGCCATTTGTATGGCTTCCTTAGAGAAATGTCTGCTCATGTCTTCTGCTCATTTCTTGACTGGATTATTTGTTTTTTAGGTGTCAAGTTTGATAAGTTCTTTATAGACCTGGATATTACCTCATAATCTAATAAGACATTTGCAAATATCTTCTCCCATTCTGTAGGTTGTCTTTTGGTTTTGCCGACTGTTTCCTTTGCTGTGCAAAAGATTTTTATCTCGGTGAATTGGCTCATTTGAATAATTTCATGGGCTCCAGAGCACAAGGGCTGTTACTAGTTGTCTGGTGTTGGTCCTGGGACAATTAAGGCGGGTGCATGGTGGCCCAGAGTGGGAATTCTCGCAAGGAAGTTGTTGAGAGGTGGATTTAATCAAGTGTTTAATAAGAAGGGGAACTAACTGGCTTCTAACCAAGGCCTTAAAACTAAATAAAAACAACATTAGGAAAACTCTGTCAAATAGATCTCAGAAAGAAGCAACCCTGCTGACACCATGATCTTGGACTTCTAGCTTTCAGAACTGTGACAGAGTATTTTCTGTCGATTCGGCCACTTAGTTGTGGTACTTTGTTAAGGCAACCCTAGAAAGCTAACACACTTCCAAGCTAATAGTGCCATTTTCATTCCCACCATTGCAGAGAGCCAGATACACGCATCCTCACCACATCTTCCAGCACAGTTTGCTGCTTCTTACATCTCAACTGAGATTAGCTACAATTCAAGTGGTCAACAGCCCTGTGGCTGCCAACCAACATATAGGACATCATCATTCAAGAGCATTATTTGTCCTTATGGTCATTATGATGCTCTAAAATTTTTTGACAAAGGAACAAATATACTTAATCCTTCCTCAGAACTTGAGAATATTGCAAAAAAAATATTCTAATATCTTTCAACATAAAATTTTAAATGGCAGAGATGCAGTTCATAAAACAACAATCAAAATATACATAAATTCTGAATTCTTATGTAATTATTTACTCAAAATTTGCAATAGAACCTAAATGAGTTTGTGCATGACTTTGGTAACAATGGAGTGAAGAAGTAGAAGGAGGAGGAGGAGGAGGAGAGGAGGAGGAGGGAGGAGGGAGGAGGAGGAAGAGGAGGAGAAGGAAAAGAAGAAGGAGGAGGAGGAGAAGAGGAGGAGGAGGAGAGGAGGAGGAGAGGAGGAGGAGGGAGGAGGAGGAGAAGGAAAAGAAGAAGGAGCAGGAGGAGGAGGAGGGGAGGAGGAGGAGGGGAGGAGGAGGAGGAGGAGGGAGAGGAGGAGAGGGAGGAGAATAAGGAGGAGGGGGAGGAGAATAAGGAGGGGGAGGAGACGGAAGAGAAAGAAAATTCCCTTCTCTTTAAGTTTCCTTAAAGTTTCTCTCTCTTTTTTCCTCTCTCTTCCATATGCTACACGTAACTAAAGTGCATTTATCAATCACTTCTACAATCAATTGTCTTAGTCCACTAGGGCTACTATAGAAAAATAACACAAACTTAGTACCAGCAGGGTTCTGGTGAGGCTTCTCTTCCTGGTAGACAGCTGCCTTCTCATCATGTTTTCAGATGGCTTTCTTCTGTGTATGTGCTTGAGTGAAATATACTTCTGGTGTCTCTTTTTCCTTTAAGAATAACAGTTATATTGGATTAGGACCCCATCTTTAAACCACATTAAAGACCTACTTCTTTTTTTTTTTTAATTAATTTATTTATTTTTTAAATAAACATATAATGTATTTTTATCCCCAGGGGTACAGGTCTGTGGATCACCGGGTTTACACATTTTGCAGCACTCATCATAGCACATACCCTCCCCAATGTCCATATCCCCACCACCCTCTCCCGTCCACCCCCCTAGCAACTCTCAGTCTGTTTTGTGAGATTGAGACTTTTATGGTTTGTCTCCCTCCCAATCCCATCTTTTTTCATTTTTTTCTTTTCTAACCCCCCAAACCCCCCACATTGCATCTCCACTTACTCATATTAGGGAGATCATATGGTGGTTGTCTTTCTCTGATTGACTTATTTTGCTAAGCATGATACCCTCTAGTTCCATCCATGCCATCGCAAGTGGCAAGATTTCATTTCTTTTGATGCTGCATAGGATTCCATTGTATATATATACCACTTCTTCTTTATCCGTTCATCTGTTGATGGACATCTAGGTTCTTTCCATAGTTTGGCTATTGTGGACATTGCTGCTATAAACATTCGGGTGCACGTGCCCCTTCGGAGCACCACGTTTGTATCTTTAGGATATATACCCAGTAGTGCAATCGCTGGGTCATAGGGTAGCTCTATTTTCAGTTTTTTGAGGAACCTCCACACTGTTTTCCAGAGCGGTTGCACCAACTTGCATTCCCACCAACAGAGTAGGAGGGTTCCCCTCTCTCCGCATCCTCGCCAGCATCTATCTTTTCTTGACTTGTTAATTTTAGCCATTCTGACTGGTGTGAGGTGGTATCTCATTGTGGTTTTGATTTGTATTTTCCTGATGCTGAGTGATGTGGAACATTTTTTCATGTGTCTGTTGGCCATCTGGATGTCTTCTTTGCAGAAATGTCTGTTCATGTCCTCTGCCCATTTCTTGGTTGGATTATTTGTTCTTTGGGTGTTGAGTTTGATAAGCTCTTTATAGATTTTGGATACTAGCCCTTTATCTGATATGTCATTTGCAAATATCTTCTCCCATTCTGTCAGTTGTCTTTTGGTTTTGTTAACTGTTTCCTTTGCTGTGCAAAAGCTTTTCATCTTGATGAAATCCCAATAGTTCATTTTTGCCCTTGCTTCTGTTGTCTTTGGCGATGTTCCTAGCAAGAAGTTGCTGTGGTTGAGGTCAAAGGGTTGCTGCCTGTGTTCTCCTCAAGGATTTTGATGGATTCCTTTCTCACATTGAGGTCCTTCATCCATTTTGAGTCTATTTTTGTGTGTGGTGTAAGGAAATAGTCCGATTTCATTTTTGTGCATGTGGCTGTCCAATTTTCCCAGCACCATTTTTTTGAGGAGGCTGTCTTTTTTCCATTGGACATTCCTTCCTGCTTTGTCAAAGATTAGTTGACCATAGAGTTGAGGGTCTATTTCTGGGCTCTCTATTCTGTTCCATTGATCTATGTGTCTGTTTTTGTGCCAGTACCATACTGTCTTGATGATGACAGCTTTGTAATAGAGCTGAAAGTCTGAAATTGTGATGCCACCCACTTTGGTTTTCTTTTTCAATATTCCTTTGGCTATTCGAGATCTTTTCTGGTTCCATATAAATTTTAGGATAGTTTGTTCTATTTCTTTGAAAAAAATGGATGGGATTTTGATAGGGATTGCATTAAATGTGTAGATTGCTTTGGGTAGAATAGACATTTTCACAATATTGTTCTTCCAATCCAGGAGCAAGAAACATTTTTCCATTTCTTTGTGTCTTCCTC
Source organism: Lontra canadensis (assembly GCF_010015895.1). Lineage (NCBI taxonomy): Eukaryota > Metazoa > Chordata > Mammalia > Carnivora > Mustelidae > Lontra > Lontra canadensis. Next base: position 12,995,746 of record NW_022631000.1, read on the forward strand.
AATTTCTTTCATGAGTACTTTATAGTTTTTTGAGTATAGATTCTTTGCCTCTTTGGTTAGGTTTATTCCTAGGTATCTTATGGTTTTGGGTGCAGTTGTAACTGGGACTGACTCCTTAATTTCTCTTTCTTTGTCTTGTTGTTAGTGTAAAGAAATGCAACTGATTTCTGTGCATTGACTTTATATCCTGACACTTTACTGAATTCCTGTACAAGTTCTAGCAGTTTTAGAGTGGAACCTTTTGGGTTTTCCACATATAGTATCATATCATCTGCGAAGAGTTATAGATTGACTTCTTCTTTGCTGATTTGGATGCCTTTAATTTCTTTTTGTTGTGTGATTGCTGAGGCTAGGACTTCTAGTATTATGTTGAACAGCAGTGGTAATAACGGACATCCTTGGCGTGTTCCTGACCTTAGCAGAAAAGCTTTCAGCTTTTCTCCATTGAGAATGATATTTGTGGTGGGTTTTTCATATAGCTTTGATAATATTGAGGTATGTCCCCTCTATTCCTACACTTTGAAGAGTTTTGATCAGGAAGGGATGCTGTACTTTGTCAAATGCTTTTTCAGCATCTATTGAGAGTATCATATGGTTCTTATTCTTTCCTTTATTAATGTATTGTATCACATTGATTGATTTGCGGATGTTTAACCAACCTTGCAGCCCTGGAATAAATCCCACTTGGTCGTGGTGAATAATCCTTTTAATGTACTGTTGAATCCTATTGGCTAGTATTTTGGTGAGAATTTTTGCATCTGTGTTCATCAAGGATATTGGTCTGTAATTCTCTTTTTTGATGGGATCCTTGTCTGGTTTTGGGATCAAGGTGATGTTGGCCTCATAGAATGAGTTTGGAAGTATTCCTTCCATTTCTATTTTTTGGAACAGTTTCAGGAGAATAGGAATTAGTTATTCTTTAAATGTTTGGTAGAATTCCCCTGGGAAGCTGTCTGGCTCTGGACTTTTGTTTGTTTGGAGATTTTTGATGACTGTTTCAATCTCCTTACTGGTTATGGGTCTGTTCAAGTTTTCTATTTTTTCCTGGTTCAGTTGTCGTAGTTTATATGTCTCTAGAAATGTATCCATTTCTTCCAGATTGTCGAATTTGTTGGCATAGAGTTGCTCATAGTATGTTCTTATAATTGTTTGTATTTCTTTGGTGTTGGTTGTGATCTCTCCTCTTTTATTCATGATTTTATTTATTTGGGTCCTTTCTCTTTTCTTTTTGATAAGTCTGGCCAGGGGGTTGTCAATCTTATTAATTCTTTCAAAGAACCAGCTCCTAGTTTCATTGAT